>NW_026913328.1:3000000-3363549 GCF_034315485.1 Pezoporus occidentalis | reverse complement strand
AATTTACCAGCAACCCCTTGCTGAAAGAGAAGAAAAATAACGAGTGTTAAGCAAAGAAGGAATGGAAGTAACCCTGGGATAAAACAAAACGGATATTCTTGGATAACAAGACAAAGGCCCTTGTTGGGTCCCTGCATGATGGGTTCGTCCTGCCTTGTCTTCCGTCTCTTCATTCCAAGAGGAATAACCCTGCCTTGGTTTCCAGCCCAGCCAAAAGAGAACATCTGTAGAACATTAGCCAATACGACAGGACAAGACACCCTGTGCCTGTCGCTTGCCACACCTACGAGTCCTTTCAGACTGCTGTTGAAAGCAATGGCAGCCTGGAATCCTGAGGACACGTGGGATGGCTGGAGGGGCATAAAAATACAGCCGCAAGAAATTTTCAATGATAAAATGAACATGAGCCGGCAGTGTGCGCTCGCAGCCCAGAAAGCCAGCCGTATCCTGGGCTGCATCAAAAGGAGCGTGACCAGCAGGTCGAAGGAGGTGATCCTGCCCCTTTACTCTGCTCTTGGGAGACCTCACCTGGAGCATTGTGTGCAGTTCCGGTGTCCTCAACATAAAAAGGACATGGAACTGTTGGAACAAGTCCCTAGAATGGCCACGAGGATGATCAGGGGACTGAAGCACCTCTTGTATGAAGATAGGCTGAGAAAGTTGGGGCTGTTCAGCCTGGGGAAGAGGAGGCCGTGTGGAGACCTCATAGCAGCCTTCCAGTATCTGAAGGGGGCCTATAGGGATGCTGGGGAGGAACTCTTCATTAGGGACTGTAGTGATAGGACAAGGGGTAACGGGTTAAAACTTAAACAGGGGAAGTTCAGGTTAGACATAAGGAAGAAATTCTTTCCTGTTAGGGTTGTGAGGCATTGGAATGGATTGCCCAAGGAAGTTGTGAATGCTCCATCAATTCAAGGATGGATGAATGCTCCATCCTTAAACATTGGCAGCGTTCGAGTGCAGGTTCGATGTAGTCTTATGTGACATGCTTTAGTATGAGGTGTCCCTGCCCATGGCAGTGGGTTTGGAACTAGATAAGCTTAAGGTCCTTTCCAACCATAGTTATTCTGCGATTTGATGATTCTATGATGAAGTTTGAAAAAAATGTGACTTTTGCTCTTAATATTTTGTCTTTGTCATTGACATGGTAGCCTGCAGAGGCAGCTGAGTATGCAATCACTCAATGGTCTGTTACCACTGGAAGTGATTTGATTATCATTGTATTTCATTTCAGGAGAGACAGTGTGCTGTGTTGTATGATTAGCAAATTATGTGTTTTATGGAATATGAAATTAGAAAAAAAAAAACAGTGGGACAGCTTCACACTAGGATCTGAGTATTGCCCAGGCAAGGAGGAAAGGGCAGTCTGCTTAGCAATGTGCTGATGATCTCTTTTGAAGTTGGCTAACGATGCAAGCAGTCATGAGCTGCCTGTTTTCTGCTAGACAGTAATTAGTGTCTTTGGAGCACGCAGGGCACTGAGGGTTCTCTTGGGAAGAAAGTGAATCTCATTTCTGACTAATGACCGAGCAAATCCTCAGGGAAGGAGAATATTTTAATCTAATTGGGATCTTAAGCAATGGCAGGGTATATAAGGAAGTGTGTTATCCTAAAATGAGGTCCTGTTCTGAATCAACCTGCTGAAGCAAAGAACGCTCAGTAGCAAGTCCTCCTCACAGGATTTAGGCAAGTATCTGTAGTTTGTTATCTAGACACAAAGATGGAGAGCAAGGTTAAAGGTTATTTTGATCTGATTCTTGAGGTAAAGTGTCCACCTGCTGTGTTTCTTTTCAGATACTTGTATGTTAAGTGGGTTTATTATTTTAGAGAGGTGTTTTCGGAATGATTTCAGGAACAGCAATGTACCAGTTCCGTACACATGGTGATCTTTTAGGACAAGATGTTGGAACCTTTCAGATGCACCTTTCCTCCTCTAGGATGTTCCTGGTAGCACAGCACACTGTTGATTAACTGCATAGATTGGCATGAGATTTAATTCTCAATGCTTAGGTCCTGGGAAAAGTGCAGAAATCCCAAGGGAATTTGCAGCACCTATCATGACTTCTGTTGCTTCCTAAAATACCCATCTGCTTTTCAGTTTAAACTTCTGTGATCTGCCACCTTTAAAAGTGGCAAAACTGGTCATTGATTTCAGCAAGCAATGGCTTTCAATTTAGTCTTGCTGCATTATCTTAAGGAAAGTATTAACAACTTGAACGATGTTTTTCTGCTGAACGTGAGTTAATTTTAATACTAGGAAGTCTTAAATACCAATAGTGTAATGCTATTCCAAAGGTGAGATAAAAGAGGGGCTTTTTGAGTAGTTGCATTATGTATTTTTGAGATAACCTTGAGTTTACTGCTTTTTGATGAGGAATAAGTGAAAGGGAAAAAAACAAACACCCACCACAATTATGAGTTCCAGTACCTGCTGGCCATCAGATAGTATTGTGTATCTCAGGTGGAAAATATTACACATTAGTGCTATGTTTATTGATTCAGTAACCACATGCCTTTTATTCTCATATAAATTACTTTTTAAAGGTAGGTTGCTCTTTATCAGTGGATGCCATGATGTGGGGAGCGGTGGTGACAGGTACTGTACATCTTGCAGCTTGTCTCAGACACTACAGCTGGGTAAACAATGTGGAAAATATCAGATTTGATTCTCTTAAGTGGAGCAACCCCAGGTCACTTTCCTGTGGGAGTAGTACATCCAGTTGGATGCTTTGGAAGGAGATCTTTTTCTGTTATAAATACAATTCAGATTGTCAAGTAAGTGATCCCCACTACACCAGAATATCTGCCAGGCTACTGTTAGATCAGCTTCTTGGCCTGATGCGGTGTTTTTGGAGCAAGCTGGTTGAACAGCAGCTGGGAGGATGAAGAGTCTGGCCTCATGCTCTTCTTGTTGCCCTTGCACTGGTTTTGATGTTTGAACGTACTGTGAGTTAACTGAACTTGCAAAAATGGCAAAAAAAATGAGTGCAGATGAAGAGGGAGAAGCTGTTCACAGGCATAATGAGTCAAACTGCTCTATGTTGCAGTGCCAGAACTTTTGCAAGAGAAGAGGAAGGGTAGCATGGGGGAAGGTATATCAGTGGGAGGGAAAGGCAGTAATACCTCCCTTGCTGAGGAGCTGTTAATTTTACTTACCCGTTTTGTGAACCCATGCCCTTGGTCAGAGGAGACGAGGCTGGTGAGCAGGACCTACGGTAGGATTCTCAAATATAACCTCACAGATTCATTAACTAATGCTTTCATCAGGCTTTTCCAAGCTTTCCTGATTATTTAAACTGATTAGGTCACAATTTTTGGGGGCGTGAAGGCTGAAAAAGGCCATGGCTGTTGCAGTTTTCTCTCTATCCATTTTTTGTTCTTCTCTGGTAAGTATTAATCCATACTTTTCCTCATTTTTGCTTTAATAGTGTCTGGCAAATCTAAACAGATTTGCAGTCTCACTCTTACATGGGCAGTGCTTTACTTTTATGCAAATAGATACAATATATATCTGCGACCCACAGTTTCTGGCTCAAGTATCTTAAATGCTATTTCTCAGTACAAATGCTTTTTAGTAGTTTTCCTTTCCTGACACTTGAGTCAGGGAGTGTGTGAAGAGGATCTAATCCTAGTGGGACAGCAGATCATAGGTGTTAGTATTTCCAGCTGTTGTCTATGCTCCTTCCAGTCTCAAAACAAAGGTTTTCCTTTTTTCCATCAAATTTCTTATATATCTTCATAAGAAATATATATATATTTATATAGATATGATAAATATATATATTTAGGAGAGAAATATTATAGGAAAAAGTCCCATCCAGCTCTGGAGAGATATAGTAGCCTGACAACGTTTTAGAGGTGTTTTATGTTTAAAAAGGGTGCAATTGAGGAATAAATCCATTGGTGGAAACTTAGGGATTTGATCAGAGCACCTGAAAATTGTGCAAAGCCAAAACCATTAGGTATTACTCAGTACAATTTATGCATAATAAATAAGAAAACAAAGAAAAATATTTGCAGCAAGTTACAGGAAGTATTAATAACACAAAAATACCAAACATCTGGTCAATCACAATTGTTTGATACTCTTCTCATGTGGGGAAAAAGGCTTCTTGGGAACATTTGAGCAACTCCAAATTATGATACTTTAAGAACAAATCTATTTATCTCACTTGTCCCTTTTTATTGCTGCCTCCTGTAAACAAGATGATGTCTGAAGTCACTGGACAATGGTTAAATATTAAAAATATAATTTTGAATGCAGTTTTTAAAAATTGTTTATAATTAGGATAAGCTAAACACAGATATACTCAGGACTTTATTTCTTAGCAACTCATTCAAGGAGTCTTTAAAAAAAAGTCTTGTGGTTGCAGGAATATAAACACGTATCTGTCTAGCTGTTTAATCTCAGCACCATGGTTGCAAAATAAATACTTGCTACAGAAGTTTGCAAAGATAAATCCATTTCACTTTTCTAAAATCTGTTGCCAGTATGAGGTTGACAAATTAAAATACTTGAGGCAAAAAAATATTATCAGTAAAACATTGCTACCAAGTCACTACCATTCCCAGCAACAGTTTGTACCTTCTGAAAACAGCAGAAAAAAAATACTTTAGATTCCATTATCAATTATAAATTCAGATATTTGTAATCCAATAATATTTCTTCACTGGATTGCATGTTTCAGTCTTATTTTTGCTTTAGACACACTGAAGGCAGAGCTGTTTGGAAGTGACGGTGCCAGTAGGAGAGCTTTCAACAGTCTAGGTCAAAGCAGCCTGGTACCTTAGAGCGAAACTTTTGCAATGACACTTGGACAAGTGACAAAATCCAAATTACATTTCAGGATTCAATTCTTTATTTTTATAATCCTAATGAGCAGTGGCTTCTAGTAACTGCTAGGGTGCCTTAATTTGTATCCATTAAGTTCCCCAGGTGTCTGAAATACCGTGTGCTATCTCCTGTTCTTCCTGGTCTGTGTAACACAGTCACGAGAGGAAGATGAAGAATGCTGAACTTTAATCATGATTGGCTGAAGCAATTCAACCCCCACTTCCTAAACAGTAATCTGTCATCTGTGTTGAAGATATTCTGGTTTGCAAAACCCAGCGTGACTGACCCCCCAGCGAGGAAGGAGCATAACTGCAATGTGTGTTTGGAGCACTCACCCCTCAACAGAAAACAATACTGAGCCGCAGGGTCCAATTATTGCTTAACTCATGACAACCAAGTCCCTCTGTGAAGATGAGACCTTGAACTTGATGCATTCGTCTGGTATGTGGGTGATGTGACCTTCTCTGTTGTTTTTCCGTTTCTTTCTCTGGTATTTTTCCACTGCACTGGTGGCCCTTCCCTGTTACCAGCCCCTCTGTGGTGGGCGAGAGTTCTCGTTACCTGGTGACAAACTATAGGAAGCTGTACCATCGAGTTTCAAAAGCACAAGGTGATATCCACCTTCAAATCTTGCTTTGCCCTGAATAGGAGATTGGACATCGTGACCTCCAACACCACTTCTAACCTGAATTATTTCATGTTCCTTGCACGAATTCTCAAGTGTCCCAGGTCAGCCTTGTCATCAGTATAGCTTGTTTTCTCATCTGTATTTGTGGCTGATAAAACAGGTTTGCTGTTTGCTGGTCTTACTCTGTCAACAGACTCGGGCCCTTGGTGCACTCTATACTTCTGATGTCTGAAGCTCTTTGTAGTTACTCTTCTTCCAGCCCATGTTGCCTGCTACTGTGGGAGATAAGCAGTCATCCCCTTTAATTTCAGCTGTAAGCAATCCATCCCAAATACTCTCTTTGACTGCGCATCCACCCTGGCTCTTAAAATTTATCAGAACACATTGAAATTGCTCATTTATAGTTTTACATCATCTCCCAGAACAGAGGCTGATTTTTTTAAGAGAATGTGATGGCAATGTAAAATTACTTCATGTAAATCATAGAATCAACCAGATCGTAAAAGACCTTTAAGATCATCAAGTCCAAACAAATTTAAATATCTCCTTCAGATTCATCTCCTCCAAATACACCCACATGTATATGATTCTCTGCAAATACATCTAACCAGGAGATAACTCTTATTGCTGTACTACAGTCCATAGACACAGAAACTTTCGGAATTATAGTACATGGAAGGGCAATGGTAAAAGTTTGGTTTGTTTTGCTTTTTAGTAGCTGGAATAACACCCCTCCCATTTTCTTCATACTGAGAATTTTAGATTATAACCACAAAAAAAAAAAATTCCTCAATCACTTCAGTTTTGAGGTTTAAGGTGTCTGAATCTGACAAGATAGAAATAACACCTTACTACTTCAGTCCCATGCTTTCTGCTTTTACACAACCATAATGCAAGGCCTCATGTTGTGCAAATGGCAAAGACTCGTGGGAAATGTAGAAAAAATTTCAAGAAAGAAATGCAATCACCTTTAAAGTGAATTTTTTTTATTGAAAATATAATTCTAAATAAACTGCTTGAGAGAAACCACAACTTATCATTCTCTATACTGCTGCTTGTTAGAAGACTATCCAATCAAAACATCGTAGAGGCAGCTCAGGGGTCATACCAGCATCTCCTCTGCACTTACTTCTTGGATGAGCTATCTGTTGTGCATGAGTAGAAGCTAACGGGCAGAAGGAAGGTGCTGTGGTTTAACTCCATCTGGCAACTAAGCACCATGCAGCCCCTCACTTGTTCCTCCCTTGGTGGAATGGGGAGAGAATCACAAAAGTAGAAGTGAGAAAACTTGTGGGTTGAGATAAAGACAGTTTAATAGGTAAAGCAAAATCTGTGTACGTAAGCAAAACAAAATGAGGAATTCTTTCACTACATCCCATTGGCAGGCAGGTGTTCATTCATCTCCAGGAAAGCAGGGTTCAATCACATATAACAGTTACTTGGGGAAAAAAAGTGCCATGACACCAAATGTCTCCCCTTTCCTTTTCTTCCCCCAGCTTTATATGATGTCACATGATATGGAATATCCCTTGGGTCAGTAGGGGTCAGCTGTCCTGGCTTTGTCCTCTCCCAACTCCTTGTGCACCCCCAGCCTACTCACTGGTGGAGTGAGTTAAGAGGCAGAAAAGGCCTTGACTCTCTGTAAGCACTGTTCAGCAATAACTAAAACATCCCTGTGTTATCAGCAGTATTTTTAGCACAAATCCAAAACATCCCCCATACTAGCTACTGTGAAGAAAATTAACTCTATGCCAGCCAAAACCAGCAGGATAATGGTTTGGATGATTCAGCCTTTAAAGATGAATAAACTATTCCCATATATGTAAGAAGTGTTTATATTTTGATACAGAAATGTTGGTCTTTGTACATATCTTTTCAGCAGTCCTCTCTTCCATGAAATCATGAATCCACTTTAGTGAGAAACTGTAATTCTTGCTGTGGTGTTTCAGTGGTTCAGTACAATAGAAACGGTAAAATGATTTTTAAAACATTTGCGATGTTTAATATTATATTTGGTATACTTACTACAAACCTTTTCCTCTTGAAGTCACTGCCAGAGTTTGCACTTTTCAGCTCTAGAAGGTTTGACAGAGCTATAATGGACCATTCAGTACTTGATGAAATACTGATATATTTTTAAATTACTTCCTTCTACCAAATGACTCACAATTTGACACAAGTTAATCCCACAAACTATCACTCACTGCTTCATCTCACTCTCAAATAAATGTTCACATTTCACTGTGTTTGGCTGGTGTATTTCTGCTCGTCTAAGTGTGTTCTTGGGAAACTTCTTATTTCCCAAGAAATAGTGTATATTCTTCCAGTGATCTGAAGGGAATGCACTAGATGATTTGCAAATATATATATAAGAACCAGGTTTCTTCCCTGAACCTCTGTAAACTATTTCAAGTAGTTCTGTTTTCAAACAAATGAAAAACAACTTTCAAGCGGAAGTTAGTATTGTTCACATAGAAAAGATTACTTTCCTTCTTAAAACACTCCAGATTATCAAGTTGGAACTACGTTTTTTACTGTAATTAAGCAGGGATGATTCTTTCAACTTGTGTACCTCTTTATTAAGAATTATCCAACTCACTGTAACTAGTTTAAGAGGATGATATTTTGATAAAGGGGAAAAAAAGAGAAGGCCAAACGAATTATTGTAATAGTGATATCCCAATAATGGAATATCACTTACTACGTCAATAAACCATACACTCCTTTTCTGGTCAGCAATTTGAGCTGCTAGTGCTAAAATGTCAGTAGTTCATGAAAATGGACTGAGTTTAGGGTGGTAATGTGTAGAAAAATAACATTCTGAGTCAAAGCCTTGTTAAGGTTATATGTGAGTGATGGTGGCTCCTGCCAGGGTAGTAATTAGTGTTGTGTGGTCATACATACTGCCATATTTTGCTTATTTCATTTTGCTTTCTCAATTGTGAAAATCAGAAATGCTGCTTTAATTTCAGAGCTGTGGAGTGAATAACAGGAAACTCAGCCCAGGGTGTATATGTCTGTACCACGTATTTTTCATAGAAATACAGAATTAAAATCATTTTGCAGTCTAAATGTTCGATAGTGAAATATAATAAAGCAGTAACTGTAAATAGGTTATTAAGAATTGCTGGAAATATTCAGTTTTATTTGCATGCATTTTTTACTTTCTTCCATAAAAAAAAGCTTGGGAGATGTAAATCAAATCAAGAATCATGTTAGACTATTGTAAGTACATGTTTGAGTCTGATCTCAGTGCTAGTGTGCGGCTTGGATCCTGGATATGTTAATTATAAGTGAGAGCACAAAACATATGGAAAAATCTTGGATGACAAAACCAAGCCAGCTTAACTTCATAAAAGGTAAAAATCTCAAGTGTGATGTTGTCTGGTATGCTTATTTTCAGGGAAATTATGCAAAGACCAGATGGGGAAAGTTACAGATGTAGGCTTCTTGGATTTCAAAATTGCTTTTGACAGAGTCCAGTACAGTGGCCTGAATGGATGAGTTTAGTCCGTATCTCCATATCTTAATCCGTATCTCCAAAATAGGAAAAAACTTGGCTGGAGACAAGGAAAATTGTATAAAGTGGGTTAAATGATAGTGTCATACACACGCCAGCAGGATCCCAGCCAGAGGAGTCACTCCCTGTGATCGTGCTCTCACCAGGAGACAAGACGATATGGCAATGTTTCCCCATCTGTTAGATGCTGCAGGTCACTCCAGAAAGACCCCAGATAAATCCCACTTGTCAGTGCTCCCCATGTTCTTCTTTGTTATCCTCCTGTGGTCAGGATGTGATGCTTCAGCAGTGTTGGTGACCGAACTGTGGAAGCCCTTTGGAGGTGAGGGACATTGTTGAGCCCAGTTTCCATGATGTACAACCATTCTGGTGGGGCAGCAAAAAGCCCTGCAAGCCTCCAACATCAGCAGATCCACTATGCAATGTCCAAGTTAGGTGAAGTCTCTTATTTATACCCTGGTGGATACAACAAAGGTTGGTCTTTTGCTGGGGCGGGGAGATGAACATGTATTCTTTTCATTGTGAAAATGAGAAAAAAAGCAGTCCTATAATAGATTATTTTTTTTTAATAATAAAACATTTAATCTGAAATACAGTTCTGTGAGAATGTGCTACCCAAAAGGCAGCTCCAGTGAGGCACTCTTCTTGGGACGTCTATTCCTCAGGGAGTTTGAGGTAACCTGAAAGCAATAACTAATTATAAATTTTCCCACTTACCGTAGGCCTCACTGACTATGTGCAGTGAGTGCAAGAAAACCTTTCAAAGAAGCCTGAATGGAAGGTGGGTGCATCTCTCAGGAGAAGAACAGTAATTCCACCTGTAATATGGTCAGTAATTCCTTGTCAAGGTGTTCACCTACTGTGTAGTCTCAGAGGTGAGGGCACAAGACTAAAAAGTCTAAATAAATTCAAGGAATATTAGCATTTTTTGAGGAAATCAGTATTGCTACTTTTGTGAATTGTAAGAGAAATAACAGCAAGAGTGAGTGATTTTTTTGTTGGTGTTTCTGTTACTGAATACGGGAAAAACTTTGTTTTTATTTAATTTGTCATGAAAGTGGGACTCTAGTGAGGAGGCCCCAGGTTCAGGTTCTATAAATCCCAATATAGTAAGAGTGCCCCTTGAAGTTGTGATTTGCTAAAATCAAATGGAGCACACATTAAGACTGAATCAATTATTTTTTACTCACACAAAAAAATAGCTTAATGTGTAATCCTAGCCTACTACAGAAAAAACTATTATGAAAATAAACCAATAGAGAGAAGAAAAGCTACCCCATACACTTTAATAAGCACTCATTGACAAAATCTCCTGTAATTTCTATTTTTCATCTTTCCTATTGTTTTTCTGCATCTTTCTTCCCCTTTCTAATTGCCTTGCATTTTCTGTGTCAGTGGTGGGGATTTACAGTAGAAGTAATGAGATCTTACATTGTTACAATTCTGGTACTCTTTTATATCACAGTTCCTGTCCATCTCTACTGCTTATGTTTGGGATTACAAAATGCTCATCTCCTCCACTGCTTTGTTCATAAGTAATTAGCAGCAAAATCAATGTACAATGTCTTTCAGAGTAAGAACTGGTCCAAAAATACTGAGTTCCAACTGAATAAACAACCTGAGAACAGTTATTCAAATGCATGAGGCAGAGGACTGAGTATAACGCAATACACTGTGTTCTTAGTACTGCAAATCTAGTTGTCATCCTGTTAGCCTATCTGCTGTGCAAATCAATGAATATAAGGCCAAGCATTATAACTGTCATCGCTCTGAAAATTTCTGCTTGGCAGGCACATGCTGAAGAGACTTAACGCTCTGCTGAGGGGACACAAACAGCACCTGCAGCTCCTGTCCTCTCACTGGGAGGGTCTGCTTGGCCAAGGGAATGAGACCAGCTTTACTGTATCTTACCTGCTTTTTCCAATAAGGAACAACAGCGAGAACATGAGGGGAACCCAGGGCTGTGCTACAGATTTCATGACTTTTGTGTGCTGTGCCTGCTAATTCTTTTTTTTTGCTTTTTTCCCTCCCACTTCCCTCCTCCCCCCCAGTATTAAAAAAACATTTCTTACTACTTGCAAATAACATGAGACATTATAGTGGTCACTGTCTAAAGGTTGATCCTCCAATTTTCACATTGCCCTAAACTCTGCTATCAGTTTAGAGTGGCTTGTTCTGATTTGGGGGTAAGCTATACTTACTGTGAGCTGCGGTGAATGATTCCACTGCTACTAAGCAGTGATGATTCACAATGCGATGTTTCATGAATGCAATGTGTCTGCTAGTCCTGCTCTAATGCCTCAAGTAAACGTGATAATCCACAACTGCATGGACTGCCTAAGAGAAGAATAAATGTGTGAGTAGGGTTAAAACAATGATTTTCAGTTATGTCACTTGTGCTGAAGACAGTATGTTCAAGTTCTGCCATCAAGAGGAAAGGAGGGTGACTTATTCAACTTGCATGACAGGGACTCATCATTTCTAGATGGGACTTCATTCCTGCTGTGCTTATGAGGAAAGTTTCTACTTGTCTGGGAAGATGAGTAAGTAGATCTCTCCTCCAACACTTCCTGGATGTATTAATTTATGGAAAGCTCATTCACTGTTAACTAATAACTGTCTGTGAGGCAATATGTGTGAGGCAACATGCCACTATTTATCAAACTATTTACCAAAACAATGAAGGGGTTGCAGGAAAAAAAATGTCAGAGTTCACAGGCTCCACACTTTTCTGGCTGTTTCCTTGTGTCCCTTTAAAAATGTACATTTGTGGTTTGAAGCTCCTTTTTTCTGACACTACCCATTTCTTTCTTTTTTTTTTTTTTTTTTTTTGTCTGGATAGAACTCAATTTATTTCTATTTAATATAATGTTTATATTTTAAAATGCCCTATAGCCACAAAGACCTGACAAATATTTATCGTAATCTGCAATTTATGAATGTATAAACAAGATCTCTGATAAACTAAAGAAAAAATGTTCGGGACATTGTGACAAAACATAAAGGTAGCTACTTGGTTCTTTAAAAATATTCCAAGGCCATAAGTTAGTCCATCAAAAGATGTTATTGTCTTTTACCCAACAAAGAAACAGATGCCTCCTTCAGTGTCAAAACTAGGTGTTATGCCAACACCCAAAGCTTCCAGCCAGCTTTATTTCTGCAGACTGCATATCTTTGCAGTTTATTCAGAACTCTTTGTGTGATGAATGTAATAAAGTTTAATCCTTTTAGTTATAAGTCTCACAACAGTCTAAGCAGAAGGGAAAAAACTGGGATTGAGGAGTGGCTCGAGAAACAAGACAGAATGAAGAAGTTTTTAGGCAGCCGTAGAATTTGAAAAATAACAAAAATGAACATTTTCATTGAAAACAAACTCTCGTTTTATTTTAAATATTAGTAATGGGCATAAATAGTTCTTCACAATTGAGTAGTCCATAACAAGTTTCTGTGTTCCCTAAAAGCTGAAAATTTTCATTTATCCCTTTTTTTTAGTGTTTATATAACCTGTTCATTGCATCACTGTAACACTTGGGATAAAAAGCTAAGTGCAGGATGTTCCCTAACAATAGATGTTGTTTTTCCTTGTGGGATCTTGGGATTCCTAGTAAATGTCGACTGACACATAGAGATCAGAAGGCACTAGCGGGAATTTCTTTGAACTCTTTCCTTTTATGAACACCTAGTTTTCATTTATTTCTATATTTTAACAGAAAAAAGTTTTTTGAAATAACTAGAAGGGTATTATAAGATTTATATGAAGTCTAACTTCTTTTTACACTTCAGAAGACAAAGATGTTTGAAACAATTTATTTTACTTTTCCACTTGTTTAATGTGGAAATTCAGGGGCTGTTCTCTGGGTTGGTGCCACACTTGGGTTTTTTCCTTCTCTCTTTTTTCCCCTTTTCTCCCCATTTTTCCCTTTTCTCCCCCTTTTCTCCCTTTTCCTCACCTTTTTTTTCCCCTTTTCCTCCCTTTTCCCCTTTTTCCATTTTTTGCATTTCCCTTCCCCCTTTTCTTTTCCCCCTTTCCTTCCCCCCCCTTGCTTTCCCCTCTTCCTTTCCTTTCCTTTCCTTTCCTTTCCTTTCCTTTCCTTTCCTTTCCTTTCCTTTCCTTTCCTTTCCTTTCCTTTCCTTTCCTTTCCTTTCCTTTCCTTTCCTTTCCTTTCCTTTCCTTTCCTTTCCTTTCCTTTCCTTTCCTTTCCTTTCCTTTCCTTTCCTTTCCTTTCCTTTCCTTTCCTTTCCTCCCTTCCTTTCTCCTTTCTCCCACTCCCCCACCCCTCTTCTGAAACATGTCAAGAAACTGGACTTTTGATTTTCTTGAATGTTAAGGAATATATTTGGGCACTTAAGCCATGGAGATTTTTAATGCTGATCACCTCAGCTTAATGTCACTATTCTTGGTGAGAAGATAAAGGCGTTTGCTTTCTGTTAGATGTCAGTAAAACCACTTATGACAATCTACAGGTGTTTAATAGTTCAGCAGTAAAAATAGACTGACACTGACATGGTTTTCATTTTCTAAATATGACTCAAACACAGCCACAAAAAACCCCATGAGCTTTTAAGGCTGAAATGCCGAAGTCCACAGGGAATGGACGGCTGTATTTTCAGGGCTCTGAAGGCTAGGTAACTCCTGACATTCAACTTTCATCAAAGTAAACTAGCCTCCTTGTTACCATCACAAGCTGTTGCAATTGTGTGCTACACAGTATATATGTTTGCTGAATAGAGCAATACTTATTTCACATGTCCTGAGGGTAAAACTGTTGAATACACTTCAGACCTGTATCTACATTGCTTAAGTTGTGGTTTCTTGGGAGGGAGAGCCCAGTTTGTGTAACAGCAGTTTATAAAAGTTCAGAGTCCAAATTGTGAAAACCATAAGGAATTAGAAAAAAAATCCCTTATCTGGATGTCATTAGCAAAATGCTGCCTGACTGCTGCCAGCAGCATACATGTATCGCAGCCACAACTGTGCTTTCTAAAGCATTGACTTATACTTTATAATCTACTTTGAACTAATTTGTTGAAGGCAAGAAATTACTTAATTTGAGCTGGTACAATAAAGATAGGTATGTAGATAGGTATTAATATGCTTTTAAATTGCAATTAAAACAAGGGAGGCATGATTAAATCTGCAGAAAGATTCAGACTTGGATTTGATTCTGTTCTCAGTGATGGAAATAAAAAGCATTTAATGGAAAAAAACACCCCAGACAATTCAAGGATTCGCCAACACTTCATGCTCCGGTGCCCAGTGAAGTGATACCTTATCCAACTTCAAATAACGTGGCAGGAGTATCAGAAACAGCATTAGTGCAGCATGAAGCTTTGCAATTTGTTTCCACAATCTAGTGGAATTAAAATGCTGGAGTTATATGTAATCACGCATCAAAGTCATATCATACAAATGATACGCAATCATATTACTTAGTAGTAGATTTAATAATTTCAATAGAGATAAGATTTTCTCGCAAGTCCTTTTCATGTAATCTAATACAGACCTCTTGTTAAGCTGTTACATGTGGCAGGAATTTAGGTCATGTTCCTAGCTCAAATGGCTGAAGAAACGTGCCTGTCTTTGGTTATTAGTTTGCTATGAAGCAGTAGTTTAATGTTGAATGCTCAACCTGGAAGGAAAGAGCAAGCAAAAATACAGATTATAAAACAGGCATCCAGCCTTGCTAGGCAGATACTTTTATTCTGTCTTGAGATCAGGCAGGAAACAGGACGCTGCAGGGTGTATCAGCACAACTGGGGATTCAGAACATCTGAAGGCAGGGTGTATCAGCACAACTGGGGATTCAGAACATCTGAAGGCAGATCTGAAAATGGGTGGGTAGGGTGATAGTCAATCAAGCTGGTGTCATGAGCAGCTGCATGGATCAGGTTCGTGGAATGCGATCTTAATCCTGAAATACCTCTACGGCCCAAGTGTATGCTATCCCTTTCCTGCTCCTTCATGGCAGAGGAGGGAAGGTGAGTTGGGCAGCAGCAGGACCCTTTTCTCTTCTAGTGAATTCTGTCTCCTAGAATCATCATGAAGGAGGTTTATTGTCTCTACATGTTTGAACAGAGGTGGCAGCCTTGTCTATGGGAGCATCTGTGAGACTCCATAAGAACTCCAAATACAGTCAATTGCATTTGCTGAAGTTTGAAACATTTACCTTTCATTTGAAAAATGGCTTCCTGAAGGGAGTCTTTTTTGGAAAAAAATTAACTGAAGCAGTTCAGCTGTCTGTGGAGGTGGGGCTAGGGAATGATATTTGGCTCACAGCCGTTGGGAAAAATAGCGAAGGATTGTTTTGTAGCACGTATGTACATGCAGTGTAAATTTTGGCTACAAAGGGAACACTAATTTAGGCATTTTCTGAGTTCTGAATGCTTAACCTTGAAACCTTCATACCTTTAATGAAGATTTTTATTAGTTGTATATGTGAAAGAGAAGCTTGCCTTCATAAAAACCTTCATTAGTATAAAATCCCATCAGAAATAAGATTGAGAAGGTGTTCACCAGCCAGCCAGAAAGTAGATAGTCTTTCTTTGGGCTGAATCCATTCTGAATTTCTCTGGAGTTGCAACACATTTGTGCCTTTGATGAAGGGAATGGTATATGAAGTTCCTGTGAAAGAGACAGTTTGTGGGAGAAAGCATGAAGGTGTTGTGTGGGAAATGAGGTGGTGTCGAGCACAGGTTAAAGAGCTGCACGCAACTCCTCACCCTTGGCGTACTGCTTTCTGGAAAGCTGAACTTCCAGACTGTGGAGTAAAAATACCTTTTCTTACAGCACTGAAAAATGGTAGCAGCCAACAGGAAAGCCTCCATCCCTGAACTGCTCTACTGATGCAGTTATTATGAAGAGGTAAGCTGGTTTTTACCTTTTAGGAGAAAAAAAAAAAAAAGTAAGAAGTGCCAGTTTTTTTTTTTTAAATAAACTTACTTTTTATCACAAAAAACTATGAAAGCCTTGTAAGGTGTCTAATGTTTTTTTGCTGAAGAGGAAATATTTATTAGCTCTTAAGGAGAATGCATTTTCCTGATTCCTCTATTTCCTTCTACAACTTCAGTCAGTCTACAGACATAAAAAAATTTCAAGATTATATGAAAATCTTTAATTTTAGAAACTATATTTTTCCAAACTAAAAAAAAAACTATCTGCTCTCACGTAAGATACTTCTAGTCTCACAACTTCTAGCAATAAATAAATCCTATCTTTTAAACTATTTGTAAATATTCATATTTTTATCACAGAAATATAGGCTTGCTTGGAATCATACACATATAACAACAAATATGCAATGTGAAAATGTAACGATATTGACGTAATGAAGGAGTAAAATTCTTTAAGCTTTATTTTTCTGATAGGAGTATGTCTGCACATAAACAGATGTGCACACACACATATATATGTGTAGCATAGCATAAAGGTTTTAATTCATAGGAATTGAAGCAAGCTCCAAGCCTTGTACTTTCTTTTTTTATTTTTTAAATGGCTTGTATATCAAGAGAAAGAAGAAATTCTATGTGCAACAATTAATTCTGTGAAAATAATATATGTAAATAAAATGCATTTATTCAATATAAAAGTCACATTGGTACTTCTGTTAGTTCAGAAGTGCCTTTTCCATCCTCTGTAAAAAAGGTCATTATTTTCATCGAGATGCTATCCTAATCTGAAATACTTTTATTACTTATGTTGTAAATTTATCTTGGAAGGTTGTTTTAACTCTGCACTGATTTCAGTTCACCTAATTCATCATTTGCGTGTGATATTGACCACCATATTACTCAGCTATAATTAGAAAACCACATGGGATAATGTGGTGCTTTACACTTGTTATTACCACACTAAAATAATTGCCCATGGTGTTGCAAGGCATTAGAGTGTTCTAAGTTAGTTTAAAAACACGATAACATGTTTATTCTTCCCTGCACTCTGATCTTTATTAATTTTGTTATTCCTAAGTAGTTTGTTTTCCATTTTGCTGTTTACTATCAGAAAAAAACCCTAAACAAACAACAACCCCCCTCACCTTCTCCCCTTAAAATGCTGCAGGTGAAAACAATAAACCTTTGTCTTATTGGAATCTTGATTAATTTTATATTATTGTGCGTAATTGTGTAATTCCTCCAGATAAATATGTTTTTATGGGTAAGCCCCATACACAAAAAAATTGCACTCGGAGCTGCGATTGAACGTGGGTTGCCTATTTTTGACATAGGAGAGATCATGATTTCAACGTTTTTCTTTTTCCTGAAAAAGATTTTATTGAAATTATTGTTTTTTTTTTCCTCCCCCCCCAGTATTTTCTAATTTGATAGATTTCTAGCTCTAATTCAGATGGCACTGGTTTTCCAGGAAAGCTTTAGACAGTAAAGCCAATGAGCATGACACTTAAGTGTCCAGCTCTCCATGGCATGATCCTGAAGGACCTTAAAAGGAATCTTACCTGTCAAATCAGAGCTTGTACTCAGCCCAGCCCTCCAGTAAGCACAAGTGCTTTCCACATCAGAATGAGGAGAAATGGGACTTTTCTGCTGCCAGGATGCTCTTTAGAAGATTGATGCTCCCATTTTTATTCAGACTTTGAGTGGTGTTACTTTTCTAAAATACAGTGGGAGTAAAGATGGAGCTGCCTTCAAGCTAGGCAGTAATTTGGTATATTAGACTACAATTATTAAATTGCTGAGAACTTTCAGGTACAGAGGACCCAGAATTCATTCTGTGCTTTGAAAGACTGCCAGCTTTATTCCTCCACCTTCCTGAAGAGCACCCATAAGACCAGAAAAAATATTTGGGTCTGCTCAGGCAGAGGAGGGAATGAAGATGCTTTTCTCTCACCTTAGGTGAAGGCTGCACAATGGAAGTGTTTGTGTAATGGAATATAGGTGAAGTGAAGAAGAAGCAGTTCCTCCAAGTTGTATCAAGCAAATTGAAGCAGTCACTGATATTCAAACAGTGTTTGATCCTGTACCTATATACTGAGCATACGATAAAACTGCATAGGGGATCAGAGAGGGACATGGGTAGAAAACTGCCTGAGCTTTGAAACCGGATCAGCTTCATCCATCCTCTGAAGGCCAAAGAGATCTTTCTGCCAAAGCTGAGATGCTTCTGGGTGTCCTTGGAGTAATGAGGCACTTGTGAACTGAAGGGTTTTACAAAATTATGACATTGGATTTGCATGACTGAAATCCATTTTTTGGATCTCTATGTCGTCTTTCAGAAGACTCCTGGAAGTCTGCTCCTCTATAAGGACAAATACTACAATTTCTGAGAGCAGACAGATGCAATTCTTGGCCAGGTTTGCATCTGGCAACTGAAAGCAGAGGTGTATAAAATTACTGGCAAATATCACTCTATTTCCAATCTACACCATTAAGTTCATGGGCCATAGTGATGCTACACAGGCATCCCTGTGCATAGGACAGAGAGAATTTTGAGAAGCAAAATGCCTCTCAAAATTATGCAAGTACCCTGCAAACAGCTTATGCACTGGGTTTCCTTCCTGTTTACTCTGCAGAGAAGAGTTTTAAACCTAAGATGCTGCTATTTCCCTCTGCATGTAACTGGGGATTTTGGGGCTTGGTGTATAATCACAATCGCCAGACAGGGCACTTTGCATCAGACAATTTTGCTTATATGACCAACTATGGAGGTTTCATTAGTGTTACACTTAAAAACTGTATTACAAAGTACAATCCTGAAATGTACTTCATGTTGTGACTGAAATTATTTTATGCTAATACATGTGTAGAATCATTAATAATTTTCAATAGTGATTTTCTTAGAGTATCTAAGATTATAAGACTTGCTCAGTCACTTAAGGATTCAGTGAGATTTATTAACACATTTTAATGTTCTTCTGGCTGAGTGAAAAAATGGGGACGGAATTCTTATGACCTTGACATTAACTGGGCTGTCTTAATAAGGGTCTTACACTAATAATTACTTTTCTTTCATCAATTTCAAAACATTGTTTATAAAATCTAAAGGATTTTGTCTAAAGACATGAGGAAGCACAGAATAAAACTACTTAATGCATATATTTGAGAGATGATAGCTTTTGCTTGAACTATTTTATTTACTATATATTTGTTGCAGCTTTCATCCGCTAATGGCTATCCACTATGTTCCCTTTCAAATTCTGCATCAAAAAGTTATCACAGGCGGATTATCTCCTTAGTTTTACTTGACCTAGGTGGCAATAATTTTAATATGCCCATTTGCTGCATGTGTTTGTTTGTTTTTCCTGTTTGTTTGTTTTTTTCCTCTTTGTTTTGTATTTCAGCTTTCAGGAGATTGTACAGATGTAAAAAAGATACCCCAAACCCAAAACAATTGAGTGTAATTTTCTTTCCCATCTGCATTACAATCCTGGCTGGAAGAAGTTCGTCACTGAGCAGATGAAGTCAGTACAAAGTATTACTACATCTATTAGATTCTGAAGTTATGACAGGGTGCTTAAAGCCCAGCTCTGTGCAAGGTAGACACAAGGGCTTATGAATCCAGAGCCCGATAATTATCGAGAGCAGGTGAAAACTTGTTACCCATGAAGAAAGATGGAATCACAAATTGCTGCTCTTGCAAGGCCTTCGGTTCATCTTGTTCATTTTGCTTCAGTGGTAAAATCTCTCATGTGAGGAGGAGCCGCCAAAGTCTGCCTGGGATATGCGAGGAACAGCTGGAGATGTGCTTTGTGTCCTCGATATTTAACAAGAGAAAATCAGCTGCTTTTTTTTCTGAAGTCCTGAAAGGGTCCAGAGCGGAAAAAGAAAACCAGCTATTGGTCATACGTTCCATCTGATCCACAGTTTGAATGCGTAAAACAGGAAAATCCCTCTTCATGAAATTATCCTCAAGCGGTGCCTTAAGCACATCATGTCATTTTTAGGATGACTGAAAAGTTCTGAATTAAATGAAGCCAATGGTCTGCATGTTTATGTAAAATAAAACAGAAAAAAATATTTAGGCCTGTTTAACAATCTAGAATATTTTGCTGGACACTGTGTCAACAAATCAAATGAAGGGAGGTTTGGAAACTTGATGTAATATGTAAACAAGCTGTACCAGGGCAGCTGTAAGGCAATACTTTCTTTTTGAAAGAGAATAAGAAAATCCAGTGTGAAAATTGCTTGGACTTCATCTTATTTTGGGATTCTTTTGCATACTCTGGAAACTATGTGGTGACATGGATGGTGGGATCGAGCGTACCCAGAGCAAGTTTGCTGATGACACTAAGCTGTGTGGTGCAGTCGATATACTGGAGGCAAGGGATGCTATCCCAAGAGGACCATGAGAGGCTTCATATGTGGGCCTGTGTAAACCTCATGAAGTTCCAACAAGGCCAAGTGCAAGGTCCTGCACATGGGTCATAAGCACAGCACCCCCAAGCACAGACACAGGTTGGGCAGAAACTGGATTGAAAGCAGCCCTGTGGAGAAGGACTTGGGGGTGTTGGTTCATGAGAAGCAAAACATGCAGCAGCAGCTCGCGTTTGCAGCCCAGAAAGCCAACTGTATCCTGCATCAAAAGGAGTGTGACCAGCAGGTTGAAGGTGATTCTCCCCCTCTACTCTGCTCTTGTGAGCCCCCCCCTGAGTACTGTATTCAATTCTGGGGCCCACAGTGTAAGAATAATGTGAACCTGTTGGAGACCACAAAGATGATCAGATGGCTGGAGCATCTCTCCTGTGAAGACAGGCCAAGCAAATTGGGCTTATTCAGCCTGGAGAAAGCTCTTGGGAGACCTTACAGTATCCTTGCAGTGCCTAAAGGGTGCCTACAGGAATATGGAAAGGAACTTTTTGCAAGGGCATGTAAGTATAGGACAAGGGGAAATGTCTTTAAATTGAAAGCAGGTCGATTTAAGTTAGGTATTAGGAAGAAGTTCTTTCCTGTGAGGCTGGTGAGACACTGGCACAGGTCTTCCTGGCAGTGTTCAAGGCCAGGCTGGGTGGGGCTTTGAGCAATCTGATCTAGTGCAAGGTGTCCCTGCCCGTGGCAGAGGTTTGGAACTAAATGATAATGAAAGTCCCTTCCAACCTAAACCATTCTAAGATTCTATGTATCCAATAGAATATCTTTGTATGGTGTAAATACAAAATCTTTCTGACAAATACAAAATAAGTAAGGTGTGGGTAATGTACTACCTAAAACATGGCTGACATGTACCTCTTTAAGTCTGACATTTTAGAAGATAATTCCAGTCACAAATATTACTGAGCAAATCTGGCTGCAAAATGTCATATGACTTTTCTTATTTTTGTCTAATTTCTTGAATTATGTTTTCTGTGATATGTGAAGTACAGGTGTGTTAGTCCAAAAGCTAGGCATTTGGAAATGCTCTGAAGCTGAATTTCAGTGTAATCTTTATAACATATATAATCTTTATAATAATTTGTGAAATAAAGTATAAACCTTCCACTTTGAAGCATATTCAAATTTCACCTAATAACTGCACATGCAACAGCACATAGAAATTTGATCATCTGATTTTGTTCACAGTTTACTATTTTAAGTATGGGTTTAAAGTCAAGGAATAGATTATTAGGTTTATTAGAAAATACTGGGCTGATGCTGTCTGTGATATTGATCTGTCAGTGTGCACACAATGCTGTATGAACATGAAATATATGCCAGAATATTTCACTTGGAACTCCCAAGTGTACTTTTCCCTTTCTAAACCATTTGTGAAGCTCCATGGCATTTGAAGGAATAGTTTCAGACTTCTGGTGTTTTTTTGTTTTTTTTTTTCTCTTTTTTTTTCTCTTCTCATGAGGTATTTCTGTTCCTTGCAAGTGTTGTGAGTAAAAATTCTTCCTAAAAATAAGTGTTTTGAAACTTTAGTTTATTTTACTCTTGCATCTTTTCTAACGATCAGTACTGGTGGAAGGTGCTCCCCAGTAAATCAGAAATGATGCTTTTCTTAGTACTTTTGCTAGAGTGCATGTTCTCCCACCATAGAAGATGGGGTGTGTTCCCCACAGCTCCCCAGCAGCAGTTCTTTAAAGGAGCAATTGCTCACATCTTTGTTTTCTAGGTATGAATAATGCTAACAACAGCTAGAGGCACAATTTTAAATTCTTACAAGCACTGCATTACCTACATTGCAGCTAATGTACTGTTATGGTCTAGGATGCCTTGTGGGAGGAACTGTGATGTTCCTAAAACAGCCTTAGAGCTGTCAGGAGAAGATAAATTCACTAGTTCTTCTGCTCAGTTGTTTAAGTATGCTGTATATTTGTTCCCCTTTTGAGATCACCACTTCTAAAAGAGTATCCATTCCTTCCTTCTTTCTCAGTTCTGGGAATAAAATTAATTTTGAGATGCTTGTGTCTATCTGGACCTTATGCTACTGTCTGTGTTGACAGTGTTTGTGATTGTATATCCAATACACTATTATTAGCTTAAAGTTTGGACCCTTATCATTTGGATTTTATTTCTGTATTCCTTTTCCTCTGTATTTGCATTTTCTCAGTAATGTGAGCAGACTTCCCAAACAGAGGATTCTTGTTTTATGCTTTCAAGTCAAATAAGACTTTAGTCAATGACACTGTTTGCTTTAGTTCAAAGCTTTGTAGTTTTTGCAGTTTGGAAAACTGTGTGCTTTAGCACATTAATAAAGATGCTTCAACTAATTCTGTCAGAGAACTGGAGTAAAACATGTCTCAAATCATACTTTGCTGAAAACTGCTCAAATTCATGCTGCTGCATGATGACTTGCTTATCAATGAGATCTGGCAAGTACTTCACTGTAGTATTTTCCAAATTTGAATGTGTTTTAAAGTGAGGCTTTAAAGTGGTTAAAAAAAAATCTGCTATACTGCATTGGTGGACAACTTAACTGCTTATATTTAGGTACAATATTATCAATTCCAGATAACCAGAGGTGGTAGAAATGTGCAAAGTTCAGCCATGATATGGAAAAGTTTTTGGCATTTTGGAATATTCCTTTGGCTTGGGCATTTGAGTCCACTTAATGTGAAGCCAAAAAGGTATGCCTTTAAGTTGAAATATTGCACTACCTTGCAGATGTAGTCCATTTCTGTTCTGTTATAATATTACTTACCAGTTCTCTGAAAAATTCCTTGGTGTTATTGTTACTCTTCTTAGCCTTTCTATTTATGCTGTGAAAACTCTGTTGATACTCCCAAATTCTTCCAAAGTCAAAGAATCCTTTGAAGTTTTTTTATCTTTCCCAAGTACAGGGGTTAGTTTAGAGATATTTTACCCTTCTGTTTTGTTTTACAGTCTTGAAGATTGAAGTTCACATATCTCTCAGATTTCCCACATTATTTTGAATTTTTCTTGTCCTTGGTGTCAGGGTATCATTCAGCCTTAAGACACAACTAATGGTTGCTTGCCAACAAGTAAATTACTAAGTTTGTTAGTCCTACTGAATGCAGACTGAAACTGTAATACAGTCTGAAACAGCTCAGCTCCACATAGACTTTAATTTCAAAATAGTCACAGATTCTGCTTAGCTTTCATACTTTGTCTCAAATTCTATTGCAGTTGTATGGTAGATGTCATGTGTCATTATATAGTACTTTAGTTACTTGCTTATCTAACCAGACCAACACCTACTGAAAACTGTTTCAGAACTAGCAATATCTAGAAATGAAACTACCTTCTGCTTGTCTTTCTTCTCACTCCCACTGCTTGCTGATACAATCTCTGCTTTTGCTGTTCCATATTTCCTGGTATGTCGATGCTGCTGGGACTTAGCTTGCTTTTGCCTGCTGCGATATGTTTTTCCATAGCTTCACACAGGTCTGACAGAGGTTTGCTTTGAAGGGTCTTTAGGTTTCTGCATCACTGTATCAACAGAGCCTTCTTCATAAGTGGTCCTAGCTGCCTCATGCCACTTTCTTCTGTCAATTTTTATTCAGTAAGTTCTCTGAACAGAGAAGCTGAACATCTGGCTCATCCTTTAACAAGATGACATATGCCATTCTCAAATCTATTGAATGGTACTTCATGTATCACAGTATCACAGTATGCTGGAGATTGGAAGGGACCTCAAAAGATCATCTAGTCCAATCCCCCTGCCATAGCAGGAACACCTAGATAACGTTACACAGGAATGTGTCCAGGCGGGCTTTGAATGTCTCCAGGGAAGGAGACTCCACAACCTCCCTGGGCAGCCTGTTCCAGTGTTCCGTCACCCTCACTGAGAAGAAGTTCCTTCTCAAGTTTAAGTGGAACCTCTTGTGTTCCAGTTTGCACCCATTACCCCTTGTCCTATCATTGTTTGCCACTGAGTAGAGCCTGGCTCCATCCTCGTGACACTCCCCCTTTATATATATAGACACTTATAAGGTCACCCCTCAGTCTCCTCTTCTCTAAACTATAAAGACCCAGCTCCCTCAGTCTTTCCTCATAAGGGAGATGCTCCACTCCCTTAATCATCTTGGTTGCCCTGCGCTGGACTCTCTCCAGCAGCTCCCTGTCCTTCTTGAACTGAGGGGCCCAGAACTGGACACAATATTCCAGATGGGGTCTCACCAGGGCAGAGTAGAGGGGAAGGAGGACCTCTCTCGACCTACTAACCACCGCCCTTCTAATACATCCCAGGATGCCATTGGCCTTCTTAGCCACAAGGGCACAGTGTTGGCTCATGGTCATCCTGTTGTCCACTAGGACCCCCAGGTCCCTCTCCCCTACACTGCTCTCTAGCAGGTCGTTCCCCAACCTATACTGGAACCTGGGGTTGTTCCTGCCCAGATGCAGGATTCTACGCTTTCCCTTGTTATATTTCATCCCGTTATTCCCTGCCCAACTCTCCAGCCTGTCCAGGTCTCGCTGGATGGCAGCACAGCCTTCTGGCGTGTCAGCCACTCCTCCCAGCTTAGTGTCATCAGCAAACTTGCTGATAGTACACTCAATTCCCTCATCTAAATCATTGATGAATATATTAAATAATACCGGTCCCAGTACTGACCCTTGAGGCACTCCACTAGTTACAGGCCTCCAACTAGACTCCGCCCCATAGACTACAACTCTCTGGCTTCTCTCCTTCAGCCAGTTCGCAGTCCACCTCACTACCTGATCATCCAGTCCACACTTCCTCAATTTAGCCGTGAGGATGCTGTGGGAGACTGTGTCAAAGGCTTTGCTGAAGTCAAGGTAGACCACATCCACCGCTCTGCCATCATCCATCCACCGTGTTATTTCCTCATAAAAGGCTAAGAGATTGGTCAAACATGATTTCCCCCTGGTGAAGCCATGTTGACTGCCCCTCATAACCCTCTTATCCTTGATATGCTTTAAGATGGCACCAAGGACAAGGTGTTCCATCACTTTCCCAGGGATGGAGGTGAGGCTGACCGGTCTATAGTTACCCGGGTCCTCCTTCTTGCCCTTTTTGAAGACCGGAGTGACATTTGCCTTCCTCCAGTCCTTAGGCACTTCTCCCGTTTCCCAGGACTTGGTAAAGATGATGGCGAGTGGTCTAGCAATGACTTCCGCCAGTTCCCTCAGCACCCGCGGGTGCATCCCATCTGGACCCATGGATTTATGGATGTCCAGATTGCTCAACTGGTCTCTAACCCATTCCTCATCGACTAAGGCAAGTCGCCCCGTCGACCTGACTTCATCTAAGGTCTCCGGGGTATAGGGCTCTTCAGGACTGCCTGCAGCAGAGTAGACAGAGACAAAGAAGGCATTCAGTAACTCTGCCATCTCTGTATCTTCTGTCACCAGGGCACCCATCCCATTCATCAGTGGGCCTACATTGCCTCTGGTGTTAGTTTTGTCTGCCATGTACTTGAAAAAGCTCTTTTTGCTGTCCTTGACCCTTCTTGCCAGGTTTAATTCTAAGGAAGCCTTAGTCCTCCTAGCTGCCTTCCTACATCCCCTAGCAGCAGCCTTATATTCCTCCCAAGTGGCCAGCCCCTCCTTCCATGACCTGTAAACTCTCCTCTTCCACTTGAGCATACCCAGCAATTCCCTATTTAGCCACACAGGTCTCTTGGCCCTCTTCCTTGACTTCCTACGTGTCGGGATGCTCCGATCTTGAGCACGGAAAAAGCAGTCCTTGAATGTCAACCAACTATCTTGGGCCCCTTTTCCTTCAAGCAGCCTTGCCCATGGGATTTCCCCTAGCAATTGCTTGAAAAGGCCAAAGTTTGCCCTGCTAAAGTCCAGGGTTGCAATTCTACTTGGTATTCTACTAGTCCTACCACACAAGATCCTGAACTTCACCATCTCGTGGTCGCTGCAACCAAGGCAGCCCTCTACCCTTACTGCTTCAACCAGACCCTCCTTGTTAGTGAGGATGAGATCCAGCAGCGCTCCTCTCCTGGTCGGCTCATCCACCATTTGCAGAAGGAAAGAGAGATGTAGAGACAGTATTTTGATTATATTCATTTGCTAATACTTATATAAATAAATGATAATATGTTCATTCTGGAGGAAAAGCTAGCTCTCAATTTCGCTTATCACAGAAGCTTTATATAAAAGAATTAAATAAAATAGCTGCAATGTCTGATAACCGATGCCTACTGTATGGTAATTTGATCAGATGGATCACCAGCTGTCCTTTGTTTTTATGAAGAAATAAGCATTTAGACTGTAAGAAACTATGTAATGCTCTTTTGCCATGTTTGCTCAGGTCATGACAAGATAAGAGTCAATTGTTTAGTGGTATAGCAGGGACAGAAGGTGGAATAGTTTACACCTATGCCTATTTCCAAATCACCGTCCCAACTAGGAGCTGAACTTAACAACTTCCTTTTTACTTCATTGAACTTCTATTGCTCTATGACTGGTGAAACTTTATTATTGGTTTCAGTCTTCTGCTGCTTTCTTCTTTGTTTTCTGCCTGTGATCTTGCCTTTGTTCAGTGTACAAAAGAGATGGGGTGACATGGCTTGACAGATGGGGAAAGAACTTGGCCTTTAAGATACAAATTTGTATCAACCTCAACATCTGTGAGTGCTCCATGCAAAAAGGAGCAAACATTCACCCCAAGCAAGCCATCCTCAGCACAAGTAATCTGCTGTTGAGGAGAGGTGTATAATGAAACTACAGGAGGTTGTCAGACACATCTGTGAAAGTGTTTACATAAAAATAAACTAGTAAAACCATAACAAGGCAAGCCCAACAGGAAATTACTGGGTCTGTGTTTACTACTTGTCTCCTTCTGAGGTTAGAGAAGAAAAGTGGCCTCTAATAACAGAGGCAAAGGCAGGAAACATGCCATATGTTTTGTAATGCATGAATATAACACTTTAATACGTTTGGGTAAGGAGGTTTTACTGCTAAATGAAAGGCTGTCATGGAGATCACCAGGTTTCCAAACAAACTGAATCACGAGGGTGTGACCAGTGAACTGATGAGCAGAACACAGGTGTTTGGAACAATTGCCTTTTGCTTGCTTTGTTATGTGATAGGATTTATAGTTTGTGCAAGTATTTTTGTAGATCTCTTGAGAGCTTCTCTATGCCTGTAGTTCCACTGTGTGCCTTTTCTGAATGGCAAATTCCATGTGTTCAGTGTGGCTAGTTCAGTAAACATATTTGCTCTTCTGTAAACTAAAACTGGCTAATACTTCTTTCACTCAGGTGTGAATGTACTATCCCCCCTCTTCGTCTCCACAGCTACTGTCTCTCTCATTTATGCTAGGGACCAGAATGAAATGAGACTGCAGTAATAAAAACATCAAGACTATTTTTTTTTCATCTTCATTTAACTTTCTTATTTGTCCTTTCTCTGCTTTAATAATGCTATCTCTCACCTTTTCCCTGCTTAATTTTAATTTCTGCTTATTCTTAGGTGTTACAGTATAAGGTATGAAGATGTTGTCCTTCAGGGGCAAAGGACAGCCACAGAAGAAGGAGGAAAAAGATACTCTAACACTTTACATACATACATATGTACTTATGTATACATTTTTAATTTTTCACTTTTTATATGTTTTCCTCAGGATCAGAGCATCAGGAAAACTAAGTAATATATATGTATTATACAGGTACAAAAAATAGAGTGGGGTTTCAGTAGTTTGATACCACATGTTTGTGTTTATTACACTCACTCTGGCCAGATACTGTCTTCCTCATTGTAAAGGTGGGAGCTTCGTGGTTAGTTCTTGCTCCCACCCTGCTCTAATCCAGGTTCATGCATTTCTCTGGGTATTAGTGTGCACTGTTTCTTAGTGTTCACAACAGGTTATTTTTTTCTTTAGAGGTATGTGGCTTTCATTTCTTCATGCTATTTGTGTATAATTCCTATGTATTATGTCTTATAAATAACGATATATTAACTTTAATTAATTATTTACTGCTGTCCTTTTTATTTCTAATACGAATGATGGATAGTCACAGTGTTTGTGGTAATGTAATAGACAATATGGGGCAATATGGTGCTGTGCTGAAATAATGTCCTGAAACAATGCAAACACCTGCTTCCTTCTAATTCTGAGGAAAGCATGAGTTATTTCAATTTTTTTTAATCTTTGATTTCAACGCTCTGGCCTGGCACTGATTCAATAAGTTATAGTCAACACTTTTAAAATGGGTGAAAGTTGCTTCAAAACTTTTCCAAGAACATGGACTCATCTTTTCTCTTTGCTACAAATTAAAAAGAACTGGAAGAAGTTCAGGATTACAGAGATGAAAAAAAAAGTGTTTGGAGGAAATTTCCAGGACTGCTAGCAGTCTGCTTGTACTGCCGGTGAGGTAAGTAGAGGGCAAATACAATAAAAAGTTCAGAGCATTCTGGTGTTTAACTGTTGTAGTAATGAAAAACAGAGTAAAATATCAGAAGAGGACAAACCTATTAGTTGCTGAGAATCAGAGCACATCAAAGGACCCAGTATAATTGTGTGCTTTTGCTTTGCCAGCTAATCCTGTCCTTACTAGTTTTTAATTGAGGTTGGGAAAGGACTAGGGGAGACTGTGGCCATGCTAACTGATGTGGGGAGGTGGCCAAAGCAAAAGCATTAGAAGGAAGCACAGCATTTATCTAGAATTGGAAAATGGCTGTTTTCAGCCCTGGCTACCATACCAACATTATAATATCTCTTGCTTACTTAGAACCAAAGGAGCTGCATTTCTCATACCAAAATCCCTGATATCTCTTGCTTGTTAAAGTCTGTGACAAACACTGTATCTTAACTCAAGAGTTGTACTGGATGCTCAGTTTAAAACAGTGAATAGTGAATCATTTCAGAAAAGGCATTGAGTTGGAAGATATCATTTTTCACTTTTATATTCTCTTTCTCAGAATCAGAGCAGAAGAAAAAAAATAGTGGTTTAAAATAATTTATTGGAAAAAAAAAGCTTTTCATACATTAGTGAAGTAGCAGTTTCTGTAGCTGATAGGTTTTTTCTATTACATGATGGGAAGCAAATTCCTATATCTTTGCATAACATTGATTTAAGAACACTTATGCAGGAGGAAATTTTTAAAATAGTTTCAAGAATGATTCAAAGGACACAGTAATGAAACTAGGCTCATTTACTGAATTCTATGCTTTATTACTGGCTTGAGAAATGGAAGATAGGATTTATTATGGCTGGAGACACCTCCATTCTGCCAATGAATTGAGATAACAAGGTTCACACATCTCATTCCTGAAAAAAAAATATAGGGGGCCTATAAGGATGCTGGGGAGGGACTCTTCATTAGAGACTGTAGTGATAGGACAAGGGGGAACGGGTTAAAACTTAAACAGGGGAAGTTTAGATTGGATACAAGGAAGAAATTCTTTCCTGCTAGGGTGCTGAGGCACTGGAATAGGTTGCCCAGGGAGGTTGTGAATGCTCCATCCCTGGCAGTGTTCAAAACCAGGTTGGACGAGGCCTTGGGTGATACGACTTAGTGTAAGGTGTCCCTGCCCATGGCAGGGGGGTTGGAACTAGAGGATCTTAAGGTCCTTTCCAACCCTAATTATTCTATGATTCTATCTGAATCTCTAGTTGTCGTGGTTTAAATCCAGTCAGGTAACTCGTTCGCTCACTTCCCCCCCTTTCTTGCCCTCCCCCTGCTCTCGGAGGGACGGAGAGGAGAATCGAAAAAAGAATGCAACTCCCACGGGTTGAGATAAGAACAGTTTAGTAATTAAGGTATAACACAAATCACTACTGCTACCACCAGTGATAATAATGATAAAGGAAATAACAAGGGAAGAGAATACAACAACTCAGCACTAGCCGACCGATAACTCGCCCCCCCCAGCCCCGACCAAGCACCGACCGATACCTCCTCCAACCCTGCCGTCTCACAGCCCTTCCGGCTAACCCCAGTCACATCCTGGGCATGACGTGCTATGGTATGGAATACCTCTTTGGTCAGTTTGGGTCAGGTGTCCTGTCTCTGCTTCCTCCTGGCTTCCCCTCCTCCGTGGCAGAGCATGAGGTTCACAAAGTCCTTGGCCAAACCAAAACATCCTTGTTATCAGCTCTGTTCCCGAGCCGAAAGTCAAAACACTGCACTACACCAGCTACCAAGAAGGAGAAAAATGACTGCTACTGCTGAACCCAGGACACTAGTGAACTCATAAACCAGTGCAGTCTTTTTTTTTATTACTTGGTTAGAGAATTCTCTTTTAATCTGAAAATGTTTTTAGAAACCTGCTTGAAGTGCATGATTACAAGTGTTAGTATGAAATGATAAATTCATTTTATAGTGTTTTTTTTTTTATCCTTGGTCAAGGGAAGGCTCTTTGGATTTTCCTCAGTATTCTGTTTTTTCTTCTGAAGGGCTCTACAGTCAAACCAAAGCCTATGATGAACTCGGCACCCAAGAGAACTTGGATGCCTACAGTGTGGCGTTCAAGTTCACATTCAAGTTAATCAGACGTTTCGGTTAATAAAGTGTGGGTGGGAGCGAAGGGAGAGATGAATTTGGTTGGTTGACTCTGAAGTCAGGGGTGCCTGTGAAGGAGCTGCAGATGTAGGGAGCACCCAGCCCTACAGTATGGATCTGCTGTGAGACTCCATCCTGCCTCCTGGGGAAGATAAAGCACAGATCTTGTCCTTGTTTCTGTGAGTATCATTTTCCACCCTTGTTATAGTTGTCACTGTAACCAGAAGTCAAAGTCATGGCGTTGCTCTTTCTGCAATCTTTTGTCTGTGATTGCTTCTACTTTGTATTTGGTGTAGCTGAGGCTTTTATTGTTTCTGATTCTGCTGCTGAGCTACTTCAGTGGTGGTCTGCTGCAGCTTGACAGAGCAAGGTGCTCCTTACATCTCTCTGGGACTGTGTTTTGGCAACACTATGTGATAAACTTCTAAACAGCTGTGAACATTTCCAAACCATGGGATGCTTCAAGCAGTTACTGAACCCATTAACCACCTGCTTTCTTTGACTGCAATAATAGTGTTACAGTGTTACTATGAATCCTTATTGCTGTCCCTATTTGTTTTCCATGAATTATAACTAGGATTTATGTTTTGGTTTTCATTCTGCTCCAAATGGCTTTTTACCCAGAAATACCAGTCCAGCAATGATTTTGTGACTGTCCTTAGGCTCAGGCTGTTACTTCAGAAATGTTATACAACACAGAAAAACAGAGAGAAGAGGTCAAGAAACATTCATATTTATTGTCTTTCAGTGTCTGTAGTTTACATCTAAAACAAGTTGGGCTTTTTTCTTTGACCTGTCCTTCAATGTGAGTTCTTAAAATCAATGTGTTCTTTTTTCCCCGTCTTTCTTAAACATTTGTGGTGCATGTCTAACATAGCAAGATTCTGTCTTGCAAATGACATGATGCTGTTCATAATCCCATTCATCCCTGTTGCTGAGCCAATAGTGAGTGCAGGAAGAAGTGGTGGTCAAGGGCTGTTAGTTCAACTGTATCAGGAGCTGTGACTCTAGATATAATAACATACCCTGGGAAAGTTTTCTTTCTTGGAAAAAACAAAAGTGTTGGAGTTACAACACATGTTCATTTGTTGAGCAAGCTAATAAAGAGGCTTGTTTAATGAACACGTCTTCAAGGGATGTTGGTAATATTCTTTTCAGTGGTGCAACCATAGAGATTTCCCAGGAACAAGTCAGAGGGTAGAGAAATGGATGGTTCAGACAGCTGGCAGTGCTATCTCCAGTTTTTCTTCTTTTTCACAACACCCTCTTGCCTTGTACTGTACTGAAGAAGCAAGCTGCTTTGCAGCCCTTAGTCTCACAAGGGATCAGAAGCTGGAAAACAATTCTTGACAGTAAACATACATCACAGTATTCAGGAAACTGTGCATATAGTTGCAAATTAAAGAAAATTTTTAAGGCTGAATCAAACTTTTGTAGATCTCAACTGTCTTATCTTTTGCCTCCCTTGTCTTGGTAACTGGATTCTGCATCAGGATCAGTGTCTGAACACCATACCTCAGTGACACAGGGTGGAGCATGAAAAAAATCTAGTTTAAACCTTTTAAAGAACCACGAAACTGCTTTGACACAGAAGAGGAAAAGTAGTTTGCCAAAACAGAAAGGGGAAGTAAAGTTCATTTCTTTGTCATCTTATATTCAATTCAGGCTTTTTTGTTCCAGAAAAGCAGCATTTCTGTAGAAAAATCTAATCTTCAGCCTGTTATCAGAACTTCCACAATACAATTTAATTTCCCAGTAACTGCCAATTGTTTTCTTGCAGTTCTCCTCTAAGCTTTCAATAGATTTTTTTCTTTTTTTACTTTTTTTTTTTTAATAAGCAAAATTTCTCCCTGGCAATTGCTAGAAAAATGTTGCTTTTATACTGACAGGTAAAGTTATCCTTAACTATGTGCTTTAGGGCTCAATATTTCATTCTGGTAACCATTTTAATGATTTCTGCTTTGAGGCTTGTAGTTGTTGCCATGTAAAGAAATGTATTTCATGGTATTGCTTTTTCTTGTACTTGTCAGTGGAAGTGTCAAGTCTGACATATTTGAACCAGAAGTCTCCATGCACTTTCGCTACCATTCTCTTGTAAACTTCTAATTTTCTGTTCAGCCTTTGAATTACTGCACATATCCTAGTGCTCAGCTAAGAGTGAGGGATATTTAGTGTGTCCTGGTGCTTTCAACTTCACCTGAGTTCAAAGTGTTCATGCTGTACCCTTCAAAAGTTTTGTTGTTTGATTAAAACAGGGAAAAAAAAAAAAAGAAAACAGGAAAAGCAGTTAACTCACTTAGATAATCTGAGCTGTGCTTTCCCCTGTATCTGTAGAAAGGGAAAAAGTAGAACATTCAAAGGGCTTTTTTAAAATGCTGGAGAAGGAGGGGGATTTATGTGTCTAAAGCCTATGACACCATGTGCCTTGAAAGGTTCACTTGACCATTTTGTGTAACTCTTGAGTAACTCTCCAACAAAATATTTTTTCAGCTGTTATTTGTGTCTCTTCATTTCAAGAACTTGTTTCTAGCAATATTATTGCAGAATTCTGTTGTAGTCACTGGGAAAACCTCTCAAGTTCTGCTTCTGCATTTTTTCGTTTACCTACTGATTCTTTTTCTCTGGGGAATCTAGCAGAATAATTTAGGTAGCAAGAGACCTCAGGAAGTCATTTTATCCAAACCACTCATCTAAGTAGGTCTAACTTTAAATCAGGTTGCTCAGGATCTTGTGCAGTCAAATTCTGATTATTCTCAAGGAACTTTGATGTTAGTGGTAAAATGCTGTTTGATTTCTGTCATATAGGATTTGGGCCTAATGTATTTTAGGCTAAACACTTTAATACCCAACATTCAGGTGAGCACCATACAGGTTTCTGTGGTGAATCTGTGACTGGGACAACTCTCAGAAAAGAGTTGGATTTTCATAGCTATGTAGCCTCAAAATGTGTAATGAGAAAGTAGTACTCTACTCAAATAAGGAATGTTCTGTAAAGGAGCATCAGTATTGGAACAGTTCATCACTAATAAACAGTTCACCAGTATTGTTGCTGTGCAGTCATCTAATACCAGATTACTGTGAAAAAACAGTTTTGAAGTATGTCGCAGTACAAGCATACATTTTATTCCATGTTTGAACTTTGGTGACTTTAATTTCAACGGGATCTTGCTATAACTGATATACTAAAGAGCATCTTAATATATCTGCCTTTTTCACTGTCAGAAATTAGCCTCATAAATAAGGTTAAATGGATTGATTAGTAGGACACTGCCAGTACTTTGAGTAAAACCTGCTAGGATGTGTTTTTTTTTTTCTATTTTTGTAAAATGTACACTGGTTTTGCTTATGTCTGTAAAGGTTTCAGTGCAGTTATCTTCCTGAATGTAAGAATCTAGCCCAGCTGAATAATCTATTTAGAGCTTATTTCTACTGGTTAAATTTACACATCTAAAATTGTTTTAACACATTTTACCTATATAGTTACTAGTTCATATGGAAGCTACACATAGCATATTTAGATTAAATATGTCTATTTCTACAGTTTACTGTAGATTTGTATAAATGCATATGGTTCTTCTAAATAAAGCTCTGGTAATATGCCTCATACAGAAGAACTCAGGCAAATGGTTACATCTTAGAAATATTGATACAACATTTCTATGTTGTAATGAAGGAAAAAAATGACAAAACAACTTCAGACACAGTACTTAATTAAAAAAATGATAATAATATATATTTTTTCTTGATATCGCTATTATTTCAAATTCACAGGATATATCTGATTTTTTAAAAAAAAGTGAGCTTCAAAGGTAAACCACATAAATTTAATTTTCCTATGTCTGTTTGGAGTTCTTTGTTTTCAGATGCTCATTTTAACAGAAGGGAGGGTTCTGTGGAAACAGTCTTTCTCCACATTTTTTTCTCCTGGGAAGGCTTTACATCATCAGGGTGCAGTGAGAAATGGGACTGAGCATCTAATGTCAGGAAACTCATTCAATTTTACTCTGACCTGTATTGTGGGAAATGTGTAGTCATATTGCTTTCCTAATTTCTCTTTCATGTTGGCTTACTGCCAAACAAGATTTAGGAAGAGAAGATTCATCTGGAAATGTACTTTTTTTGTTGTTCTTGTTTTTGCCAAATTTTCAATTAAAAGTGTTCAGCAAGCCAAGAAACCTGCCTCTCCTCTTGGCTTCCCCCTCTTTTTATTACATTTTTTGCTGTTTGGAATATTTTTGTACTTATGTAGCCTCACTTTATGTGTACACACATAAATATTTGAGAATATTTTCCATGGAAAGGCTTGATAGGAATAGCCTATAATTTTTAGAGAGCAGAGAGAGATGCCAAAGTTCTTCTAACAGGGGCAGCTATGTAGTTTATAAGAGAATGAGATTCCAGTCCTGAAGAGCAGAGCAGGCCCTTAAATGTGGGTCTCCTTTACTTTATAAGAACAAATTACCACATGGATTATATAAAACTGTTTTATAAGAATCCATTTACATCAGTAAATGTCAAAATTTTAATCTTCTTTCCTCCCCGTAATTTGTTTGGTCCTTCCTAGGAAAATGGGAAAGCTTTTTGAGGTAGTTAAATTTCACAGTATCAAGAGCGCTGCTCTAAACATAAAGCATGTAATAATAGCCTCAGTAACAACCTGGGCCTGGTGACTTTCACTGTTAGATGAACAGAGGAAAATGGAATTTTGCACACACAAAAGAAAGCTGCATAAGTTAGACACTGTCTGGTAAAAGACTTGCCTTGATCACTGGAAAGTTACTCAAGAATTCTGTGATCATTTACTTGTTAGTTTTTGAGATAGAATTAAGTCATATTATCCATTGTGCTTCCTATAGGAATATCCAAAGAAATAGACCTTAATGTAAATGGCCCTTCTTAAAATGTTTAAATGAGAAAAAAGAAATCATAAAGTCCCCTGTCATCTCGAAAATTCTAGGGACTGAGATGTGCTCATGAAGCACTTCCCCTCTGCACCTTGAGGAGAAAGGGTGAATGGGCTCTTTGTACTATCTCTGAAGAAGAAACTAATAGAATTTAATATAGTGCTAAAATGTATACTGAGCAGGGAGGAGGGATCATTTCCCCACACAGGTGATGGGCATGGCCTTGATAGGCATCAGGGACCTCATTGCAAAAAAAGTACAACTAGGAAAATGAAGGTAAAGAAGAAAAACAGCTTCCTGGGACTCGAATTGTAGTACTCACTGGTCAGTGCACGAAGGAAAAGTAATGCCTAAATCACCCCATGCAGGTGGAGTTGCTGATCTACATGAACACTCTTCCAAAAGTTAGCTTACATGAGGCATCAGGGCAAAAGCAAGCAGCTTCATCAAATTTGAACTTGCTGTTCAATATAGAAATAATTCAAAAAGGGAAAAACTAAAACTGTCCACCCAGAAATACACAAAATTTAATTGTAAGCCCTGAGATTTTATGCTATAAACTGCTGAATTGCCTATGTGGCCAGAAAACAGACAGCTTCTGCAAAACAGGTTGCTGCTGTCTCTTACAGAGTTTCAATGCCAGGTGGCAAAAGCAATGTTGGCACTGGAAGAAAGATACCAGCTGGATTATTCTGGTATCCAAAACTGCTTTGGATAAATGTATAGATGACACAGTTTAGTTTAAAGGCTTATGACCTCTGTGCCTAAATATAGTAAATATATCATACGTGCTTAAATAATAAGCTGTCTGAAACTGAACATCGTGTTTAGCAAGGGAATAATTTTTCCATTAATCTTTCCCTGATTCCTATCAATTAATCTTTGCCTTCAGTCTTCAGAGTTGAGCAAATGGTGCCCTTCTATTTAGATAGGTCTAAAGGAGAGTTTACAGGTCATGGAAGGAGGGGCTGGCCACTTGGGAGGAATATAAGGCTGCTGCTAGAGGATGTAGGAAGGCAGCTAGGAGGACTAAGGCATCCTTAGAATTAAACCTGGCAAGAAGGGTCAAGGACAGCAAAAAGAGTTTTTTCAAATACATGGCAGACAAAACTAACACCAGAGGCAATGTAGGCCCACTGATGAATGGGATGGATGCCCTGGTGACAGAAGATGCCGAGATGGCAGAGTTACTGAATGCCTTCTTTGTCTCTGTCTACTCTGCTGCAGGCGGTCCTGAAGAGCCCTGTACCCCGGAGACCTTAGATGAAGTCAGGTCGACGGAACGGTTTGCCTTAGTCGATGAGGAATGGGTTAGAGATCAGTTGAGCAATCTGGACATCCATAAATCCATGGGTCCAGATGGGATGTACCCGCGGGTGCTGAGGGAACTGGCGGAAGTCATTGCTAGACCACTCTCCATCATCTTTACCAAGTCCTGGGAAACGGGAGAAGTGCCTGAGGAATGGAAGAAAGCAAATGTCACTCCAGTCTTCAAAAAGGGCAAGAAGGAGGACCTGGGTAACTATAGACCGGTCAGCCTCACCTCCATCCCTGGGAAAGTGATGGAACACCTTATCCTTGGTGCCATCTTAAGGCATATCAAGGATAAGAGGGTTATGAGGGGCAGTCAACATGGCTTCACCAAGGGGAAATCATGTTTGACCAATCTCTGAGCCTTTTATGAGGAAATAACACGGTGGATGGATGATGGCAGAGCGGTGGATGTGGTCTACCTTGACTTCAGCAAAGCATTTGACACAGTCTCCCACAGCATCCTCACGGCTAAATTGAGGAAGTGTGGTCTGGATGATCAGGTAGTGAGGTGGACTGCGAACTGGCTGAAGGAGAGAAGCCAGAGAGTTGTAGTCTATGGGGCGGAGTCTAGTTGGAGGCTTGTAACTAGTGGAGTGCCTCAAGGGTCAGTACTGGGACCGGTATTATTTAATATATTCATCAACGATTTAGATGAGGGAATTGAGTGTACTATCAGCAAGTTTGCTGATGACACTAAGCTGGGAGGAGTGGCTGACACGCCAGAAGGCTGTGCTGCCATCCAGCGAGACCTGGACAGGCTGGAGAGTTGGGCAGGGAATAACTTGATGAAATATAACAAGGGAAAGTGTAGAGTCCTGCATCTGGGCAGGAGCAACCCCAGGTTCTAGTATAGGTTGGGGAACGACCTGCTAGAGAGCAGTGTAGGGGAGAGGGACCTGGGGGTCCTAGTGGATGACAGGATGACCATGAGCCAACCCTGTGCCCTTGTGGCCAAGAAGGCCAATGGCATCCTGGGGTGTATTAGAAGGGGGGTGGTTAGTAGGTTGAGAGAGGTCCTCCTTCCCCTCTACTCTGCCCTGGTGAGACCGCATCTGGAATATTGTGTCCAGTTCTGGGCCCCTCAGTTCAAGAAGGACAGGGACCTGCTGGAGAGAGTCCAGCGCAGAGCAACCAAGATGATTAAGGGAGTGGAGCATCTCCCTTATGAGGAAAGACTGAGGGAGCTGGGTCTCTATAGTTTAGAAAAGAGGAGACTGAGGGGTGACCTTATTAGTGTATATAAATATATGAAGGAGGAGTGTCACGAGGATGGAGCCAGGGTCTACTCAGTGGCAAACAATGATAGGACAAGGGGTAATGGGTACAAACTGGAACACAAGAGGTTCCACTTAAACTTGAGAGGAAACTTCTTCTCAGTGAGGGTGACAGAACACTGGAACAGGCTGCCCAGGGAGGTTGTGGAGTCTCCTTCCCTGGAGACATTCAAAACTCGCCTGGACACATTCCTGTGTAACATTATCTGGGTGTTCCTGCTCCGGCAGGGGGATTGGACTAGATGATGTTTTGAGGTCCCTTCCAATATCTAGCATACTGTGATACTGTGTGATACTGTGAAAAACATCAGTATTAAGAGAAATAATTTGCAAAATGTTGATATATGCAATGTGATACAGTGTCCCTAATCATTCAAATGATTGTGAAAAGGAATTAGTTTCAGTAGCTTTAGAGAAATGTTAGCTCCAGCTGCCAGTATTAGACAACCATTTTGGGTAATTCATGGTCTTATTTCAGCAGTAGAAGAAAGCTGTCAGGATGATGGAAGCTGCTAGCAATAGCAGAGGTTAAATGTGTCTGGGGTTTTATTCTTTTTTAATCAAAGTTTCTGGGAATATAATTTATGATTGAAACTCACATATTGAAGAGCTTGAAAATCACATAATAAGTTCCCAAAACAAGTTGTTCTTTCAGGTCATCCCACTTTCCTATTGAAAACTAAATTTCACCTTGGATTAAACTGAAGTTTGAAAGTATCTTTTTATTTTAAAGATAAATAGATTTGAAAGAAAACATAATGGACTTTAAAGAATGGGTGTTTATTTCCTGTTACTGGTATGCTTATGGATACTAATCTCAAAAAAGCTTGAAGTGATTTAATTGCAACTGTTTTTTCTAAAGACTTGTAAAAATTATTTGGCACTGTTTTTTTTGTGTGTTTTTTTTTTTTTTTTTTTTTTTTTTTTTTTTTTTTTTTTACCCAGCGTTACATTTTTCTGTGGGCTTATTTGGATTATTTTTCCAGTTTGGGCACAATAGTTCACAGACGTAATCAGGCAGACTCATGCTTACATCAATTTTGGTTAAGTACTTTTTATATAAAATTATCTTCCAGACCTTAGTGCTTAATTTTTCATGCAGAGTATGAGCCTGTTTATTTTGCCTTTTAGCAGATGGCTGGGAAATGATGAGGAGTAGATAAAGCCAAAGTTCTGTCTGTAACACACCTGCCTCAACAATCGAGCAGCAGAGGCAGTGCAGTGACATGAATTGGTCTGGATATATTTCAGAGTGACTTATTGTGCATAAGAGCAGTGGGGAAGTGTGCAGCAGCAGAATTTTTTTTCAGTGACATCCAGGCTTCTCTTCTGCATGATGGGGACTGCAATGATGCTCCACTGACATAAAAACAAACAAACAAAGCCCCAAAACCAAATGATTTCTGCATCCAGTATACCAATGGTTTGAAGAGTTCTGATTCCAGGAAGACTTTCATGCTTTTCAGTCTCATTTCTTTGGCCCTTTTCTGGGCAGAAAGTGTGCAAACTGATAAAACGTTGGTTTTCTATTTTTTTTTTTTTGTTGTTGTTGTTGTTGTTTTTTCTTTTGTGAAAGAGCTGCAACCAAATTTTTCAGTGTGATAAAAAATCCTGGAAAGGCTTATATGCATTCGTTTCTCTCAGGAGAAAGAAGATATTAGTCTTTATGCTACTGAAAACCTTTACCTCCTTTCTCTTATTCCATCTGGGTTGCCAGAAGGAATACAGCCATTTCTGCCCAGCTGCTTCATAGCCTATTGGCTCGACATGTTGCTGTTTAAGGGCTCTGCTTGCTGTTTATACCTAAAGCTTTTTCCTCTGCGATACTTGTTTTCAAGCTTACATGAAGTCTAGTACCAGTGTTTGCTTAGCAGTTCTAGAGAAATCACATAGAGAGCGATGCTAAAAATATTGTATATATCTATAACTGCAATTTACATAAAGCCCATGGAAATTCAGAGTAAAGAAAAAAGTAAAATGGTAAAAGAGGGTCTACCCTCAGGAGGGTGAAGGAAGGGTAAGTAGGAAGACAATTTCAAAGAAAAAATAATTTAAAGAGGATGAACAAAATGGTGTGTAGGAGGTAGAAAAAAGGATTACAGGGAGCCATGAAAAAGTGTCCTTAATAACTTATTTGCAGTAGTGAATAAGCCCAGTTCAAATCTACATCCAGGTATACTGGAATGAACCAATGAAACACAGCTTCTGTAGGGATTTGCTTATTTGGTTTTTTGCTTTGAATTTTGCCCCCTCAAATGGATCTAAAAGCTCAAACTCAGACTCTACGAAACTGAAGACATAAAGCCAGGTTACTGATTGTAAGCATATGAGGGTGATGCATTTTGGTGTGCTCTGAGTTCATGCAAACATTCACACAGCTTGACTCATTGTGAGTTACAAATCCATGCAGCTTAAAAAACTTTTTTCATTTATTTATATATATATTTTTTTTTGTTTGGGGGGGGGAGGGGGAAAACAAAAAACTCAAGGCTAATTTTTCAGATTTGTCATCAAATCAAAGAAAATTTCTTTCACACCCAGATTTCAATGGCCATCCTCTGCATAAAGCTATGTAATCCTGCTACTGATATGTGTGTTTGTAAATGACACTAAAAGAAATGTGCAGCCTTCAGTTTTGAAGTCAGTACTGAAAGAGTTCAGTAGGTCCAGTAGCAGCAGTAACTAGGAGAGAACTGGAGAGGATGCTTCCTCCCTTCTTCTACCCTTTGTGTACTGTCACCAATTCAAGGGAAAATATGGAGATAAATTGACTTTGGTCTCCTTATTTCTTGTGCTTTTTTTGGTATCCCAAACTCTTATAGGTCAGAAGTGTAAGTGCTGATATGCAATGAAAATATTGGTTCCTCAATGCTGTACAAATGTTTATGTTTTTCTTTTTTTTTTTCCTTTCTTTTTTAGGGAAGGAAGGAATTAGATTTCATTCCTTATGGAGAACTCTTAATTTGCGTTAATGGCATCAATCAACATCTTCAGCATTTTAAAGAGGATACAAAGGTAGACTGCTTACATAAAATGATAACTGTGCTATTTAGCTATAACTGGTTTTGGCATCTTATCTATCTACAAAGAACTATTTCTGTTTTTACAGATCCTGAATTCTTGCTCTCTATTGGAATACAGTGCTTTCCTTTTGTATTTGAACTATGTGTTGAGATGATAATCAAGAAATAGTTGTTTCAATGTGTCTCCAATGCTTTTGCTAAGTTTTCTGGAACTGCTCAAGGACTCATCTTTCATCCTTTAAAGAACTGACTTATTATTGGGCCTTTTTAAATATGTCACATAAGCTTTTCATTGTACTGAATGATATATGATCAGTAATCAGCTAAACAGATGTTGCTAACAGATACACTGTTTAAGATTAGCATTGCTCTCTGAAATATCTGCATTTTAGCTTGCAAGTACAGATCAAAGGTGAGTGAGCAGAAAAGGCCTGTGGCTGATCTTGGAACAATTAGGTTGTCCCCCAAAGTTCCTCAAAATTATTATTCTGTTACATGAGGATCAGCAAGGCCAAGTCAGATATGGCGATGCACTCCCTGAACCCTTCCCAATAACCAGCGGTGTGAAACAAGGTTGCATTCTCGCACCAACTTTATTCACAATCTCCTTCAGCAGGATGCTCCAAAGGGCTACGGTAGACCTCGACGAACAGAACGGCATTTATATTTGATATCGCATGGATAGTAGCCTATTCAATCTAAGGCGACTGAAGGCCCACACTAAGACCCTAAATCATCTTGTCCGTGAACTGCTTTTTGCTGGCGATGCCGCCCTTGTTGCCCACACAGAAGCAGCTCTGCGGCGTTTAACATCTTGCTTCGCGGAGGCAGCCGAGGTTTTTGGGCTGGAAGTCAGCTTGAAGAAGATAGTAGTTCTCTATCAACCCGCACCACAAAAAGATTATCATCATCCCCACATTACAATTGGCGAGTCAGAGCTTAAGTCAGTTCAGCAGTTCAGCTATCTGGGAAGCATTATTTCCTCGGATGCCACAATTGACAAAGAGATAGACAAGAGAATAGCAAAGGCATATGGAGCCTTTGGAAAACTCCATAAAAGAGTCTGGTACAATAAAAAACTGAAGAAAAGTATAAAGATTAGTGTCTCTAGAGGTATTGTACTGTCTACTCTTTTATATGGGTCATCTACCGTCATCACCTGAGACTCCTCGAACGTTTTCATCAGCGCTGCCTCCGTACAATTCTAAACATCCATTGGACTGACTATGTGTCAAATGTTACTGTCCTCGAACAGGCAGGGGTCACCAGTATTGAGGCCATATTGCTGAAATTGCAGCTGCGCTGGGCAGGGCACGTCTCTAGGATGAAGGATCACTGTCTCCCTAAGATCATGTTTTACGGTGAACTTGCCACCGGTTGCCACAAGAGAAGTGCCCCAAAGAAGAGATATAAGGACTCCTTGAAACAATACCTTAGTCTTGGCCATATTGACTACCATCAGGGGTCCACCTTGGCCTCCAATCGGGTGACTTGGAGATACACCATACATAATGCCATTGACTCCTTTGAGAACTCACACAGAACTAGTCTCGAAGAGAAAAGACAACATAGAAAGAATTGTGTCCCACCTATACCACTCAAAGAGACCTTTCAATGTGCTTTTTGTAGCCGGATTTGCCTGTCTCACATTGGCCTTTTTAGTCATCAGTGTGCTTGTAGTAAGCGTGGGTAAAGCAATTCCCAAATCTTCATTCGTGAAGTCAAGCCATGAATCAGCTAAACAGATGTTGCTAACAAATACACTGTTTAAGATTAGCATTGCTGTCTGAAATATCTGCATTTTAGCTTGCAAGCACAGATCAAAGGTGAGTGACAGAATGAAGCTGGAGCGGATGAAGCTGGCAAGTTTGGAATCCCCAAAACCTAAGCACTAAAGTTCCTTTGCCCTGTTAGGATCTACACACCTAGAAAGGATGGAAAAACCTTCAGCTTCTTTTCTTGTCATGAGAAATTTTTTAAATTGTGCTTCTTGTCACTGTTTTGGAGCACTGGAAGTCCATGGGAAGTAGGCATACCTGACTAACGTTTGGACAGTAAATTATTGCTGCCCTTTTATTCAAGGGCCATGTTTGAATTGTACTTGGTACCCTGTCCTGTTCTGGGATAGTCCCACACCTCACTAAATCAGCATCATATTGTCATGAAAGGATCCTGTGTTTTTATGATTTTTAGAAAGCTTCTCAGCTGGGCTGAGACAGGGCTGCAGTCTTTACTGTAGCACTTCCATTTTAAAATTTTGAACACCTTCAGGAAGCTACAAGCTTTCTAGGCAGAAGATTATGTAGGTCTTTAATTCCTTGATCTGCTTTGCATCATCTTGAGCTAAACTTTCCAGAAGTGCTCATATGAAATTCCCCAATTCTAAACTGGCATCAGCCTTGAAAGGGAGATACCTGAGCCCTGTCACTGTAGCTAAAGAATGCAAGAGTCTGAAATAAACTATTCAACTTCCTTGCTTGATGTTACTGTGCCTGATTATATGGCTATTGAGGAGAAAACACAGGAAGTGAAACACTACCAGGTTGTATATGCCTGCAGAAGCAATACCAACAATCCTTCAGAATACAATGACAAGAAGATGTAAAACGTACCCATGGGGGAGCAAGAAGAAGCTGTGCTTGTCTGGCATCTGACCAGGTGCCCATTTCCAGATGCACACAATTCTTTCACAATGTCTATAGGTGTGCAAAAATTATATTGTAGGCTGTGCAGAGGTTCCAGTGGGCAGTTACATCATGTGCTTCTGGCTGTGGTGAAGCCACTGTGCGAGGTCCTGTGCCCCGTGACGATGTAGTAGTAAACTCAGCCTGAGGCAACGTGACTCCCCCAGAGTCTGTGAGTTAATCTGATAGATTCAGGATGTTTGCTTTCTCTTCTGCTAAGAAAAGGCAACATAGAAGAAATAGACTTTATATATATTAAAAAAGTGAAATCAGAACGTTATGAGCTATGCATCATAAACAAGGCAGGGATGGTGTATACCGTACCACAGACAATATACTATGAGGGCCATCTTGTGGTCAGATAAGGTTGTTCTCTGTGAGCACAGGTGAAAAAAACCCAGAAATTTATTCTATACCTGAAAATGCTGTCAGCTAAGATACTGTAATTCTCATAATCATAGAAACACAGACTGGTTTGGGTTGGAAGGGACCTTAGAGATCATCTAGTTCCAGCCCCTGCCACAATCAGGGTCACCTTCCACTAGACCAGGTTGCTCAAAGCCCCATCCAACCTGGCTTTGAACACTGCCAGAGATGGGGCAGCCATAGCTTCTCTGGGTGCCCTGTTCCAGTGCCTCACTAGCCTCACAGTAAAGAATTTCTTCCTTATGTGTGATCTAAATCTACCTGCTTTCAGTTTAAAGCCATTCCCCGTTGTCCTATCCCTACATACCCTTGTATAAAGTCCCTCTTCAGATATCTTGTAGGTACCCTTTAAGTATTAGAAGGCTGCTGTCAGGCATCCCAGGAGCCTTCTCTTCTCCAGGCTGAATAAACCCAGCTCTCTCACCCTGTCTTCATAGGAGAGGTGCTCCTCTTCTATGAAGCCCTCTTACCATCTTTGCGGCCTCCTCAGGTCTCACTCCAAGAGGCCCACATCATTCTTATGCTGAGGGCCTTGGAGCTGAACCCAGTACTGGGGGAAGGGTCTCACAAGAGCAGAGTAGAGGGGGAGAATCATCTCCCTTGACCTGCTGGTTATGCTCCTTCTAATGCAGCCCAAGACATGGTTGGCTTTCTGGGCTGCAAGCATATACTACTAGGTCATACTGAGCTTCTCATCAATCGACACCCCCAAGTCCTTCTCCAGAGGACTGCTTTCAGTCCGGTCTCTTCCCAACCTGCATCTGTGCTCAGGATTGCACTGACCCAGGTGCAGAACCTTGTACATGGCCTTGTTGAACTTCATTAGGTTCACACAGGCCCACATTTGAAGCCTGTCAAGGTTCCTCTGGATGACATCCCTTCCCTATAGCATGTTGAAATTAGAAATTGGTTCTTATCTGTTGTACCTAATGGAACTGCTCTGCTGCTACTCGTTAATCGGGTCATTAATCTTCGTGGGACTGACAGCAGGGTTATGTGTGATGCTGTGCCAATGAACAAAATAATGTGTTCTGCAGGTTGAGAAGGCTATTGCAAACTAATCATTGGAATCAGAGTTTTCCCTTGATGAATATTTTATGTCTATTTGCTTTGGAAATTCCTTTCATCTTCTGTTTTGTAGAAAATCTCTTTGAAAGCCATGGATTAAATATCATTACAGTGCTAGATTAAGAACACTATTACCTTTTGTCAAATAACAGTTCAAACCAATAATCAATCTCCTTTTTATAGTTATCACCCAAAGAGCCCACTCTGAGAGAGATAGGTTTTGCAGCTGCACAGATTTTTAGCTCTATAGGCCTCTGTTCTAGGTGAAAGATTAAAAATACTGAATTAAAAGTGAAGCATGCCCATTCAAATCAAATGTATTCTCCATCACAGATGTGGAAAGTTGAATCTGATCTTTTCTGTGCCATCAGATTCACACTTAGAATTATTCCATGCCTTCTGAAGAACCTAGGAACTTTTCTTTACTGCTTCCCTAATGGGAACCATCAGCCAATGCTGCTGGACAGGCACCACTTAACATAGTTTATAGGTTATGGTTGATTAACTGGGCTTTTTTGATTCTAGAAGAGGTGTGTTTACAAAAACTCAGCCCCACCATCTGGTTCCATTGGCTGTAGGTCTGCTGTAGATCAATCACAGTAAAGAAATACTTTTCTCATGTGTTAGCCAGCCTTTCTCCACACATAGCTGACTTTTCTAACAACATTAGGCGCTCCTTATTGTGCTTTTTTTACTGCTACTTATGGATTATTTTATTCTTTTAATGGCTCTGCAATGGTTCGTTTGCTGTCTGAAATTATTCTTTAAAGAACTTGTGCAAATGGAGAAAACGGGGTTGATTCCTCCTGCAAGGAGCTGTTGACAGATTCAGAGAAGCTGGTTGATGAGCACTGCTGTAAATATTCACTATCTCAGCTCTGCAGGTTTAACCTCTTTGTAGGGTGTTTGGGAATATCTGATATTGCAGAATATGAAAGCAGAGCAGGGGAGAAGTGCCTTCAGCTTCCAAATGAAAATGACTGTATTTTAATGGCATTGACTCTCCCAGGGACCTTTTCGAAGTTAAGCCAGCAAAGTCCCAAGCAGACTTTATGACCAGGCATATCTATTGGTTGTATAGGCGTGTCTTATTCACTGGTTTCGTGTGAAACTGGTTTCATGGCTTTATAGCTCTCCTTCCATCTTCTCAGCAGTGCTACCAGATGCAGGGTCCGGAGTGACGGGCTGTCTACACTAGTCATGAACCAGCCCAAGCAGGTTTCCTTGACTCAGCCATTCACTAAAGGATCAGTTGGCCTTGTTGTTAGGAGCATGGTGTGATTATCCAGCCTGCCTCCTGGATGCCTGGTCAGGGGAGGAGCCACTGTCACATTTCCAGGAGGGGAAATGAGAGAAGCATCAGGAAAGAAGGCACAGGTATCCCGCGACGGGAGTGTCCTTTTTCCTTTTCCACAGAAGCGCAGCACTGTAGCATATGGTGCTTTCACAGTGCCCTCTGCTGCAGGCTCATGGTTTAAATCACAGCAGATCTCTCCGTCTGCTGTATCTCAGTTGGGAAAGTACGTATATCTCAATGTGTCAGTCCCCAACTCTGAAGTATGTCTATGCACAAAGAAATCCTTGACACAGTAAAGGGGTTGTGAGTTGAGTGAGCTCTGGCATTAGTGTGTATTGAAGAATTTGTATATTTTAAAAACAAAAAGGTTTACCTCCATCTGTCAGAGTATACAAGTACTGGAATTCTTAGCAATATTGGTGGGTTTTCTTGTGACACTGAAACACTGGGGCGCTCACAGTCTGGCAGAAAGCATACCAGATATACATACATAATTAGAGTACACAGCACACTTTCGTTCATTCTTTTATGGTCTGGTAAGAAATAAAAATAAAATAACCCCAAAGAAATTCAGATTAGAATTGGTATAAACAAATAAGATTTCTTTTAAATGAAAGCCTTCCCCCCCCCCCCCCATATATAAAATTATGCATATATGCAAAGTGCTATTCACTCCTTGTTTTCCAGCTGAAGCAATGAGATCCTTGAACTGCAAAACACTTGGTCCAAACTTACCTGGACGCTTGTCAGTGTAAACATGTGAGTGCTTGAAGGGACATTTTGACATACTTCTGTAGCTTTTGAAGGGGTAAAGATACTCAGGTCCAAGATCCGTTTGCAGCACTTGGCTTCATGCTGACTTTTGTCTGGTAGATGAAGGAAACCTGATTTCAGTTTTCTCAGGGAACCTGTGCAGAAGAATGAGTGAATTAGTTGCTCAGCTCAGAGCAGCAGCCACCTCTGAAACCCTTTGGGCATGGAGGGACCGTGGTGTGTATGGGCAGAAAACTCCTGTTTTCTGTCTTGGAGAGAGGCAAGATAAGAGGCTGGGTCCCCTTTCTGATTGTGTCAACAGGGTTATTGACTCCTTTTTACTTTTTCTTCACTAGAAGGGTTGCAGGTTTTAAGTATTTCTCCAGCTTGTTCATTTCCATTTCTGACTGCGTTTTTAGTAAGTGGTGAGTGTGCAAAATTATAGCTCTTTAGTTCATGAGAAAGCTGCTTGCTGCAATCAAAATGAGACAATAAGACTTTGGGGCTTGCACAGAAGACCGGAATAAATGAGAAATGTCAGGAGCGATTCTGACACCATACCCAAAACTTTGGGTGAGTCTTGCCAACTTCAGGCCGGGTGTTTAACCCTCCCATCTTCTTAGGGCATTGCCACTTGTTAATAAAATGTCACCACTTAAATTAAAACCCAAGCTTTATTTACTTATGACTGTGCTAAATGTTATGTCCTGTGCTGAGATGTTTTAGAGGGTTAGTCTGGTCTTAGGAGAGATTGTAGCTGTACTGCCCTCCTCCTTGTAGGGAATAATTGCTCCTTTGCAAAAAAAAATCAAACATCTCTACTACAGTCTCTAATGAAAGCCTCAGCATATTATCGTATTAATAAGAAAAAACAGTGAGCATTGTTCCTTAGTATTAAAATGTTAGCAAAGATAGAAAAAAAAACCCTGTTCAATTCATGAACAAGGACTTATCGAAGTAATTGTTAAAATCTGGTTAATACTCATTGATATTTTTGACTGTGCCACAGCTAGCTTGTATTTCACATAAGGATGTGATCACATGTAGTTCAGAAATAGTAAATATAATTGATTAATTATTAATAGTTACTTTGATAAAAGCAGACCATCATGTTATTTATTACGAAGAGTAAACAGACCAGCAAATCAGTATCAACAATATATATCTGCGTATTCTGGTTTATCTTTATTTACTTTTAGCTCTCTGGAATTTCAGAGAATTTGTGTGTAAAGCATGCTCTTAATATTTTAATTAATTAGTTTATCTAGACCAGTAATATAAAGTAGGACCTTGTGCAATGATTCTGTCTGGCTTATTATCATCCTGCTATCTTTTTGGCAAACAATGCATAAATTTTGCACTGTAAGAACTCCCCTTGGATTTACAAGGAGTAAGAGAAAAAGGAAAGGATGTAGAATAAGAATGCTACGTTTGCAACTTGTGCTCACTTTTTGTCCCCTGTGACAATGTAGGTTTGATGTAATATTTAAATACAAGCAAAGCAAAGTCATTGATACAATTTCTTCCTTGTGGCATGATCTATTTAGGCTGAATTCTGTTGACAGCTGAATAACACTCTTATCTGCCAGTATGATTACAGCAGTGTCCGCCTTCATTTTCAAATCCAATTTGCATTTAACAAAATGAAAGATGAAAGCAAACTTGCTGAAAGTGCATCATCAGCATCAGCTTGCTGAATAATGGATTTGAAAGACTGGAAAGGAGTCACCAAACGAGCTAGAATGTTGGAGTGGATCTAGGGCAGGGAAACTTCAGCATGCCTTATTGCAAGCTGATGACATAAATCATCCAGGAGAGGCCAGTGAAGACCAGCTACTGAGCTTATATATTGTAGAAGAGATTGGCATTAATGAGTTGGAGGAGCAAAACGCATTCATCTGGGATTAAAATATCAGTGTGTCCTTCAAAGTAATGGTGACTATCTAGAAAATGCTATAGCAAGTCTGTCCAGAAAGACCCCTTGCTCCACAACACAGGAGTGTTTCCTGCTGACTGCAATGCCATACCAAGTTATTACATTGCCCCTCTGCCCAGCATCAGGAAAAACAAGAGCTGGAAGTGGTCTAGCTGGGATAGCATGGGCTAATCCATTGCACTGACAAGGTGAACGGCCTCGTTTGTAGAGTGGGAATGGGGCGGGGGGATGTGAATGCTAGAGCTATTGCTTCTACAACTTGTCTTTCCTGGGTTCAGCTGACATTACCTATTTTATCCTATCTCTGACTGCATTTCTATAGTGCTCCCTGGGTGTGAGGGTTGTGGGGAGAAGTGTGTGGCAGTATTGCTTACAGATTGTAGTAAATAAAAGATCAGTCTCTAGTAAAAAATGCTGGGTATCTGTCACTGTGATTCTTCTTTTTGGTTGCACAGAGAAAATATTTCAGCTTTGGTTCATGCAGGTTGAATTATTGCTGTTTGCTGCCTTTGAGCAGAGCGGTTTGTGGGTTTGGGACTAAGTCTTCATTGAAGTCTTGCTTCTCCTCTGGAGGATAAATATTCAGTACTCAGTTGGACTGGGATATTTTCCAGTACAGTTCTGTTTTCAGCTGTGATTTCTGCTTAGCTTCCATTTCTAAATAAAAAACCCTTGCAATGATGGTTCTGGATGCAAAAAATAAAAGGAAATAGTAGAGTTAGATTGTGGGGGACTAGATGTAAGGCACCTTCCCTGATGATGTACTTATGTTATTTTATTTCCTTTATCTGCTGTACTTGTAAGGTCTGTTACCTACCTGTAATTTTCCTGGCTGGATTTCCTGTTTTCTGTTCTTGTCCTGCGGTATTTATTTCTTTTCTGTCTACAGCTGGTGTTCGTGAGTGTCTTAATTCCACTTTTCCTTGACATCTTCCTGTGATGCTTTATTTCATAAAAGGACACCTGGCAGGGAAGCCTTGTTTAGCCCATCAGTTCTCAAGACCATGTATTGAATCAAAAAACTTCCTGATGTTTCTGAAGGAGTAAATGAGTTTGGCTACATTTAACATTCAGAGTTGTAAGTTATTTCAGTGGATGTCTTTTGCAGGAAATGATAATTATGCACTATTATTTCTTTCAAGTTTTAGTATCACATGGATTTCAAAGCAATGGGGGAAACACTTTGGTTTCAAAAGCCTATGTATCTTAAAAGGGATATGACTTTGGGTATTACTGCTGGCATGGTCACTATAACATTTGTCATTTTGACAAACTGAAGTAAATATCTAAAAGGTAAGCTATATAAAACATGCTTCTAAAGCAAGGAAGGAGGACTTGAATATACCAAACCAGTAAAGATGAGAAAAAAACTGTATAAATCTTACTCTGGGAGCTGATGTAACTAGAATCAGAATATCAAAACTTTCAAGAGCCTGACAGCTACCAGCAGGACCTTAAGTCAGAGGAAGCTTTTGTTCAATGGAGCTGATGAACAGCACGTTGATGTTAATAGGATATTTTCCATGAACTTCGAATTTTTGGACTTTGAATTAGGTCTAACATTCTCACTGAATGTGTGATATTGAACTCTGTTGTTACAAGAATGACACCTTCTTCAGAAGAGATTATTTTCTTTAGAAAGGGAGGGACCCATGAAGGAAATAATTGATAGTCTTAAATCCTGTACTTTGGAAATTCAAGTTCTTTTTTATAATCCTTACAGAATAGGAAAAATGGCTAGCAACTTCACAATACTTAAAGCACACCTGATAATGGAGTAATTATTTTACAGAAGAGCACATTCTTTATTGCAAAGATGAGCATTTAGTTGTATCTATACACAGCTTTGTAATAAGGGTAATAATTTCCACCAGAACACGTATGATTAACTGAGAAACTCAGTATAGAGTTGTCAATCTTGAATGTTCTGGTAGCAAGGAAAGAACAAGGACATCTTGTCTCTGATTATTGTTATTGTGGTGGGGGTGGGCAGAAAGATCTTATGAATAGTGTCTCAACTCACCTTAGGTGTATCCTTTATATCCATAAAAACAGAATATGACTGAGAATGAGGGGTAAGGGGAATAAAGAAGCTAAAATGACTGCCTGCTTGCTGCTGAACAAAGCTATCCCTTGGAAAATCAAACTTGAAGTAAAAGCAAAAGATGGGAGAAATGCATGATCTGTACCTGAGAAAAAAAAATATAGATGTACAGAGAGAAAAATTAGCACAAATTCAAGTTTAGGAGAGTAACATTATCTAAACTAAAATTATAGTGCCTTGAACTTGAAGACAATAAAAATATTTTAAACCATAGTTTTCTCTATTTTGAAGCTGTTGTTTTGTTCTCCCTCTCCTCCTTCCTCCCTTTAAATTAGTGAGAAGCAAAAAAAGTGAAGTTCTAAGTGATTTTGTTAAAAGATGCAAGACACAATGTTATTCTTTCTAACCAGATGTTTCTTAGTACCGTTTTTTTTTAGTGATGAAATTTAGTTTTTTCTTATACAACCTGAGAAGATTTGCTAGGGACATCATTTATTATAACATGATTAGGCAAATAATATTAATCACTATTGAAAGAACCCAAGCTATGCAATAGTACTGTAAAAGAATCAGTGCAAACATTTAGTCACCCTCCCATGTTTGTGAAGCCTACAGGTATAGTGAAAGTAGATTCTTATTAGGTTTGAGCCACTGAAACACGATGTTGCCCTCTGTAACGCTTACCATGTTACTAATCTGGACAGGGCTGTGTGCAAACAAACATTATCACCCAACTACCAAACTGCTGAATCAGGTTAATGCATCTTTGTTCTTTCTTTGCAACTGATTAACAATGAAAGCCATCTCATTTTGGGAATCTGTTATTCATTCTACTTTTTCAGCTCCTTCAATCTGCTGGTGTTTCCCTTTCCCTATTGACAGGACACTTTCAGATCATAGAGGAGTCCATGCCAGACCCTAGCATTCACTGACCCACTCCTGTTCATTCAAAGGTATAGGTAAGTGCTATAAAAATTTAGGGTTTAAGTTTTAAAACTACCCTGTGATGAAAATACAACCCCCTGATTGCTTCACAGCCTAAAGCTGCAGACCAGATTGTGAAGGAAGCATCCTTAGAGGTGTATGCTTTGTTTGACAGCGATGGAAGAAAGCAAGTGGTGTCCAGAGGAACCTCACAAACCTCTTTCTAAAGAGGATGTACTAAATGAAATAAGGTATATGTGACAGTAAAGACAAAGTGAATCTCAGCAAACCTGATGTCCTAAAAACAGAAAGGATGAGACATGCCTATATGCTATATAGATGTGGAAAGGGTTGGGTTTAAATTTCATACTGGTAAATCCTCTTATAAATAGAGAAGAATGGGCTCTGAATCCTGGACTTTTGTTGGCTCAAAATCTACTTGTATGTTTTAGCATATATATGTTCATAGAATTGGTGATTGGATCCTTATTGTTACTGCTAATGTTACTTTCAGACATCTCAGGGAGGGATTTTATGCATCCCATTCTCTAATCAGTTAAAATCTTATTGAAATCCCATCCTTTCTCCAGTAATAGTTTCAAGAAGCAATGGAACATAATGAAGCTGATTTTTTAATTTCTCAGTTTGCTCAGAATGGAAAAATACACTTTAGATGCAAATATTGCATGAAGAAACATAATTTTCTAAAAAAATATTCCTTAAAAGGAACATTTTCAAGAAACACACAATGAGGTCTATCATAGAATAGTTTAACCCAATTGTATTTATGAAATCATGTTTGTAGAAGGTGTTTACAGCACCTGGGATGAGCTTGATGTTTTTAATTCTGAGCAGAATTACTGCCTTTTTCTTATTCAAAATAATTCTATTTCTACAGGATTGTAGCAGTGCTATCAAATGCATAATTATAGAGAAAGCTGCTCATTCTGCACTGCAACTGTTTATGAGAAACTATTCTTTTGTGTATTTTTTCCCTATTTTTTTTGTCTTTTGTTTTGCTGACCAGTCGATCCTCTACAATGAAATAACTAAAACTTTGTTTTAATCATCTTAGTGAGAGGGTTGGATAAGAAACCTGCCTAAAGAACTTTGAAAATAATCTCTCTTGCTTTCCAGGGAATAGTTTAGGAGAACTTGTGCATACCTCTCATTAAGCACGAGGCAGGTCTGCACCAGTGCTCATGGATTGGTATCAAAGCATCCCTAAGATACAAATATTTTAATTTCTTTGGTTCAAAATTACAGCAAGGTGGAAAAAAATGTTTTAAAATCGCTCAGGAAGTTACTCAAATTAAGCTAAGACAGTGAGACTTTGAATACATCCCTAACTGAGCACTTCAGTGTCACATCAAAGATACTGAGGGGTGGTTAGTGGTAACAAGACTAGGGGGCCGAGGGAAGATACAATCATCTTGGTATTTGCAAGAGGAATTTCTGCTCCCAGTGAGAGAAATTCTGTTAGCTCCAGTGGAGTCTCTGTCCTCAGTTCAGAGCAGTCACCACTGTAACATAAGGAAAACTTCAACAAGGAGGACATGCTGCTTATCTTGGATTTGTCTGTAAATGTGTTGAATTAATTTTTTTCTCTTTCTTACAGAGTAATTATTCTCTTTAAGAATGCTTTTTTTGGGTGAGAATGTGTATACCAATACTTCTAGCTTATTATCTCTCTTCCTACGTACAAATACATTAATTATTAAAAAGAAAAAGAAAGAAAAATTGTTTGAAGGTGTAGTGTATAAATCCTTTCAAATTTTGTGTAAAAAATCTCTTTATTCTGATGATAGCTTTGTTGGATCAATATTTGTGTTAAAAATTATAAGTGATCAAAAATGGAAAGTGAGATTAAGTTCTTTTTTTTAAAATGCACGTCTCAGCCACCTGACAGGCTTTAGAAATGACAGAAGTGTCAGAGATACTAAGCAGACTTTCAGTGCTGTAGAAACAGTAGGATGATATCAGTCACTAAGCAGAAGAAAATAACTTCGTTTTCTGAATTCCTTCATACCATGGCATCAACACTCAGAAGTTCCTATCAGTTAAGAAGTTCCTGGTCTGACACTATTCTAGTCAATATATGCAGGTATTCAAAACCCTATTCCCAACAGTATGGCTGAGACTAGACTGTGGCTTTGGAAATACTTGTTCAGTTATGCACATGCCATGCTGTTAGTTCATGTGCTGCTTTATCTGTGAGAACCGCAGTGCTGAATTTTCGTTTCAGATGAAGTTTAGGCATGTAACTCTGGGGGGAGCACAGCTAGTGTGTTAACCACAGCCCTCTCTCTCCATCTGCAGGCTAGGTGACAAACTTCCAAATGACTGTAACACAAGAAATTAAAACATTCCCTCGACAGCAGAGACAATAATTCAGTCTTTGTTTCCAGCAGCAAACTCAAATGCTCACTTGCCACTGCAACAGAAGTAGTTTCAAAACAAATGTCAGGGAGCACTCCATGGGCTCCAGTGAACTACAAGTTTATTACCTTTTGTATCTTTTGTATCATTTTTAATCTGATTGGATTCAGATTACCCAGGAAATCTTGGAAAGATTCCTTTAGATTATATGGGACTGAGAGGGGATAATATTTTCCATATTTGAGGCAAATTATGTCCACTGTGCCATATGAAGTTTTATTTTTTAGCATAATTGACAAACTTTTGCCTTATTTACAGGTAGATGACCTAATGATTCAAAGAGACCTTTTGGTAATACAGAATAAGAAATGTGAAAACAGTCTGGCACACTGGTCAGGATGTTGCAGTCTGGGCTAGGCATACCTAACCAAAAAAGGATACTAACCTTGTTTGCAAGCTGTTTTCACATCTGGCTGAACAGCAAAGATTTATTCTGGCAAAGCTGTTGGTATAGTGAAAGGCAAAATGCAGAAGCAGGGTGCAATAGAAAAATAATTCAAGCAAAAAAGGCAATATCTGGTTTGAGTTGGGTCAACCCAAATACCAGTTTGTGACACCCATTCAAAAAGAGGAGAAAGCAAGTTGGCTGGGGAAATGCATGCATAAAATTGATGCTTTTTAAGGGATGTAGTTTTCTGGAATTCCTGAACTGGAGAGGTTTTTGTAGAATACAAAAATGTCAGCGAAATGGTCTGCTTTATGATTAGGCTCTATATAAAGTGTTATTTAAAATATGCATATTTAAAATCCCTAAGTAATGCAAAAGAGTAGTGAGGACATGGATATCATTTTGCTTGCGCAGGACTGACTAGACCAATGCTTTTCATGACCTTTACTACGCTTAATACACAGAAAAAAACAGTCACTTCAAAGATGGCAAAGTGCATGAGACTGTACTGATTTATACTTGTTAAAATTTGTCATCTTGTGCTGCTTTTCCTTTATCTGAAAAATGGAGGCAAAAGCAATTTTCTTCTACTTGTGTTTGTCTTGTTCTGGCTCTGTTCCTTGATGACAAGGACCATCACTTCTATTCAAGCAGCTCTCTGACCTCAGTAGCCCTGACCTCAGGCTAGTGTTTCCAAGCACCACAGTTAAAACTATAATAATATTATTATTACCAATAATAGGCATGGCATCTGATAAAGGAATAGACCTTGTAAGTATTTTTTCTCACTTTCCCTTTCAAAAGAGAAGTATTTTCAAATTACTGGGATGGAATTTTTTATCTCTTCTTTTTAAGAGTAATGTCCATGGTTACCTTGCTGCTGTCAGTCATACCAGGTGTTATTATCAAGGTCTGACTGTTGCAGTCATACATAATAAATGTGATTGTGTTTTTGGAGGTTTTATTAGTCGAAATTATATTTCATCTGAAAGATTTGCTAAAGATGAAATGGAATTTCACTTTGTATTAAACAGGAAAGAGTATGAAGGAAAAAATCCTATTACAATAAGAGACAATGCACTGAGTGTGGGTTTATAAATTTGACCCTAATATTGGAAATGGATCCCTAATCTTGCTGTGCAAGCAATGCATGCCACACAATAATAGCACAGCCCTAACACCAAGTTTTAAAATCTGCACATTCGATGTGGCAGACTTTGTTGGAAATGTCCTCACTTTTGTGGATGGGGAGTCAAAGGCAGGTTAATGTCGAAAAAAGGACGTTTATTGTGGAAACTGTAGTGACCTACTTTAATGTTGCACTACTATCTCTCCTGGCTTTTTGCAAGTGTCTGGCATTTCCACTGAGACAAATTGCATTGTAGTTAACCCTTGCAACAACTGCTCATGGCTGTTGTTGAGCAAGTGGCTTATATTGAGAGCTAACAGAGAAGACTCCTAGGAGGCCATCTAATTGTCTTTGATACTTGAATTTTAGGAACTTCTCCCCATCCCTATGAAATCTGAATGTTTTACAGGCTTAAATGCACCTATGCTGAAACTGCTCATTTAGAAAGGAAATTGTACAGGGTAAAACTGAAAGCTAGTTCTCTAAGAAAATACAAAACATTTTATTCTTAGAGTCTTAACTCTTCGGTGTCTGATACTTCATAGAATCAGTAGGGCTCAAGGGTGAGATTCATGAAAGCTGCTGTGCTCAGAGCCACTTAAACAGGCCAGGTGGAAATGTCCTTTCCATCCCATAGACACTTAACTCTGGGCTGTAGGATGATGGCTTTGTGCACCAAAGGCTTCATCAAGGGAGGAGGAATGAGGCAGTGTCTCTTGCATGTTCCGTGGTTGCAAGTTGCTAACCTGGAAATGAAGCTATCCAGCAAATCTTATCCCCATTGTGGGGAGGATGAGGTGTGTTGATAAATGCAAGGGCAGATGAATTATAACATCTTACTATTCCTTGGCACATTATCTTTAAAATCCTCAAGGATATTTATTCTAAAGATCCTTTAGGGTATTCATTCCTGCGTAGAGGATTCTTAATTTTGCTTTCCTTCTTCTGTGAACTAATTAAATATTACTTGAAAGAGGGGGATGATGCTCCAATTAAATGGATGACTGCTGTAAACATGGAACATCTTTGAAATTAAATGGGAAGGATTCCTGCTCCAGGTGCAGGCAGTACCATGGATACCAAGGATATGTGCAGTTGTAATTTAGACATGAATAATAACAGTGAAGCAGTTGCAGTTACATTAATGTTACTGACTTACGTATAACTTCTCTCTGACCCACGGAACGGTAAGGTACTTTGTACCAAGATGCTTCAATAAAAGAGAAGAAAGCATGTCTGCAGTGTGTCATGGAGGGGCAGTAGAGGGACACATGCCTTGTGGCATTCAAGCTGCTGCAGAACTGAAATAATATAATTGCATCAGCACGTTGCACATAAGGTCTGCCAAGAGGACTGGCATCATTATCTAACCTAGTGATTATGGAGCTCGGCCAAAAGTGCTGTATTCTTGGTCCCAGTCTCTATGTCCTTGATTATTTCTGGCTTGTATTTGTTTTTTAATCCAGATGCCATCTAATGTTAGATGTTTGAACATCCCAGGGAGCAGAAACTGAGTCCTTGGATCCAGGTTTGTGCTTCTTTATAGGCTCTGCCTGGCCCAGTCCCTGCATTTCCCACAGGAGGTGGAAGCCATAGTTTCAGTCCTCCTCAGCAGGGAAAAGCCTGGAATCCAGGTCTACGACTTCCTAAGCAAATACTCTACTCGGGTATTATGCAAAATGCCACGACTGTGAATAAAAACTTGGCATGCATTAAGATTGCTCAAAGCATCCCGAATAAATCAGACTCTTCAGGAGGGACAGCTAGTTTGTAAATCCCAAACAGCCTTTGTTGACAGAGAAGTGCTTAGATTGTCAGCTCAGCTTGGATTTTTCTGAAATCTAGTGCAAAATCCCTTTGTGTCTTCAGTTTTCATTACCCCCTGAGCTGTGAGGCAGAGCATTCGTGTTCGGCATTCAGGATGAGGCATTTTTCAGCTCTTTGCCTGTCCTGTGCACCTACAGCAGCTGGGCCTCAGAGAGCCCCTTCTCTGTAGAAGGTTTTGTGCCCAGGAAGCAGGAGCAAAGTGACGGCAGGAGCAGTGCTAGCACTGTTTGAGGACACAAGCCTGGCAGTGTGTGTGGACCTGGTCAATCAGGATTCAGCACAGGAGGCTGGTGAATGTTTCAACAGGGAAAACACAAACAGGTCCCCAGTGTACTTGCACATTCAAAAGCTGCTTCTGAAAGAAAAGGAGAAAAGAGGTTATCAATAAAATAGTTAATTTTAAAAGAACAGTATGAGCACAAATGGGTGGTTTGAATTCAGCTCTGAATGGAAAGGCTATTGCCTTATAATACATACCTCAGCAGTTAATGTCTGAACTTTACTAATTTGCTGAAAAGCAGTGCTTATTGGTTCCAAACTGAATGCTCAGAGCAACTGTCCAGAGGCAGTGGTCCATACCCAAGCAGCCAGGTAACTTAATAGCAAGGAATAACAAGTTCTTCTGTGCATCTCTGCTGCACTTGGCTAATTGCTCAGGATGTCCTAGAAAATGATGTCTAATGTCAACAGCATAGGTGAGACATTTGTGTCTTGCTTCTTGTCTCAGAAATGTAAATTGACATAACTGTCCTGCATCCTGTTTACCTCACACAACACAGAAAATTTTACTATGCTTGCATATCTTGTCCTGGACAGTATTAATTCTCCAGATGAGCTACACAATGGGTTACATACGCTAAATTTATTTATGTGTTCACAGTATAAATCTTGCCAGGCCTTATTTGCATTTGTGGTTTATAAAACCTGAACGTGATTTCCTGAATGCATGACACTGCCATATATCCTGTCCTGATACGCTCTGAAAACCAGCCTCCTAATGACTTTTAGTCTATTCCTAAGGCTGCTTACATTATTGTAGTGTTGTTGAGTTACCTCTAACAGAGCCAGCACTCACTACAGAGATTTTATTCCCTTGTGAGATGGCAAAGCAGCTCTCTTTCTCAGCTGCATTAGTTGTCTCACTGCAGATAACTCGGCCCAGATTTGCATAGGTGTTGAAAGTCACAGCGGCATGTCCCAGTGGCTGCAAAAGGCACTGGGGAGTGCTCAGTGCTTTCTGAAAAATGAGACTATTCAGATTTCAAATTTACCACTGCAAATTAGAGGAGTGGAAAATATGAGGCAATGAAGGATGGGATTTATTTGCATTCTCCTGATTCCAGCATACTGGTGTGACTACTAAATATATTTTGAGATCTCCCGAGTCTTTGAGAGCATGTAATATTTTTGTCTTAACAAGGAAAAGAAGAAAATTATAGATGAAATTGGATCATACAAATTTTATTTAAACATTCTGTCATTGATTTGCATTTTATTTCTTGATCCAATTGGAGCAAGAAAATCCTGCATTTTCAGCTCTGCAAGTTCTATGATTACACGCAAACCCCCTGAAGAGCTGATAAAACAAGTGTGACAACTCAAGATAAATAATTGCTTCTGGCTAATTGTTTCCAAACTACAGATGCAGTCATATAGTCAAAAATCATCATGGCCAGTTCATGGAACAGCTGTTTCATGTAGAAATGCTATGATTCATTTTGTATTCCTGTCCGTTATGTGCTCTTGGTGAATTTAGTGCAATTACATGTAGAAAAATATTATTGCTTTTTTTGAGGAAAGCACTGGAAGCTGCCATTTTTCAACAGGGTATTTCTGCACAGTATTATACCCCCCCCCCCCCGACAAAAAGCAGCCAGAAAGCTGTGTCAGAAAGATAGATTTTCTTCAAAAATGTATGAAAGATGGCAGTCTGCTTTCAACACAGTTCTGTGTAATTTATTATTGTTTTCTGTCATGTTAACTGTTAACTGTCCTATTTGGTAAAAATGCATGTTGACAGGAAAAAAATCCAAATGAGAAGTAACAAGATACCCTGATAAAAATTGCTTGAGAGAAATTTTGCTGGGCTGTTCCTTCTAGAGCAACAAATAAACAAACAACCATGGCAATGGAAGAGATTCTGTCCAAATTTGGCTCTCCATTTGTGGGAATGGATGTGGAACCAAAGCTGCATTGATCCTAGCTGTTAATTTTCCTGTTTTTTTTTTTTTTTGCTCTGTTATCTCACTTTCCTCCCTGTAAAATGGGATATTAATCCTTCCTTCTTTCAGTGAATTAATTAGGTTTTGTACAGTCCTTTGGCACAATCAATGAAGGATTTCCTCTGCAATTTAACTTGCTTCTCCCCCTTTGCACAGATACTCTCGACTGCACCAGGAACCTTTCTCTGCAGAGCAAGACTCGTTGTTTTGCATTAGGAGCTGATGAATGTAAAGCTGAGATTTTCCCTGGGAATCTGGAAGAGAAGCTGAAATCACTTCAGTGAAATGTGAGCCAGTGTAGTGAGCCTTATATCCCCAAATTAGCACTGAAAAGAAGGGGAAAACTTAAGAAGTAATTTCACAGTAAAGCCTCAGTATGCTGGTGAGTAGGAACATAAAGTATTGTTCATCCATGAATCATGCTCACTCCTGGGGAGTAGAGATAGATACTTATTGCTCTTGCCATTTACCCTCTAGCCAGCTGTCTGAAGAAGAGTCATGCACCTATAGCCACATGTTGAAATTATCTTATCTGCTTTCTCGAGTTGTTATAATGGTTAGAAGAGAGAGGAACTGTGGAAGACTTCATTATTCTCACCATTTAATTTTGCGGGATGCCCTTTGGTGCTTCTGATCTGCAGTACAGCAGAGTCATCCTGATTGATGTATACATTTGGTGGACACCAAAATAAGGCTACCACTACTAAGAAATACTGACTTTGATGTCATCAATTACAAAAAAAAAAAAACAAAAGGCACTAAGACCACTTAGGAAATGTGAAGTAGCAGTGCTTATTTATTTAGCAGCTATAGCACAGAAGGAGAACACCAAAAAGCAAATAAAAAACCCCTAAAGTATGGGAGTCTAGTGCTAGCAAGCACCAGTTCAGTCTTATCTCCTATGGGTACAGTTGGACGCAGCAGCAGGAGTGTTATTTTCTCCCTGCATGATACGAGTCACTTCCACAGGAGACAATATGCAATCCTAAGAGCTAAGCACTAGGTGTTTCATATTCGCTGAATCTCTTGCTTTGAGTCATTGATTTCTTCGCATCGAATCCCATCTCTGGCCCAGTTAGTGAGCCATTAAGTGAGGAGTCTACTGTGTTGATGAAATAATAATTCTGTTTACAGAGTGCCTTCTCACCAAGGCACTGTAGGTGCAGCACAGTATCTGCTTAATTCACACTCTTTTAATAATTAAAGCTTTTCTACCTAATGTTTTTGTGAAAAACTGAATTCTTGTGCTGTCTTCAACCAGAAACAATTGCTGAAAGGCTGTCTGGGGAGCAGCTCCTAGAAGGTTGCCCATTTGTTTGGCACCAGAGCATCCTTTCCTCTAGAACGAAGAAAATATTTCCTTCCTTTGAGGAGAGTGCTCAGGGCATGTACACATATGAATCAGCTGAGAAGCAGAATGCAGTGGTGCTACATTTCTGACATACTTTTGTCCCATTAAGGACCACCATACTCTGAAAACATAATTCATGTGACACTTCAGTCTTTTTCTCTCCTTCTAAAATTTTAAGGTACACTGGATTTATACATATCCCTTAAAAATAAATTGGCTGATGTTAGCAGAGAAAGATACCAGAAACATAGGAAAAGAAAGGGCTAGGATGACTTGCTGCATGCAGCCAGCTCATCCCAGAATGGCAAGAATTTACCCACACAGCTGAGAATTCCCCTATAGGGGAGAAAATCTTGTTCATACAGTTTCAGACAATCACCTGTTACAGCGTTTATTTATTTATTTATTTAGTCTCTTGTCTAAGTATGGAAAAAAGGAGAAAGGAAGGGAACGAGGTGTGTTAAGCAGCCAATATGCTGTCTTATCCCGTAATACTTGTGCACTGCTGGCTTAACTATGAGCAGTTTCTTGGTGTTCCTCTCATGAATCCATAGGGGCATTTGCAAAGCATGTCTAGAGATTTACTTCCCTGGCCCACCAAAGCACATTTTTTGTATGCTTTGTGAATCTAACTCAGGAAAGAACAAAGGTTAGTTACAAAGGAAAAAAAAAAAAAAAATCCCTTTAACTATAAAGGCTTGGTTCTCCTTTTTTCCCCTCTGTGAACATTCACAAAGTTTTTGTAAAAAAGCTGGATACAGCTCTGAAGTGACCATGAGCAGTGGGATGTGAAAAATGAACCTGTGAAACCAGCTATGAAACATGGTGATTCTCACACCTGGCTGACAGGACTTCCCTTTACCTGCAGAAAAAGCTCCTGGAAACTAGAGCTCTTGTTGCAGGGTTTAAGCTTTAGGTCGCATTACTGCTGGTGTGCAATATGCTTTTGAACAGGCAGAAAGACTAGCAGGGAAAATATGATAGCCTGTGTTGGCAGGAATGAATTCATTTGCCTTTTGTGCTCATGTGAACACTGGCTTCAGGAAGTGGTGTCTGTACCCACTCCCATGGCATGCCCCTTGATAGCTGTCTCAGGAGACTGCTGGCATGCTAGATGAGCTGAAACATCTTGAAAATGTCCAGCTGTCTCTTAATGGGCTTGTATTTCTGTGCACTCTCTTCCTATGTTTGAAAGGCCCCTGGCTAAGGAACAGTGTAGAGATAGATGGTTGTTTCGACAGACATTGCATCATCTCAGATGCTTTTTCTGAAGGTAATAGGCTGTAGCTGTATAGGAATAGTTCTGGTGGCATTGGCCCACTTCTGAGTATGTCCTTTCCTGAAAGCCATAGTGTGACATAGTGGCTGGGTGCTGACAGAAGGCTAGGGCTCATGGGAGAAGGGTCACCAGACATCCAGGACAGGTGGTGGCTGAGAGCAAACCATTGCTATCCAAACTATTCCTGGTGTGAAGGCAAAGGAACAACTAAAACTTGCAATCTCCTCAAACAATGCCTTTGAAAATATTTTCCTAAGATTTTTACTTTGCTTCTGTCACAAAAAGCAAGACTGGAAAATGGTTTGAGAGCTCTTTAAGATAAATCCTTTTGTGCCTTTCCTACAGATGCAGGTAATTGCAGAGAGATTTGGGATCTGTCTAAGTCAGATCCTGCCCATTAAAAAATATATCTCAGGGTTGGATTTGACATGTAGTGTTGACATCCTTCTTTCTATAGTAAGGAATATGATATGTTTAGCAGACAGCTACTTTGACAACTTCCCTTCTGAGGAGCTAAAGGAAAATGCTGAAAATTTCCTGTAGCTTTTGATATTTTATGTGGTTGCTGGGCTAATCTTTACAAAATTTTGGTGCTGCGGGGTTTCACAATTCCCGCTACCAGAGGCAGATGCAACTCCAGACACACAAGTGTAATTGCATCTCATTGCATTTATAAAGCCGGACCTGTCTTTGAAGAAAAATTTTGCCTTGCTTACTTTGAGGGGAGAACAGACAAGCCAGATTCTGAGCTTTGATACCAATTCTGCAGGCAACTGTAGAATCTTTCCAAACCCATCATCTTTTTTCATTAGGAAAAAAACTGCACAAACCTTTCAAGAAATTATCAAAAAATATTACTTCTTCCTCATACTTTAAATTACATCTTGAGTTATTCCCTACACATTTTGTATGTTCTTTACTATTTTCATTTCACTTTGTTACACTAGAAACTACCTCTGTATCCTAACTTTGAATAGCTAAATGCCCATATTATGTGATGACTATCTCCAGAAACAGACCCTTAAGCTGTTATAAAGAGCTATTGAACGAGACTTGAACTGCCAAAGTGCTCATTCAGAATGGAATGAAAGCCAGGCAGGTGCCTTGCAGAGGGAGTCAGTCTAGATATCTCACTTCCTCCTTTAATAGCAGATTCCTGAAGTGGGATCTCAAAATTTTCTTGAAACCTTCTGACTGGTTACTGTGAGTGCATTTTTCAAAAGAATTCTTTTTCACAAGGTGAAATGTATCTGGTTTGTTTTCACTTGTATTGGTTTGAATCATATCAAGATGTTTACCAGATTTTTACTTCTTTGAGAAGAGCGTTTGGCTTGCATATTTATAAAATTCTTAGGGACACATGCAATGAAGTGGCAATGCACGTTGGCGCAGCTACAGCTGTGAACAATTTTAGTGTGTCTGATATTGCTATGCCTGGGGAAAGATACCATTACTGTATCCTTTCTAAAGGTACAGCTAGACAAAGAGGCTTCTTCTCACACAACAACCCTTAATTAAAACTGATTATATATTAATGTGGAGAGATTTCTTCTGTTAAATGGCTTGGTCACGTTTGCCCTCTAGTGGCAGCCAGTTTTGCAAATAATGGACCCCCAGGAGCCAAAGAAGGGCCCTCTACAGACAACACAGCTAATGGATTTTATTTAACTGTTCGGTCTATTTATCAGGGTTTACTGTGAGCATATAACTCTACAGGGAAGTCTTCTCACCTAAAGGTCAGGGTGAAGTGTGAGTAAACCTACTTTCCTGCTGCTCCATTCCCTCAAAGGCAAGGCCATAGAGGAGATCATCAAGTCTCTTATCTAGAGCATAAGCACAGCAGCAGCTGGTAGGAGCAGAGGGGGCTGCAGTTAGTTTTCCTGGGGGTTTGCTGTAGGAGTCTGTTCAGCTTGTTGAGACAAACTTGATTATGTAGTGCTTTCATTGCAACCCTGCTTTCTGCCTAACAAGGGAAAAAGAAGCACTGCAAATAGTATAATGAAGAATTCAGGCAAAAAGAAGAACTTAAAGTAGGAAAGGTCTTCTCATATGAAGGAAATCTTTCTAGGAAGGAAGGAAGTCATGAAACCCAGTAGCTTTGAAACTGCTGTGTGATAACCAAGTAAGCAACCTCTCAGTCTGTCATTCAGAAAAATTATTGCAGTTTTCAGACTTGAGTCTTTGCAATAGTATGGCAGACTATAGCAGGTATGTTATTTTTCATACACTGTTTTAAAAGATCTACCAACATTTTAGCAGGAAAAAAACCTTTATTCCCCCCCCCAGTGTTCATGTTGATGTGGACAAAAATGGTAAGGTTCAATGATTTCAGTGCTTTAGTGCAACTATTGAGGAAATGATTGAAATTCAAGGATGATGTAACATGGAAATTATCAGGTATTTTCCTGACAGGGCCAACCCCGGGTGATTACACTTCATCTTTATTCCAAACGCCCACTGACTCGAGGTCTTTAGGTTTAAAAAATGTACTAGTTTTCACCATTTTATTGTCCTAATGATGAAGTGCTTGTAGAACAGTGGAAATGTAATGAGAGCTTTATTGGATCAAGGATTTGCCGAGCTAAAATATTAAATGCATCTTTTGGCAGCTTGGCTAAACAAATACATTTGCAACTTTCAGTGGTGAAAATCTCACATTGTCTATTGCACAGAGGTTATTGGATGTTATGCAGACAAAAACTGTGGTGGCAGTGCAGTGTTTGTCTCATGTTTGATAGGGATCTGCAGTTAAAAGAGGAGTCACTGACTGGAACAATGGTGAAGAGGTGGACACAGTTAAAGACAATAATTACATTCCCATTATATATGGGGCAGTTCAGGTGTACAGTCCTGATTACCTGATCTCAAAACAAATCAGTTGCATATATAAATAATTGAAAAAAAAACATTTAAATGACACTTTTAAGGAAGCAATGTTGTCCAAAAGAATGCTAATGATAAGGCAAGAGTTCGAGAGGAGCAAAAACGTATACATTTCAACCACGCTTCAGTGCCATGCTGAAGACATGTAGCAGGTGAGTGAAGGTGACATTCAGATATTTGTACTATAAAGGGTTTAGACTTAGAATTGGTGGTAGAAGCTTTGACAGAAATGAGAATCCTTCTCGTATATATTTATATTTATATTGACATGATATAAATCAATACTATAGTCTGAGCTATGACTCTGCCTTGGCTAGGCCCTAATTCTCTCTGTAAGTGTTCATGTAAAGCTTCAGATTTGATAGGACTGAGTAGCACACAGAGGACAGAGCTTTGACTGTGCCCGTAGCCTAAACCTCGACCGTTAATTCAGCTAGTCTCAGCCTACCCATAGAGAGAAAGCTGGAATGGGATGCTGGACAATGGACAAAACGTTAGTGCTTTAGGCTTCAGATCCCTTAAAAAATATAAATGAAGTAACTTCATTACAGCACACCTGAAAACCTCCACTGTCCTCTGCATGAGTGAAGAAAGTGAGGCAGAGAACAGCCTGTATACGCTGCAAAAAGGAACCACATCTCACTGAAGTTTCAGGCTGTCACAGTGCTTTTCACTCTGTGCATGAGGGAGATGTCGGCATCCCAGCATTTCTCATGAGTGGAGCAATCCATTTTGTTGATCCACCAGCTGGCCAAAAGGTATGGGGAGTGCCAGGTTCCCTGTCTGCCTGGTGCTAACCAGCTGGCCCTCGCCATGCCTGGGAGCCTGCAGAGCCAAGCTGAAGGCAGGAGGCAGAGTGGGGGAGCTGGCTGGTTGCTGGACTTGGAGCTGTCAACCTTACCCAGCCCAGGGAGCTGTGTAATCTGCACGGATGCAGCTGGGGATCTGAGGACTTGGCAAAGGGGGAAACCTGCCTGCCAGATTTATTTTGGTCTGTCAGGCAAGGTCACCAATTAATTCCTCTGGAGCATTTCAGTTTGGTTGAATCAGTATTTTCCAATGTAAAGCTGTAGCACTGTAGAGACTGATGCCCAGCTTCACAGAAGAAAGTAAAAGACTTATATGCAATGTGATTGCTTATACTTAAGATTGAAATCCTTAATACTTCCTTCTGTACCTTTAAACAGGAAAGTCTATTTGTGCCTAATTTATGCCATCTGTGCAGCTCTCCAGCATCCCAAAGAACAGGCTTGTCTCTACTCAGAAATGCTGGAAAAGCGGTGTGTCTCAACCCCTTCTCACACATAAGGCATGAAAAGCCTTACACAAGATGTTCTCTCTACATCCCTTTATCTCTATAGGTGAGCCCCACAAAAAGCACAGTATCTGTGATCATGCTCATTCAAAGATACAATTGTGGTTCCCACCTATTTTTAAACAATGATTTAATGGTTTGAACAGTCACCTGAAAATTGAGACTTCTCCACCTCCCCATCATCCCCCACTTGTATTTCAGAAGGGGCAATGTAGCTGTCAGAACCTAGAAGATGATTTCAGGTATGGAAACTTATACTAGGGGGGCTGGAGCCTAGGGAAATGCTATGTGTATGTTGATCTCTTCAGCATTTCCTATTGAGTAGCTTAAGTAGCTATTAGTCTGGAGGGACAGTCCCAATTACAGTGATTAACTCCTCTTAGTATACAAAATTATATATTCTATAATATAAAATTCTATATATAACTTTATAATAGAATATAATATATAAATGTAATATATATATCAATTATATATTATATATTATACTTTGGGCAGAAGATTGGCTTCAGACACATACAAGTCGGGTCTTGTAATGCAGCAAATTGTAATGTCAGAGACAAAGGGGAATTGCGACTCACGGTGTAGACATGTTCAAGTTAGTATCAATTGGAAGTGGTATATCCACATTTCACAAAGGTGGAACACCATTCAAAGATACCAAGGTATCTGCATTAAGTCTGAAATAATGTAGACAGGTTATTAGCTCAGTGAGATAAACATTCGTCTGCCGGTTCTAGACAGAGCCTGAGACTGTCAATCTCTTGCACTCACAGTGAATCTAATCTGTATATCATCCTCCAAGATAGTTTTGTTTTGACCACATAAGCAGGAACTTAAGTAGAATTCTAGCATGTTAGCTTATTCAGCCCAAATTCTTGGCTCTATTTCTTTTTCTATAATTATCTTTTTATCAGCTGGCAAGAAAACAAAGCATTGGAGCAGCTCTAGCTAGAGTAAATTCTCAACCACATGAGAGACAGATATGACCACTATTAAACAAGGCACTTAAATATTGCTTCATATAATGCCTATAAAGAATGTTGAGTTACATCTATTTGCAAAGGTTAAGAGGATGCATGGAGAAAATAATGTAAAAAAGTAATGGAGATAGGTTTTAGGGGAGCTAGTCACATTTGTTTGTCGCCACTTACTATATTCTGAAATTCATTTCATTACTGAGAAGATTTTAAGAGTCACAAAAGTGCCCTGAAGCTTCAGAATGTAAGACAAGACAAAGATGTGGCAAAAGTCTGAAGGCCGTTATTTCAGCACCCTAGTTCAGCACACTGTGTTTGTTAAAGCGACCCTCACAGAGTTCATTCAGGACTTGGGGTTTGGTGATGCAAGTCTCCAATTAGTATTTTTCCTCCAAAGTGCTCACAATTTGCCTAAAGGCAAAATGCATCAAAGATGCTGGAGAACGTAGCTGTGCAGTCACAGGACCCAGGTTTACTTGCACTAGCAGTGGGCACAACCTGATGAATTCCAGGTAGCTTTTACTGTAAAGATTTTGAATTAATTTTGCCTTTATTTTACAGATGGCAATTGGAGTAGTCCAGGATATTTCACAGAAGACTTGGATGTTCAAACTCTTTCTGGGCTCTGGACTTCAATCTTGGCTAACATCAGCAATCAGTTTATACAAATACTGTATCACACATGTCCCTGGCCCCTAGCCTGTTAGATGAGTGAAAGATAATGCAGAAGGAAAGCACAGATGGAAGGGAGAGAGCAACTCTGTAAAGCTCCAAAAGCTTCATCAGGCTGATGTTTTAACATGGGGTGTAATGTGAATTTTGAAGCTGCTGAATAGCCTGTAGATGGGGCATGGTGTACAGCTACAGGGATGCCTGCTTCCCCTGTGAGCTGGGTGAAGGTGTGCTGAGGTGCCTATGTTTGTCCTCTTGAGAGAAGCTGAATAGGCCAGTGGACACAGATAGATATGGAAGGGAAACTGGGACGTCAGGAAGAAAAAGGCTACAGACAATGAAGGGAAGATTTATGATCATATTTATCTATAATATATGCAATATATTATATAAATATAAAGCATAAAATATATATAACATATGCAAGGAAAAAAGAAGGAAAAACAGATTAACAGATTCTTTGACTTTTTATTTTTTATTTTTAACATTAAAGCATTTTCAGGTATGAAAATAACAACCTTCTCACACAGGCTGAGGAAGAACTGTAAGCTTTATTTTCAAACAGCTTTGGATTTTCTTAGTAAACTATTCTCCCAGCCCTGCTTGCAATGTAATTACTGCCTATCCAGCAATAACAGAAATGAGAATGTCTTGGACAATGTCTTTTTCCTCCAGAGACAGTGTGAAATGGTGTTCAGAAAGGTACAGAATTGTAATGGACTTACAGGGAAAAAAATCACATAGTAATCAAGTGTGGAGGTTAGAGGGAAAAAAAAAAAAAACAACACCCCAAACCTTGATTAGAATTTATATAAAACTGCCTGGAATGTATCCGACCTATAAATAAACCTGGAGGAAAAAGATTTAAACGGTTGTTAGTAAGCAAAAAGCCAGTAGATGGCAAGAGAGACCTTGAGATTCAACATAAAGCTCAGATGGCTGCTAATAGCTACTCCCTTCTGCAATTTTCTGTGCTATCTTTGGTTTTAGCCCTAACTACTTTATTTGCTATATTCCTGAGGTTCCTTATTCATCAGCTGCACTTAGATCCACACAGTGCATTTATTTTTAGGGACAACTAAACTTCATTTAATAACTCATTCAAACATGCTGAGTAAAAGCCTGGCTCTGTTGAGGTTAAGCATTGGCTTCAGTTGGGTTAGAATTGTACACGTTATTTTTTTTTTAATGCTCATGCTGCGGAGCAAGCATTTCATTTCCAGAAGGGGTCTGATATTAAGGGTTTTGTCCTTTCCTATCACACTGCAGCTTCTTTCTCCGGAGCAGAATGACCATGCTTCCTAAGGGTCTCTGTCATTTAAAATTAGCGAATCAAAAGGGCCAGGTCTGATGGACAAAAGGTTTGTTGTCTTTGTCTAGGATACAAAAGACTGTGTCTCCAATAGCTTTTTGCCTATCCCGCTGTAATATCAGGATCCAGTTCTAGGCTTTTATGAATAATAATCCACTCAGGTTTAACCAAAGCTGACCATGAACAAATTAAGTATGCTGTTTTGATTTTTTCCAAATGTATAGTTATTTTACAGTTGGATGAATCTGAAAATGAAAACCTTCAACTTAGCAATAAAATATACTCACATGGTTAGGAGATCTAGTGGAAAAATTTGCTTTTCATCTCTAGAATCACTGAAGAACTTGCAAAAAACATATGGGACTTTAAACTCGTAAGCATTTCTGACTCCCAAGTAGGTAAGTAGTCATATCATTCTGATGTGGAAAATGAGGCACAGAAATCCCCAGCCTTATGCAAAATCGCATTACAGGGTTACAAAGGCAGAATTAGGACTCAAACCTGGCCTGTGCTTAGGCCTGCATCTTTTTTTTGACACTCATTTTTTTAAACAATACTGGAGTACTGTAATTGCAAGGTCATATTCCTTGATTACTACAGTTAAGTCCAGAGTTCATTAATTCATATCATTGAGAAGCACTAGGAATGAAAAGTAGACTGAATAAAAACTCAGACTATGAAGTACACATTTTAATACTTGGTAGGCTATATAACTTTGGTTTGCTTTATAGGATAGGACAGGCATGATTTCCAAATGAGGTTTAAATCTGGACTGCAGATATCCTCCCAGATGGATTGAAAATATCTATGTGGTGCACTAGAAACTCCAGAAGGGCTTTTTCACACTTGTACTGCTAATGCACTTAAGTCCTTTGGCAAAATGAGGTGGTTCTAAGTCTTTTGCTCTGCCATGCGCACTGCCAAACTCACACTTTACTAACTTTTGTTATGTTTGAATTTTACAGCTGCAACAAAAAGTGGTCTTTCAGTCAGTCAAAGGCACTCAGCATTCAGCAGAGGGCACTAAAAAGAAACTGCACAGAAATGAAAGCTGCCCCTTCCAAATGTAGATAACACGAGCTGTGTCTCAGCCATGCCCTGCACAGACCAGTGAAGGAAGTGTGCCTGGATTTTGTTAGCCACTGCTTTCCTCTTTGTCTGAGCCTGCATCCCAGCCTGGGCTGTGTTACTGGTAGGGTGATTGTGAGTGAATTCCCTGGCTGTGCTCTGATGCTGTGGGGCATTTTCTCCTTTCTTTCCTTGTGTCTGGGACAATGTGTCAACTAGGAGTTTCTTTAGGACTTCTGGGCTCAAGCAGTCCCATACAGAGTCTTGCTGTTGGGACCTTTATTGCCTGTGAACACCACAGCCAGTGGAAAGTGCTAACAGAGGAGCATGTGTTGGGGGAAAGGCAGACATCTGTGATTTAACATGGGCGGGATACCTTTTTCAAGGCATGCCAATTTAGCAGTAAGAAAGAGACACCTAGCTATTCTGGTGGCTCCCTTTAGCTGTGGCACTGGAGGTGCCTTCTTGCTGCAGGATCCAAAGTAGGGCTTCATCAGGGACAGCTCTGACGTGCCATATTTATTGCTTTTTAATGCTGTACGGTATGTATTATTATATATCGGCATTGTAGAATAAACTAATTTAAGACTGCTGATCAGTGTTTGCCTTCAAGTTCTTTTCCAATGACTGTAACAGTCTGTAATTTTTTTCTAGGAGAAGGCATTTGCCTTTATGAGTTGCTTGTATTTTTTGTACTGTACATCCTAGCTTGATCATTGTTAATTAGTGTCATGCTTCCGTGTAGATGACTGTGTTTTACTACAAGCTGTATTACTTCTCTTACTAATGGCTCTTTGCTGTTACTAAATTCTTGTTCGAGTAGTTGAGCATGAAAGTTCATTTTTCTTCTCTCACTATATCTCTTCTCTACCTTTGTCTTATTTGAAGTGGTTGACTGGCAAAAGTTTCTCTTTTGTAAACAAGAGGATTAAAGGAGAAGGTGTTGGATTAAAGACGACAGTCCAATCCTGTGAATGTCAATGCGTATCTCCCATAAGACACAGTGAAAACAATACTCCAGAAAAGGGCTCTCCAGGTGTAATATAAGTGTGATTTTAAAGGAAAGTGTAATGCAATATTCTTCAACTCTTCTCTTGTTTGGGACTGCCTTTTTGGCAGTGTAGCAATTCTGATGAGTCAGCAAAACACATCTTTTTTACAGGGAACTTGTGGATGCTTTATTACAAATAAAAACAGTGCAAGAATTCATGTTATTAGTCTTAGTTTGAACATAGTTGCATGGAAAAAGCTGTTGAATAGAACACTGGCTATCTGCATATAGATCCAGTACACAAGAACGGTTCTCAAATACAACACATAGACTAAATTAAGGCTGGGGTGACCCCCTTTTAAAGTTTGTTATACTCAGGAGAGATGTTTAAGGGCACCACGCATCAGGGCTTACCCCACTGAGCCCTGGTTTGAACAAACTCCTAATGGTTTACTTTATTCCAGAAATAATGAAGTAAGTAAGTAAGTAAATGCAGTACATTGAGAAAAACTGGGTCTTTTCTTAAAGTCTGTGGTAAGCTGCAACTTGAGAGAAAGGAGTATGATACGTTACTCATATCTCTGCTCTGGGAAATAAAAAAACACTGAGAAATTTTGTTCTGTAATTGTTCAGTTATTTAGTCTTCAATCGTCTTTCTGATAGCTCAGTTTTAGTTATAAAGAAAAGTATTTTCTTTAATGACAGTTTCCTGACAGCATTTGGGCTCAGCAGTGCCTTGCCCATGCTAAGGCTTCTCTTGGAAGAGCATGCTTGCTGCTATTCCCTGTAGTGGAAACCTATCATGGCTCACTGCACAGCTGTTTTGTGTACAAGGTAAAGAGATATTGTGCCATTGTTTGGGGTTAGAGGGTGACACCTATTCCTGGCCTCCTGGGGTGGGAGGGAATTGCCTTTCTGGATAGGCCTAGTGAAAGCTAGCAGATTGACACTTTGCTGGTTAAACACAGTCTAACTGTCCTGCTTGTACTTTATTTTAGCTTTATGATGTTATTGATCTTACATATTTTTCTTAGTATCACTTTTTTTAAGAGAATTCAGGGTGCTACCTGACGTATTATTGTTCCCTGATTTTTTTAAAGGCATCATTTTCATAGGTATACAATAGGAGATGGTAAACAACAAAAAAAGTTCCTATTCATACTTTTAGCTCATGAAGCAACAGCACATCCATTGAAATTTAAATGAAAATGGGGAATGTGTCACACACTATAGCTCTCTGGAAAGCTACAGTGGGAGTCTAGCAGTCCAATCATTCCTTTGTAGAATGTACTAAGGCTAATGGTCTTGCTGGGAGTAAAATGTATTTTTTTGCAGAACAGTTCCAAGAACAGACTTTACTCTTTACCAGAAAACATAAAAGAAAACAAATGCTTACTGTGTCTTTAGTATGCTAAATATGAAATTCTTTGTACAATGGAATGTTAGCAGTAGCCGTAATCATGTTTTCCTTTCATCACCTAGTGAACGTAATTTTAAGAGAGGACTGCTGTAATTATATTGCAGATAAAAGGAAGCAGAATTTCTGGATAATATTATAGTTGGTCTGATTGCTTTGTTGATAGGGAAAAATAAAGAGATGGACCACATGAATACTTATTTAATGAACAACATATTTATTAAGCAGTGCAGACTGTACATAATGCATTTGACTTTGGATGCAATGCAGTAGGCTTATTTTCTGTAAGCACCTTTCTTAATATTTTACTACAGCTATTATGTTCCCTTCTTATCTGCCCAGCTATTCAATTATTTGTATAGTATGTCTATAGCATAACACTGAAGCTTTTAGCTTAACTACAGGAGCCGGTACAGGTACAATCAATGTCAGCATCCACAGACTCCACAACATCCTCAGATGCAGATTTCTTATCGCTGCTTCTCTGCCATTCCAGCAGGCTTACAGCGGTATCTGTCAGAAGAGTGAAGCCATTGTTAACTAACATCAAGCAAATTAACACATTTCAAGGAAATACTGTTTTGATGGCTGCCAACTCCCTCATCAACCAAAGAATGAAATCCTGCCCCCATGACTGACATCTAACTGACTTACTGACTTGGAGCAGGATTTTCATCCATGACATAATTACTATAATACTTCCCTAAACCCAAAATGAATAACATTTCACGAAGCACAAAGACAACAGGCAGGAGGCTGTAAAAGTGATGGAGGTAGCCACTGCAGATGTAAGACCACCACATAGCAATATACATCAGCAATCTCTTTTTATGTTTGTGCTGCATAACACTGCGTATTTCAGCTGACTGTCAAAGTTCATTCTGAAGGATAAGCCCTTTGGAGAATTTTCAGAGGTTCATAAACTTCTAATTAAAGTTTCCCATATATTGTGAAATCTGGCAGAGCATTGTCAGTTGCAGTATTAACCTTACCACACTGCTTTATCAACAGCAGCTTGCATAAGCCATATCCCTTAATGCTGAAATAATCTAAATGGAATAATGATATTCATCCTCCCAATAAATATTCTTAGCTAGTTGGAGGTTTATCATTGCATCTGGAAGAATATTAGGACATCCATTTAGATTAAGTTTGCATAATGAGAATCGGTAAAGCTTTCATAATTTTCCCTCCATTTGTTTTATCCCTTAGTTGGACAGTACATTTATAACATGCCATCTCTCATCACAGGAAAATCTGGAGACTGCTGCATGGGTTCAGTCACTTATGTCCTGAAATGGTAATACTCTCCTTGGCTAAATTACTGCCCAACCTGAAGCACAGGTTTTGCATAGAAAAAATGGATAATAAATGTTTTCCAGAAAGGTGCTGGAGATTCTTTTAACAAATATATAATATTTTCAAGCTGTGAAATGAGAAATACTATGGAATGCCTGATTTATGTTTTTTTTTTTTAATGTACATTAATTCTTTTTATGTTTCTTACTCTTGGGCACACTGTGGGTCTGATCACATTCATATCCATGTAGAAAATAGTTCCCTGGGCAAACAGGCTGAGTAACGACTCTCCCTATGGGTAGGGTTTGTTGCATGTTTGAAATGTAAACTAATATGTGGACTTAAGTTTGGATTGATGTCTGCCTCAGTCAAGATCCTAAGACTACAGTCTCACTGATTTGAGGACAACGGGAAATTCTGCATCCTTGTACTTCATTTTATCCTTGCTCCACTGGTGACAGTGATGGGGTCTCTCTCTTTTGAAATGCAGACTAGCAGGTCTGAGTTCTCATACAAATTGCTAAGAAAAGGTCTTTGTGCAGTGTATGAAAATGTTCTCAGCTTGAGAAAGATAAGGATTTTGTTTCTACTACTTCTCCAAGTTATCAAAGAAAGAAAGGAAAAGTTTTTAAGGTCTGGTGTTGTATCCCTGTTGATCTTTAGCCTGAGAAAAAGCAGTGACCTTGCTAAAAAAGCCACAAATGGTGCCTTTTCCCTTCCTCCTTCTCCTTTTCCCTCTACTCCTCTTCCTTCTGCTCAGGTTAAATAAAAAAACCCAAAAAACTCTTGATTAGAAGTGCTGCTAGCAGACTTCCCAGTCTCTGGTTCAGTAAATGAAGCAGTGAAGGCTGCAGTTGATGTTAAAACAACACTAGCTCTGACAACTAATATATCTTTTTTTTTTTTTTCTGTTTTTTTTTTTCCTGATTTTCCTCTTTACTCAAACATTTCTGTGAGAGAATGAGACAGCTTTATTATAGCCAAATATTCTGAGGCAGTGAGTGCCCTGGGGTAACAACATTTCAGAGATACAGACATGGATACACAAAAGAAATCTGTGGAACATGAATATGGCGAGACTTTGGAAGGTTTGTTGTTTTTTTTTTTTTGTTGAGGGTGGGTTTTTCTTTTCATAAAAGGATGCATAAATTCACATCTCAAGGAGCTGTCATAAAACTATTAGCAGTCTGTGCTACTTGTTGAATAGGTTGTTGTAGATGGTTGACTATTATAGAAAGATATTTATTACTTTATGGGCTGATTCAGCACATATTGCAGATATTAATAACGTGAGAAAAGTGAGAAGTTCTACACAGCTGTTGTTTAAAATCAGACACAAAATATTCTGTTCCTCTCCACTATTACTCAACAGAGGGATTCACTGACTTCAGAAAATCCACACTGGATTATCCCAGCCAGCAATTGATTTGGCCAACAATGGTTAACACAGAGAAGAGACTACATCATTAGATACTCCCTAATGGTAGGCTTCCCTCTAAGGTATACATGTACTGTGTAATTCACTAAAAGATTGAGGAAGGAAATATCTGTTCCAGGCTGGATTCTCCTCTCATGCTTATATAACTTCAGTGTGAATCTGAGTTAGACAATGCATCGTATCCGTAGCAAATTGGTATAAGTGAAAGGGGAAAAAGAACTAGTATTTTTAAAAATCTGGGGCATGAGTGTGTGTGTGTAAAATATGCTCAAAACCAGACTGCTTTTTGGAACAATCTAGAGAACATTTCAGCAATGTGTTTTTTGCTGATGTATTGCACAGTGGCATAGCATGGCAGCCTAATCACAGCAGTCATGTCACACTGCTTCACTGACTTTCAATTGCCTTGCTTGCCCTGGTCTACACACAATTGCAGACTGTAATGTACATAAAAGGACTCGGTGTTCCTTATCTTAACTTTATGGAGATCCTGAAAATGTGAAAAAAAATGTATTGATCACAGCTGCCCCTTTTTCCACCTAAAATGTTTTTCTCAGATGATGCTACCTGCCATCATCTAAACTAGCTTTTAGCTGGCCAGTACTGTCAGTGGTTATAGCAAATACTAATGGGATTAAAAACAACAGCTCAGAGAGGAGCCGAAGCAATACAGGTCTGTGCGTGGCTGTGCTGTGTTTTGTTCTTTTGAATGCTCTGACAGATCTCCTACAGTACATGACACACAGAGAGAAAAATATCGTACCTTTTCGGAAGCAGTGGAAGCCAACCTTAACTGAAGTTTTTTTGATTGGAGTACAGTCTTTCATACATCTCAGTACTGGGTCAACAGAGTAGCACATAGATTCCTCTCCATCAATAGTAGGATTTCGATTCAGCTTCACATAACTGCGCTGCAGCTTGCACCCTAAGAGAAAAAGGAAAGGTACTTAAAATTGTAGAAATAAATCCCAATCGATCCTTACAGTAATAAAGGTCCATATTTTCTCTTCAGCTTTTATTAAAACACAGGTGTCTGACAAACCGTTTTCACAGTAGTGAGGTTATCGAGATAGGGTGATAATAAGTTGGGGGATAGAAGACAGACTCTGAAAGGGGAGCTATTTTTAATATCTAATTGCACAATATAACCCAGATGGAATCATGTATACCCAGTTTTTTAGAACTACATAATACACAGAAAATAACCTCTCATGTCTGAAAGTTATTAAGAAGAGATATTGCAAGCACAATGGCTACTTCATTGCATTAGGAAAAATGTCAACTGTAGTGAATGGATTAAAAAAAATAAAAGCAGCATCTATATAATAACATCAAGGATAATTTTTGTATTGGATGATTTTTATAATGCTGCAATTATCTCACTAGAAAGGTATAATGTAACTTAACAGGATCCCAGACATAACTCTGTTTCATGGCACACAGATAAGTACAATTCTGCTGCCACTGAAGTCAAGGACAAAACAACCGTTAACTTCAATGAGGTTATCTCAGGTCCCAGGTAAATGCAGACCTCCAGAACAAAACTGTACTGATGTTATGGAAGGCCATCATTAGTTGTCCAGTTATATGTGAGAGTAAACTCTGTTACAGTAACAGTATTTCTAAATATTTCTCTGAGATCACACCCTCTGATGGTGCAGAGCAAAAGTGAAATTTTGTGCACTCTGAACATATACATAAACTTCAGATCTGACACTACATTCATAGTCTGCAACTGGTTTGATTAAATTAAGTCTGCAGACAACAGCTGAAACTGCTTTGATTCAGTGGTGAAAATCACACTTCTTTCAATAGGGGCAAGATTAGGCCTGATTTTGCCTCTCCAAGAAAAAAGCTACTCTGTAAGAAATTACAGTAGAATCAATTATTTAACATTGAACTCTTCAAGAAACAAAGACTTTTGCTGTATTATGTATTCTCTATATTCACGGGTAGTGTTTTAATCAGACAGTAGTTAATGAAGTTAAAACGGATATATATTACTATTGTCTTTTCTTACTAAAAAAGATATCTGCTACTTTAAAAAAAAATGTTTTCTAGCTATTGGCAGAGGAAAAGTGGAATTGTTTTCTCTGGAAACATAAAGTGTTTTCAGTTCTACTCACCACTAGAGCAGGATTCTTCTAGCAATACCCATGAATGAACAAATGTAGAACAGCTGTGTGCCAGCTTACGATTTGGCATTAGGAGTTCGTTGTGTTTTTCTCTGTCATTATTTCCACAGATTCCGCAGGTCTTTCCTCTCATCCATGAAGCAACAGTAACCTATAAAACAGCACATCTTTGTAGTGAATACTGAAGTGTTGGTCTGTTACATTGCCAAGGTACTAAACTGAAAGAAAGTAGTAACCTTGAAAGTAAGCCAAATACCTTAAGGATCACACCATCAAAAGTCACTTTCTTCAGCCCATGTGTTGGAGCTTCCACGCTAACTGTTGTGTCATTTTTTGAAATTTTAACATTGTCTGTAAAAAGATAGTGAATCATAAGGTGATCTGTTTAATTTCAGATTAATGGAGAAACTGAGCACAAAATACACCCTAATGCATTTCCTTCACGATGATAATTTTGCTGCTACAGTGGGATTTTTTTTTGAGAGAAAGCAAAAATAAGATAAATTATCTCTTTATGTGTAAAAATATTCTACTGCTGTTACCTATAGTTGAATCTGACTTTTGTATCTAGTCTGCTAAATCTCGAAATGATAATGACATTGCTGGTGCTCCAGCTAAGTATCTGAAATAAAGCATCTAACTGTGATGTTTTTTTTCTAACCAACCACCAACCTGGACATACCACATGAATAAGAAGGGGCTTTATTTACCTGCCAGCTGTGGTGGAGTGAGGTAAAAGTGTATATACTGTAGGAAACAGGAATGTAAGTCAGTACAAATCTTAAGAAAGTCAAGCCTAGATTTTATTTTATTTAATCCCACTTGTATTTTCCTTACACTGAGATATTTCCGTGGAATTTGTCAAAAACATCTTTAACATATTTAGCTTCTGGGTACGTTAAGTCCTGCAAAAGTGAGTATCACAGCTTACATTTTTCATACTTGGAAACTCCACTGCGTGATAGAACTGGTTCTTCATTGCATGTCACAAGAAGAGATGAATTTGCAGCAGGATAGATTGCGATGTTCCTTCGGAGAAATAAAAATAAATTAAAAAGAAAACCAAACAAACCCACAAACCAAAACAAAAAACTAGTGGTTAATTTAAAATATGAAAAGTAGAGATATGTGTGACCAAAGCTAGCAGAGAACCAACTTGAGTATCTGATCTTTGAATGAAAATTCAGTGGAACTTTGGGTTTTGAGATTCAACCTTTAAAGAAAAGACAGCATGGGGACATAATAAGCACATTATCAGATAATGGCATCTGTGAAATAGAAGACAAGAGCAGCTAAACAAAAAGTCTCAGATGATTATTCCTTCTGGAAATCCTTTTTTTCTCCAAATATCTAATTGCAAACCAGTTTTACCTAGGAGCTACAGGTTTCCCACCCCCAGACTAACTCCCTAAAACTTTATACCTCATTTCTGAGCCCTGAGTATAAATCACACTTACGCTGAGGATGTATTTATGTGAACCTCTCTTGAGAAAGACTGAGGATCAACATTTCTCGTAGTAATAATGAATTTTGGGCGCTCAGTACAGTCTTGGGACACTATCAGGTTGCAGCTTTTATTGAAAGAATATGTATGGCTCACATGGTCGAATGTTTTGAAATCTCCTTCTCTGACTTCACATGTGGCTGTAAAACAAAGCCAGAAAAGAAACTGCAGATGTGACAGTGGTGTATGTGTTGCTTCAAAGTATTGAAAGCCACCTCTATGAAACTGAAATACCCAGCAACGGGAAAGAAACTTCATCATTTCCTTGGCAGGAACTTTCAGTGCTGCCAGAGTGTGTAAGGACAGGATAGCACTGCAGAATAATGACCAGATACAGATATACTTGTACTGATTTTCATTACATGCTTAAATTCACAAAACCACGAAATTCAAGGTAACAGGAACTAAATCATAGCAAATTCTTGACAAACTAGAAATCATAACTAAATATGACAAAAATTAGTTCATAGTTCCCACAGAAGTGCTAGGCACCTACCAGCTAGAGACTCATATGACTCCTTTTTGAAAAAAATAGAGGGCAGAAAATACATGATCTGTCCTGTACCATCACCTGATGCCTCTCAATGCAGAGATGGCACCTTCTTAAAGGGGCAAAAAGAGAATCCCTTGTCCTCGAAGACAGGAGTGATTCGTGAACTCTGAATACTTATATCAGTTTGGAGTCTCTTCATACATCTGCCAACAAACTTACTTCTAAGTGAAGGAATGGGCTATTGAGAAAGCAGAGCTAGAGATGCCATGCTTCCCTGTAAGACCACTACAAGGAAAGGCAAGGCCCAGTCATGGCAGAGGGTGGATCTACAAACATTGCTTATTCATGAGACAAGCATATAAATAATATTTACATTGATCTTCTTGTGCTATTTGTGAAGCTATTTCAGGAAAGAAATTCCAGGCAGTGATATCTCGAGTCTCATAAGTTGGAGATGGGCCTAAGGGCAGAGTGAATGGCATTCGGAGTGCCTGATAGTAAAGTGTTACCTGAAAAAGCAGAAATAAAAATACATCAAGATAAATTGAACCATATTGCTCAGGATACGACTGCAAACAAATAAGTCTCTTATCTTGAAAAAAACATCTTGAAGATGCATGTATACAATTGCACTTGTGCTAGTCTCGCTAGGATGCACCCAAACCTGTGTTTTGTGAGGAACCATTGTCTTCTGTTCTAGTCATACTTTTAGAGAAATTGCTAAGGACATTGGAAAGTAACAGATATAGATGAAATTTAAGTGATATTGAATTGACTTCTTAAAAAATAAGGTATCAAATTAAGTAACTGAATAAGTTGATGGATGTGTCTGGAAAAGTGAACAGCATCTATTACAGGCTGAAAATTGGCATGATGAGCAGGCGAGTGTTGGGGTAAGATCCCTCACTGTAGCTGCAAGTCACATTTACCAAAACAAGCAAATTAATGCCTACTGTGCCTGTGTCTTCATTATCATATATTAAAGATCCTGTAGCACTAAACCACCATGGAAGGTTAAAGACACACTAATTTCTCTATGTGTGAATAGCTAGCTGTTACTAATTTGCCAGGGATCCATAGGGAAAATTTTTCAAAGCAGTGCAGAGGGATTTGGTGGAGAAGGACCAATTAATCGTGGGATTCTGCAGATCCAGCCTGTGCAAGCTGCTCTGACAGTGTAACTAACTGCTCCAGTTTGGTTAAGGCAGAGTTGTATTTGTGGCTGTTATAACTTGCTCAGACCTGTCTCATCAAGCATGGTTACTGCAGATGTGGGACTTGAATACCAACACAAATAGATGCTGCATATGGTTGCGACAGAGTGCAAAGCATTCTCAAGGCCTCTGTTATCTGCTCTGGGACCCTCACACATCGCACAGAACTAGTCATATTGGGTAAAATGAATAAAGGTGTGAGTGCAGTACAGTCATACATGGAACAATTTGGGCCTAAGTGCTGTTCTCAGCATGGAAACAAAGCATCTGACTGCAGAGCCTGATTTTCAGCTTATTGATACATTGCGCAAAAGCAACACAAAATCAGAAGTACTCTTGTATATATTTCAAACTCATGTAATGTAGTCAGGCATATAGCAGCTCGTCTAAAATGAAATGTTTTGGTTTTTTTTCTTTACATTAAATGTTGAAATATTATTAGTTGAAAATCCATTCAAGGTAGGGAAAAGGAAAATAAAAATTGACATGTACCCCAGGAGCTTTAATTACTGCATCAATTGTGCGTGGAGATGTTGCAGCCGCCCTTACTATAACTTCACGAGATGGATTTCTCTGATGTGCTTCTGAAAAGCCCAACACAAGTGCTGCACCAGGAACGTATTTCATGAATCTAGAGGTAAACAAGATGTGACAAACTCAGGTACTCGAGGAAATGCAGATGTGGGAGAATGAGGACTACCTGCAGTTCTGAAAAATTAGGGAAACAATGGACAAATTGAAAAGTCAAAGAAATAATACTTTGGGTCAAATTAAATGGTTGATTTTTACCTGGAGGAAACACATTGGTTTTATTCTGCTCATTTTAACTGGTTATTTTTTGCAATTGAATAGAGAACATTTCAAAGTAAAAAGACATTTTGAACTGGAATATCAAATAATTTAATGTGGAAAATAAAACTAACCATGTAAAGCTTTTAAATATTTGAGGTATTTCTGGATTTTCATGTGGAGAAATTAGAACACATTCAAAAAACACTTTCGTGGAACTGAAATTCTTTTTTCCATCCAGAAAAAAACACCAAACATGTTTGGGTTGAAAAAATTTATGAAATTCTTTCAGTGTTTTCATAAAGCCAACTAGCGTAAGGAAAGCAAAATAATAACTTAGGAAAGAACAAATTACATACGCCGAGCTTGTCTTTTTTAACCATGATGGAAGACTTCGCCATTGCACCTTCAGCTGCATAGCTGGCTTCCTTGCCAGTTTGCCTGTGGTAGCTGTAGCCGCTATCCTGTAGTCCTGGCACTCCTTGCCCCATCTCAGTCTGGCCTTTACAAACAGGGAAACAGTCACCCAAATTTCATAAAAGAATCACAGAACCACCCTTGGCCATTTCAAGATGCAAGTTTTAGTTCTTTCCTGAAACTTTATGCTGATCCTTAATGTTTCCAAGTCTTTCTTTTGCTATAAGTAAGCTCACAGAGAATTTTTGACTACATCTGGAAAAAGCTGTGGCATAGTGGAATAAGTTTGCTAGGTTGTGCAGAACTACATATATATATTCCTGTCTTAAAGCAGCTCATAAAACATTGGGTTTCTCATCATTTCAAGATTTCTTTAGACTTGGTAATTTCAGAATCAATATGCAATTTTTCTTTTTAGAAGACTGCCCTATAATTTTCAGTAGCCTTCCCCAATACTTCTTGATATATCCTGAATGTCGGTATCTTGTTTTTTTGCAGATTTTGAAGTGGCTAGGTTTTTTTCTTTTTTATTTTTAATGCAAAAAACATAGTGAAAGAGAGGAACATTTTCTGAAATTTCACAAACTTTGTGAAACATTTCAAAATATGTATGTTTTTCCTGTCTAGTTTTCCTAATCATCAGGTGCTCTGTACTTAAAAAATCACTGGGCTTTTAGATGTCAGTCTGGGCAAAGCTGCCTGTGTGCTTACCTGTGCTTTCAGAGGCAGTATTACAGCATCAGCACATGCTTTCCAATTGGTTTCAGCCAGCTGAACCACAACTAGTTGCACATCAACTTTGGCAGCATCAGAACGAACATATGCTGTAGCTTGATAACCTTGATTTCTGTTGTCATTCCTTACTGCCTGTGCCACAATTGTAATGCCAGGTGGAATTACGTCTCCCAGGAAGTTGCACTGAAAAAGAGCCCCCAACCATCTGTGTTTAAATATTTCTGTGTATACACTGGAGATCCTACAGTCCAGTTTAAGTGTGCTGATAACAGGAAGCAGCTCTCATCCTTCATCTGTTTAGTTTGAAGTATGTGTTTCTATAACCCCAATATTTAAGGATAAATTTGGTTGGACTCTTAATTATTTCATTACCACCAGGAATTTTTAAAGACATGGTTGTTTTGATGAGGGATCCAAGACTCTTCCAAACTATCTCTATGCACATAGTAAGATTTTGTTCAATATTTTAAATAGTTGCATAAATACGTACTAGGTATCTTCATAACAGTATACACATTGACAGCGCATTTTACTATACTGCAGCTCTTTCAAGCCAGTTGATTATTTTGAAAACCTTCTCAGTAGCAGAGTTCCCATAGACATTACCTGCATTTGCAGAGCTATTTGTTCTATTATTGTGTATATACCTTTTCTTAGTACAATTATAGAATACGAAGTGTGTAATAAGATAAAGATGACCTGGGCTTAATGGAACATTTACCAATCAGTAATGACAATGAAGAATCTGATTTCAGTTATGCACTTCATGTACTCATGACCTCAGGTCTACATCTAAATTAGGTGGACTTAAGTTTAAAAAAAAATCTTTAAATAAAACCTATTTTTCCCTCCCCATTTTTACCTTGATGCAATTTATTTTTCATTTGGGCTTTCATAAGAAAATTATTTCCCTTTTAACTTACAACCCCATTCCCTTCAAGTTGCATGATCTCCAAATACAAGGTTTCACATACACAAATACCTTTAGAAATTAAGGAAAACCCAAGAAATCAGCAAACAAAACCCTGAAACTAAGGGAATTTGGAAAAAAATATTTTCATTGGGAGAAAATATCTCAACGGACTTCAACTTTGAATTTACAAAGTTGACTTCAGAGTACTTTCCGAGCCTAAATGTTAGCTGTTCAAGTGCTCGTTTGAGCTCTATCTCAGCTGGTTCGAGTGCCACCACATCTAAAGTTCCTGCTCTGCACCCAGCAAAGCCCAGCTGCTTGTTTGTACCAAGCAGGTAGTAGCAATACCTCGCGTGTCAGGCTGCATCCTCGGCTGCGGTGGCTGCTGTCTCCTCTGCTCGCGTACTTCCTCTTTGAGCTGTGGTCAGTATTTTCTTCATGGTGGTGGCTGCTGCTGCTGCTGCTGTTGCTGTGGCTGCTTTCCAGCTTAGAGGAAGATGACGATGAGCTGCTTGATATCTTACGATCTGGATGCTAAGAAACATGGTTAAAAAACTATGACATGGCCTCTAGTTTTACAAGTATAGACATCAACAACAGAGATATTAGCCTCCCTCTGTAGGTAACATAGACATATCTAGAGTGTTATTTTTATTATCATATGCAGACATGAAATATGTTGGATAGGAATACGCCTTGGATCCATCTGCATCTCTGCTTGATAGGAAGGCTGCATAGACAGTGACTGCAAAGAGCAACATCACACTGCCCATGAAAACTGACACTTTAGAAATATGAAAGAGATCAGAGATTAGTGAAAAACACTGTAAATCATCCTGTTTCACAAGCAGCATACATAATAATTTTAAGGATAACACCTACAAAAACCAGTATGTTGTCATCCTAAAATATACTTAAAATACCTCTATGACATAATGCATACTGAATCTTGTTTCTGATACAGTCCACATACCTGATGATTTTTTTCCATGATTGCCTAAAAACATTGGACATGGTTATTCCCATTGGAAGATCCTGCTGTTTTATAGTCGCCCCCCCCCCCAGTCTTTGTTAACTTTAATTTTGACTGCATTGTACAGCATCTATCCCAAAGACCCAAATTTAAGGATTGCAAGTGCTGCAACAACAGAAGGATATAGTATAATAGTATTTTAGTAATAAATGTTCTTATTTTGGCTATTGTCAACGTTTTAGTGGACAGCATGGCATTCTCAACTGAAATGAAACAAAGTCCTTCAGTAATATGCTTGATCATATCAAACATAGCCATCATGAGAACATACATTTGAATTAGGGACTTACCCAATGGACTTTAGCAGACCTGAAGCGGAGCTGGTATACTTTTGGAAGGTGGTATTCCTGCAAAATTCCAAAAGAAGTTATTACCTACAGCTCAGTAAAGATCACCTCCCAGCAGAAGTCAAAGCATTAGAAAATTTTACCCATTCTGTAGAAACATCATTACTGTGACTGTTAAACTGGGACTTGACATGTTTCATCTCAGCTTGTCTGTCATATTTGCTATGGTGGTGGAAAACACCAGTGCTTTCACTGCTGCTGCTGATGCCACTGCTGGTGCTTCTGCTGCTACTGCTGCTACTCTGTGTTTTAGGCTTCCGTTCATGGACTCTTCTCTCTTCTTCAGGAGCACTGACAAGTGGAAATGGTGTGGTCTTGGACTGCTTCTTAGCCTTCGGCTTTATACCAGATGCTTTGCTACTGCTGCTGCTAGGTCTACTGCTACTGCTGCTGCTTTTGCTGCTGCTACTACTGCTTCTGCTGCTGCTGCTCCCCTTGCTACTGCTACTCGGCCTTTTGCTGCTGCTACTGCTGCTCTTGCTGCTGCTGCTGCTACTGCTGCTGCTTTTGCTGCTACTGCTCTTGCTGGGGCTATTACTGCTGCTGCTACTACTACTGCTTTTGCTGCTGCTACTACTGCTGCTGCTTTTGCTACTACTACTGCTGCTTTTGCTGCTGCTGCTGCTACTACTTCTGCTTTTGCTGCTACTCCTGCTACTACTACTGCTACTGCTGCTACTACTGCCACTACTGCCGCTACTGCTGCTACTACTGCTTTTGCTGCTGCTGCTACTGCTGCCACCACTGTCCCCAAAAGGGTAGAATTTCTTTTCTTTGGCTTTGGACTGTCTTCTTTTCAGATTTATCTGGGTGGCTGCCTGTGACACTCTGTTGTCAGAGTCGCTGCTGGAGGGGCTACTTGCTGCACTTTCAGCACTTCCACTGGCACTGCTCGCACTGGACGATGAGCTTCTGGCTTTTATTATCCCCTGGTTAATGGTATCATGGGAAAAAACAAAATTATTTTTCTGTGCTGCTGCAGAAAACTGTAAGTAAAATCAGATACAGAGAGCTACAAGTCTCTCTGCTGCCTTAGGAGACAAGATGTATGCCTGATAGCATTCTTGCAATACATCACAAGCAGGCAAATTTATAATAACATGTTAAAACTACACAGAAGAATACATCAAACACTTCTGTGATATGCAACATGTGTAGAAATAGTTGATCATGCAGTTACATGGAACATGTAATAACATTACCATAGCTGTTACATCTCAGGGCAAGTTGTCTAGGTAGGCATCATTCCTTTTTGCTCCAGTTACAGTGCTGGAAGGAATGGATTACCTTTTTGAGCACATAACTATTTTGTGTCTTCCAAGAGATTTTCAGAAACACCTAGAAAACCAGCCTGCTCTTTCTAATGTTCTTCACATGCAGAAGAGATGAATGCAAGCAAAAGACCTGCAGAAAGACTGTCTTTATTTTCCAACTTTTTTGTACTATCTAAGCAAAGGAAGATAAAGAAATACAAATAACTAAGTTTTGTGTAATGTCTCCCACAAATCTAGAAGTGGATTTTTATGGTAGTACCTGGTCATTAGTATCATCAAGGATTTTCTTCACTCTTTTAAGTGTTTCTTTTCTGGAAGGTACTTGTTCCTCTGGATCTTCAAATGTTACTAAACGTACCATTTTTGTAGGAGCTTGGTCTCCTGCTTGAATTGTGACTTGTAGTTTTTCAATAGGCGCCTCTGTATAAACTGAAATTACGCAGCAATTAGTGTTACTGTTACTATCAGCAACTGGATGATGGCATAAGCCATTTTTGGCTATAATTTTTTTTTAGCCATTCTTCCCCAGATGAAAAAGTACATGGTCACTGATTATTTTTGGTATTCAGAAACTTTGTTACAAAATTTCTGTAACAGCTAAAGCACATACTGGCAGTAACCGAGTTTTTAAATATTAGCATGATACTAGATTATTTTCAAGTCAATAAACAGTATGGTCAGCAGATTTAAGTCAAGTGCTTAACTACATAATGTAGTAGGGGATAGTGAATTAGACATCATGGAGGAGTTGGGGCTCAACTCTTGAACAGTAAAGAATGACCCAATGGTTAGGCCATTCATTTTGATACTTAGGAAATCTAGATTTGGCAGCCTGCCGTGCTTTCACTTCTTATGGACATGGATTAAGACATTAAGGACTAGATCCTGGCAGGGTTAATCCGTAATTCCCTTTAAAAGTCTACTTTTTACAGTGTAGCTACAGGACACTGCATCAGATCTCTTGCCCATGTCCAATTGCTCTGTGCCTGAATCCCAAATCCAATCATTCAGGACACATCAGACACGCTCTGCAGGCACAGATCAGCTCTGCTTGATGCCAGCCTTGCTGAGCGGCATTGCTGGGAGAGGTGAGGAATCACTGCTCAGATGAGTAGGGGAGAAATGGATTCCTGCTACAAGCATACTCTGTTGCCAATACCAGCAGGGGTGGTAGGTCTAATGGTAGTTTTAGTGGTACTTAAGATACAAAAGATATGTATATCTACAAATATGCATGTACATATACACGCCCTTACTTATACACCCATTATGGTTGTATTTACCTGGCTTGAAGCTCATTCTAAGGGCATGCTCTCCAAATAGGTAATAAAGAGGCACATTTTTTATAAACGCTGCATGTATGCTTTTCCTTTCAATGCACACTTGAACCCCAAATGTACTTGCATTGAAGCACATAGATTGAACAAATGGCTGTTTTCGGGAAGAAGAGCGTCCAAAGTAAATTCCCAGTGAAGCATCTTCTGCAGACTGCCTGTCCTATTAGATAATACAGATGTCAGGTTAAACTGGACAACAGTTTAATCTGTTGTAAGACAAATATTTGAGTATTATGATTCATATTGTTTTGGTAATAGTTACTTATGTTCTGCAGGAGGAATTAATCAGTTTATTGAGATAGCAATGCTGTGACGTAGGATAACTTGCCTTTCAACTGGACAAAATTACTAGTTGAATGGCTCGATTAGACTATCTAGTGTAAAAAGAGCTTCAGGTTATAAGAATGGAAAATCATATCGCATAGTAATTCTAAATATCTAATTTTGTTTTCCTGAAGTATTAGACAGTGTTAACAGGTTATTGATGAATCTGAGAGTGCTCTAGACTGACTGGAGTTCTTTCCTTTGATTTTTGATTGGGTCAAACAACAGAATCTTCATCTGTGTGCATAAAAGTTCTGTCTCGGTTGAGGTCTGACATGAATATGAGACTACATTAACTAGATGGTCAAAGAATATCAGATGTTCGAAATTTCTGCTCAAAACTATGGAATTATACATGTGCTACGTAATGCTTGCAGAAAAATTATGATTAATTAAAACTGGAATCAAATCCATGAAATGAAAACTATGACTTCCTGGAGCAACAAAACAAGTAGCTAAAGACCCATAATCATAAGCTTTCATTTCACATGTAATACGGGTTTGGAATTAATTTTTTACTCAGTTTACCATGTTTCACAAGATTCCAAACTTGTATGAATCCCACTGAAAAACAAATTAAAAACTGGAGTTTCAATGCTATTTGCTTTCCAAAGGAAATTCTAATGATACTGTGGAATGCTTCAGTAAATGCCATTTTTCAATTGCAGTTTATTTAAGAATAATTGCAGAGTGCTGAGTTTTCAGAAGGGCAGCACAGAGGCATGAAGCAGAACTTTACTTGTTCCAGTATATTAGAAACTTCTGCCACTGAAAGTATATTTGCCTATTGACTTCTCCATAGGAAAGTGCCGTACTCATCCTCTGTTCATTTCTCATTTTATGTGAAGAGCCTTCAGAGCTGCAGGACAACAATGAAACCAGAACAGGACGGTGTATCCCACATCTCTGTCAGTCTTTCACTGAATGGATTATTATGGTGATGCTTTCACAACTCTGCCCATCATAGAAAGCCTGTACTGGCTGCTATGGAAAACTGCAGCTCAGGAAGCCATTTGACTTGACGCACAAACTGCCATTCATCCGTGAATCAGGATGTTTAAAGCATTAAATCTGGTTCTATAAGTTGAGCAATGGAGTGTCTTCTGGAATGTCAGTGGCTGCCGTGGGAGCGTGATGCTTGCATAATAGTTGCAAAGTATTTTAAAGATTGTGGGCCTATCCTGTAGATGGCAGTGTAAAATTAATTAATAAAGAAAATGTTTCTACTTTTGAAAAAGTGTGGCAAATCTGATGTATTACGCTATATATTTTAAAATAATATTACTATAGGGCTATTTGTGTTATTAGTTTGTACCTGACTTATTTTGAGATACTTATTTGGTCAGAGGTGCATTATACATTTTTCTATGGAGAAAATAAATGGCCTCCACTGATTTAAAGCCCCCAAAAGAATAGTTGGACACTACATCACTTACCCTGATGTTATCAGTCTCGCCGGATGCAGAATCTGAATCAAAGGACATCTTCATTATGTCAGGCACTGCTTCAGGTAGAAGAACCGGAGTCATCTTACTAGCATCCAAATCCCCAATATTTCTTGTAACAGCAAATGTCTTAGACCTGCAGAAAAAACATTAGAGGAAACCTGTATTGATAGAGCACTGCTGAGGAAAAGACCTGAATAATGCCTTGTAGCATGTACTCGGCAACAAGTGTCATACCTTGCAAATTGCTTTACAGATATTTACAGCATCTTTCCTGCTGTATTTTCAAGGGCTGCTAAGACTGAATAAAGGCACAGACCAATCTCAGAGGCAGATAGCTCAGTTAGGCTTTTAGAATCACATGCACAGATTAAAAGCACTGCGGTTGATGGGATGCCTGTATGCCTAACACCTTGAAGAGCAGACCACTTACTTAGAAGCATGTCTGTCAATTATTGAATTTTTTGAGTCTTCTATTTTGATCTTCTGGACTTTTAAATTTTTAAACTCATCTTCTGTGCGTTCACTGCTAAACTTACTTATTTTTCATTTTCTTTGACATTATATTTGGGAAAATACTGACGTAACTTCAAAAAACAACCTGTGGGACAGGTGGCTACAGAAAGCTGCTTCCTATGCAACTTTTGTTAAAGCAAAATTAAAGAAAGGAGCCTGAAATGATCAAATAAAGTGTCTCCAGCTTGATTTAAATGCACTGGCCATGTCTTGACAAGACATCACAGAGAGATGTGTAGGAAGGTTAAGAGCCTATTTACATAAATGTGCTCAGAACATTGTTTCCAGTATTGTGGACTCTAACAGTATTAGTCAGGACTCAAGAAGGGTGACATAAGGTGCAGCATGAGACTGAGACTCTCACTGCTAAATATCCTGACCCCCCAGCTCCATACCCCATGATCTTCATGGAAGTTGTTATAGTGCTAACTGTGAGTTTTGGTTTGGGTTAGAGAAACATCCTCAACGCTGAACACTTTTGAGAGATGAAAACCTATTTCTCTCAGCTATTAAAGTGCTAACTCTACCTTATTAGCCATTTATCAGTGCTAACATCCAGCTCAAAATTCCCCACGTGCTGTTTCTCAAGTATGAAGTTGATCTGCTTGCCCCGGGGCTTTTGTGGTCTGCCAATGGAGGTGGCCTTTGTGACAGTGAATGGAAAGACGGTCTGCAAAATGGTCTCTATTTTAATACAGTCCACACGGTAGTAGCCTAAGCAATTCCAGTCTAACCTATTTGAAAGATGAATTTGTATTCATTTGATAGCCCTCTCTTCCTCTTGAAGGCTCCTACCGTGCTGTGTGCAGTGTAAAGCACACAATTGCTCTTCTCATGGAACACCTCAATAAAATGTGTGTCACCAGTGGGCTTTGTTTTCTTTGCCATCCCTTTCTTTTTTTAGATAAGGACATGACAGCAACACTCCACGCTGGGTGACAGGAGAACCTTGAAGAATGGAATCTGAAATAAAGTATTCTCCCTAACAAGCTGAGAGGATGAAAGAAAATACAAATCAACTTGTATTTCAGATGGCTCATCTGGGTACAGAGACAAAAAGGAAAATGTTTTTTATTTTAATCCCATTCAATAATTCAAATGACCACTGAACTGCAGGCTGGGTCTCCAAGCAGAAAGCCCTGGGGTTTCTTTACCAATTTTTGTAGTATTTTTTATGCCAATAGTCTACTTCTGCCACCTAATGAAAGTGGAGGATCGATTCCTCCCTGTTGAGTACAGAGAGCCGACAAATGTAGCTGCATCACAGGTGACACATGTCAATGTCTGCAGAATCACACGGCACAGTAAAAATAGGCTACAAGAGCCAGCTCTGGTGCTTTAACAAGAAAAACAGTCACAAAGAAGGCCTAAAGCTATGGTATGAAAGAATCTGTACTCTCTGATCTCACACAAGGGAGAAAAAATAAAAAGGAGATTTTCCAATATGTATTAGTGTATTTTTTGGATGAGAGAAGAAGCTGTGCTATAATATAAGCCAAATTCACTGCAGGGGTAAAGGACAAGCAATTCAGCTGTGTTGGGCCTACTAATGTTTCCATGAGCATGGCCTTACATACATCCTTAACATGGGGACAGAAGAGCTCAATGTCTGTTTAAAAAAACAACAACAACAACAAAAAAAGCCACTCAGCAAAAAAACGTTTTTCCAGGTTTTAAAGCACAGCATGAAATTATACCCAGATAAATGAGGAGCAAGGGACTGTCCTCCAAACAGATCTTTAGCATTCTTTCTGCTCTGGCGAAACAATAATTTCTGCCTTTCCTATGCCTCATCCTTCTGACCTTGGTTGAAAGGTGTTATAAAACCAGCAACTTGGAGTACCAGGCATTTCCCTTCTTGCTCTCCAAACACACCATGCTGCCTTGTGAGCTTACAGTGTTCACTGGCTCTTCTGCATTTTCAGCTACCTGAGTTGTATACATGTTGTACACAGTGCTGTAATTTCATAATTCATCTGATAAAATGCCTATGTGAAGCAATTTGTGCTTATCCTACAGTTAAAACAAGCAAAAAAAGCTCTGTGATACAAACTGTATTCAAGCTTATGTATATACTTCAGTAGCATGTTATTATAAATATATATTTGCAAAGTGCATTTCCTGGCAGCTCTCCATATTTATACTTTAATCACAGGGCTCTAATTTTCCCTGAAATTTATTTGATTTTTACTTCTTCTTGTAAATTTTGTTAAAAAGTATGTTTAAGTAGCCATCTGCTAAATAATTATGTTAAAAGAGCCTTAAAAATAACTATTATTTTTAATTAAATTTAACTTTGATAAGATTGAATTGAAACACGTTATGTATTCTCTCTATGGTATGATTAATTATTTTGCTCTGATTTTTCTATAAAGAAAGTTGAGTTTGTAATGTGCTGATTTATCTTGGGAATGTAATCTCTCTATTGCCAAAGGTTTCATTATTTTTTCTTTAGAGACTGTGATAGCCCACCTGAGTTTCTCTTCAGCTCCTGAAAATTTATATAAATCCCCACAACTGTGACAGGTTATAACCTGTATGGTATGTAGGATATAACCAACCTTAATGCTATTGAAGACTGCTTCCCTTGACTGGATTTGAGAGATGAAGTGGAAAATAAAATCACATCCTGACTTCCTCTAATGACATAGTACTAGCGAATGTAACCCACTGACCACCAAGACAAAGTACCCAATGCTAAAATATTTTTAAGAGAGCTCACAAACAAATGAAAGAGCAATAGCTTCTGGAAATGTTTCTTTAAATGGGATATTTAAAGCTAACAAGGGAAGTTGTCAGAATATCTCTAAAATATTGAATTCAACAGGTCCTTTATTCTTTATAGGATTTATGCAAAAGGAAGAGAAAGTCTATGTAAAACTGACTCGCTCTATATAAAGTACACATGTACACTTTCTCTCTCTATCATGCCTGCTTGTTTCTCTTCATAGCTGTAAGATTTTACGTTTCTTGGTCTTTGACCTTGCCAGTGATGTAGTTCAATGTTATATTTGCTAGTTATTGCTTTACCTTCACTTATTACATTTTCATTGCTCTTTCATTGCTCTGTGTGGTTTCCACTGACCATTTGTTTTGTAACAGTGAACACGAATACTTTTTGGAGAAAATTTGATGGTACTAAAAGTTAGCTAGTGAATATTAGTTTTCTCACATAGTTAGCATTATAGAGCTATTTCCGAGTGACTACTTCACTTTATAAATGATAATGCTGCAGGGTCTAAAACAGTGCTTGGGCTGGAACTCATGGACTTCTCTGCTGTAATCCCTCGTGTATGATACTGACTTGCTTTATGCTTTCTGGCAATGCATTTAACCCTTTTTATGTCTGATTTGATATCCCCTTAAGTCAAAGGAGGAAACTATTTTTATTTTGCTTTGCAGGGAGGATCCTTCTGCTAATACCTGCAGTTCTGCTTGGGGCTCTGAACTCCATATCACTGTTCAAAATTCTCAGTTCGGCATCCTTATTGAGCACATTAATATCCACCTCACCCTCTCCAACACAGGCCTAGAGAGAGCAGGTGCCTGCTATCCTGATGACCCTGGGAGCAGACTGTCCTGGTCTTCACAAGAAACAGAAAAAAAGAAAACACACAGCTAATTTTAGCTCTATGAACTGCCCAAACCTTCCCCAGTCTGCACAGAGAACCTGATTAGAATCACATTTGATGGAGTAGAGGGATCATCTTAGGGAGGAGTATGCAGAATGGTCTGTGACCATTAAAGGGCAAGGGAGAATAATGATTAGCCTAACCGGTGGTTAAACTGGGGGACCTGCAGAGCTTCTCTGGGCCAGCAGCCATGAATGCTAATTGCAGCTGGATCAAGCAACTGAGCTCTTTTGTTACGGCTGTATTCCTAAAGCAGAAACTTGTTAACATTTCAGCGGATTGTATAATAGCTGATTTCTGTTGTCAGTGATGCTTTTTCTTTTGTGATGAATTTTCGGGTTGTCTTTCTCAGTATTTTTTCATGTGTATGTGTGAAGGTTTTCTTTGGTCTACTGCTTTGATTCCTTGGACATACTCTTTCTGTTTCCTCCCTCTCTTTGTAGTTGTATTTCCATCTGTTTTCATTTGTTTGGCATCTGGCTGCAACAGTTTTCTAGAGTGTATTGTAACTGCATGCACTGATAATGAATCAAGTAAACCTAACAGGTAAGAAAACCAAATGGCAGCCACAGGGAAACAAGGTAAAAACACAAGAAACACAAAATCCTCTCTGCTTCAAGGCTTTAAATGCAAATATATGTGGGTTATCTGTTATAAATGGTAGTATTCATCTGGCTTATATCTTACTTAATTTCTCCAGTCCAAATATATGCACTGGATTAGAAATTTTATACCATTTGTGTTTCAAATAGCTTATGGGTCTCAATAACTGAGAAATAGTCCTAAGTAGCATTCTCAGGTGGCAGCCACAGGAAGTAATGCATATTTTCAAGGAAAGCTTTGGTACATGTCACTTCATTTAAAAAAAATAAACTAAAGTGATCACTGCCAGTTACCCAAGCTGTCGTTCAAAGACAAGCAACTGTTCTATTTGTAGACTCTGCATTGCTATAAAGAAAGATAATAAGTGCTATGTCTTACCTTAGAGTAATTATGTTAGTCTCATCTTTACATGGTGGAATTTCAATTTTGATATATTTTTCCTTCATCTGGACAGTGGCAACAACATTCACAGGTACATGAGCATTTATTTTGGTGTGTGCTTCCAGCCCTGCTTGTACTATGTATGTGTTGATCCCCATCACAAAGATCATCTCCTTAGCCATGCTGAAAAGGTATAATGCAGGTAAGATTATGTTCAGACAGCTGTGAATTTTTATGGCGTCTGTCGCTTAGAAACATTCTTTTATTTTATACTAAGTATTTACCTTAGACTCATTTTGGATCGCAGCCTAATGTTGGCATTTAGTAATTCAGTCAATCTGAAATCAGATTTTGGAGAAGGTGTAATCTGTGCTTGAACTATTACAGAGAGAAAAAAAAAAAAAAAAAGTGTTAAAAATCCCGTCCAGTCCTGACAAGAATGTTTGTATTACTCAGGTCTTGAAATCCATTACCGTTCCCTGCTACTTTTGTGATGGAAGAGTAATAGAAGCTTGTCTCTGTTGGAAACCCAGTGCAGGTGGGCACAATACGACGGATCTCAGAGGAGAGTAAGGCCTTGGTCCACTGCCTTGCTACACCACTTTGAAGGCTACTGATTATTTTCCTTATCGAAGGGATTTTTTCTTCAGGTCCATACCATGCCTGCAGTTACAGAGTTCAAACTGTGTAAATAAACAGAACTTGAATATCATGATGCATGTCATTAAATATGCCTCAGAGGAAAGACTGCTAGCAATGATTATAGCTTGACCTTATTAATACTAAAGACAAAACACCCTCTTGAAATCAGAAATTGAAAGAAGAGTCAGAATTTGTGAAAGCATAAAATTTTAAAGCATTTGATGTGTTGGTGGTGGTGTTTTCAAAACTATACCTGCAATGCATTTTGAATGGCATTTTTATCTAGTCCACCGAAAAACAGCTCTTGGCCAAACATCTTCAAGTAGGCTGATGCAAAAGGTTTGTCACTGGAGAATGCCTTCCAGTCAGAGAGCTGCATGAGAACAGGAAGAAAGCCTGATTATTCATAACATTTCAGGTAGCAATACCTTAAAGATTCTCTTTTCCTTGAGAATTTACCTTTTTCAGGACTTCCTTGAAGTCATAGTCGGTCTCCCAGTCCCTGTCAGGAGAGTAACCTGTAGCAAATATCTCCCGCAGTCCTTCAACTGTTATTCCAACCTGCAGGAAGAAGTAAAGTGTAAATGCTAACTGGATGATGGTCATAACAAGGAATAAGAGGGCAAACTGCAGGTAGACCAAATTACCTCCAAGGGATCAGCAACTCTGCCTAGGAAATGTGTCCGCAGCTGGGACATTGCCATCGTTGGAATTAAACTGCCTGCATTGTTCAATACCAAATATTTAGCTGCCAGTCCACTCATAAGAATCTCTGAAGAGAAATAGGCAGTAAGATACATCACAGTTAGTTTTTAAAGCCACAGTACACAGATTGTATCAATTTACTAATTGCATAATTCAACTGATACAGCACAATATGAGAAAAGCCAGAAAACCCAGCTATAAAACTGATGTTATAAACCAATTATAAACAGAATATTCTGCATTTTTTAACTATTAGTGGGTAAAATTACAAGTCCCCTGCTCATTGCATGGTGATTATGTTATTTTTCCAATTGCTTCTGCTATATCATTTACACCCATTCAGATTCTGTAACGTCAGCTTATGAAATGCTTTTATGAGACATCATTTAGGGCAACTTGACAAAGGGGATTAGAAATGAAAACAGATTTGCCATCCTTTGCTAATCATTTAGGGAAAGTGATATAGATGTCCTATAAGGACAGATCACAAGGTGTAGATTTGTCTCTCAAATGACTCAGAGGCAATTTAATACATTTAGTTCCAAATTCTGTAACTCCTTAGATGAAATGTACTAATTGTTAAGTAATTGTTAACTATTGAGTGAACTTTGAGTAAGCATAGTTTGAGTCTATTTATGTTCTCTACATTAGATTTGTCATCTATAATGTTCTTAGATACAGACATTATGTGCAGAGCACAGTCACCTACTCTTCCTGATCTTGGCACAGGTCTATACAGTCCTGTTTTCTGAGTTAAAGTAATCCAAAGGCTTTTCTAAGTTTCCATAGGTTTCAAGAGGAACAAGGCTGTCATGATATGTAGGCATCTCTGTTATGCTTCCTTTTTTCCAGCCTTCCTCTCTCTTCTCATCCTACACTAGTTGGAAGACGGGGAAGTATTTTAGGAGTCCCTATGTTAACTTTCTGCTATTCTCATTTTATACATAGGCACCAAATACTTAAATCCTAGCACCACCAGAAATAAGCTTTGGGAAGCCAGTACAGCTAGAACAATTGCAGAGCCCTGGAAGATCCAGACCAGTAAGTTTAGTGCCTGCACGGAAATTATTGGTGAATATATTTTCAAATATTATGAGAGGGAGTGAGTCTCTGACCTCTTCCCAGAAAAGCAGTGCATAAATTCTCATAAATTATGTAGCCAAAATTTAAAGAAAAGATTATTGCTCGGTTCACAAATGGGGGTGTTATGAACACTCACACCCACATTACTTCTCTAGTGCCACTCTCTGGGTTTCAGATAATATCTCACTTGTGTGTCAACACTTTCTTATTCTCTTCTGAATCCATGCATGCAGATAGGGATCTGGATGATCCTTCACCCTTGTTTACTCCTCATGTTCAGTTGTTTCCTGTCAGATTGCTAGGACTAATTTTGATTTCTAATTTATCATGGCAGATTCCAACTTTTTATGCATTTGAGGAATAGTTTGTTGGAAAAGCAATCCACTTAGCCTAGTAGGTCTGTATGAACTGGCATTTTACTAAATTGTTTTCACCGTTTTGCTGTATATAGCTCCTGCGCTAACCAAAGTGCTAGGCACTACCTACCTAAAACGTACTGGTTCAATAACAGCTCTTACAATCAAAATACAAGTATTTATGACACCTCCCATGGCATAAGAGAAGAGAGCATGGATATTTTCCATACCTTGGGCATTCACACAGCGCTAATGCTCATCATAGAATCATACAATGGTTAGGGTTGGAAAGGATGTTAAGATCATCTAGTTCCAACCCCCCTGCCATGGGCAAGGAAACCTCACTCCGGACAATGTCTCTCAATGGAAAATCCAACTGATACAGTCAGATCATGTACTGTAACCACTTTACTGTGAGAGTGTGATGGCACCTGGATGTACCTGACTAAATGTCTTGCCCTAGGGAAGGGGGGAAAAATACCAGTGATCAAAGAAACCAGTCTTTGGTACCTATGAACATTAGTACACAGACTTAATAATATGAGTCTGTGCATATTGAGAGTCAGATTCCATTAGTCCTCACATTAAGCAGAAGCTGGGTCATCCCTTAGATTTCAGTGGCAGTGTGTAGAGCAGGAAGCACTGTTTGTGGTGACCATGTCTGACAGATGCTATTTACATATCCCTCTGCCAGCTACCCTCATGCATACTGCACCCCTCTTTTTCACTGTGTGAAAATCCAGATAGCTCATTTTAAAAGCAAAAATAGGATGAGAAAATGAGTACCTAAAACTAGAAACACACATCTGCCTATTACTGGAAAATGTATTGCTTCCTGAATGCATTTTAAATGGTAAAAAATTGACTGTATTTATTTGCGTGCTGTCTCCACCTTTGAGGCAGCAAGCATATGTATAATTTATTACTGTGATTGTTGTGGTATGTATTACATTTATTTTTGTTATTGAGCAGTTTAAATGGTCATGTAAAAATGATGAAACAGGGGCAGGAAACAATAAGATCTACAGAAATCTTTCAAACAACTCCCCTCCCTCCAAAAAGAAGGCAAAAGAACTTGTACATTTAGCACTGTGCATTTCAGGTGTTTCAGAGTCTCTTTTTCGGTTGATCACTTTGAAAATAATGTTTGCATGTACCAGTGAATAACAAAAACACTAAAAACATCCAGGCCCTCTTATATAAACAGCATGTGTAAGGAGACTGTGTTGGTAGATATGATCTCCCTAGTCTGCCACCTGCATATGCCAAATCACTGATGCTGTCATGGTCATTTACATAGGTGAGTTGCTTGAAAAATCTCTATTGAGAAAAATAACACACATGGAAAATAGAAATAGCTACAATTTGGCCTAGCAAGAGCTGCTTTCTAATCTGGCCCTCCTGAATACATTTTCATGTGCAGCTTCCATTGATGTAACTGATCAGCCTCCAGATCCCTCCCATATGTGGATCTGCTCATTCCAAAAAAGAATCCTGGTAGGAAGATGCAAGAAAAATCTTTAGACAATAAGCCTGAGTTAACTGCTTATGGGTGCAATGAATTGTCACATCTGCAGAGTTTCTTTTTCACTGGGCACTACTGTTGGGGGTGAAGATTATTTAGCGTCATATTTGAATTCAGTAAGAGTTGTAGGTGTTCAGCACTGGTAGAAATTAATTCACTTCAGCAGTAATTTAGGTCCCTTCTGTTTGTTTGGTGCTGAACAATAGTATGAAATTACTAAGCACCACTGAGATTACAGCATTAGATACAGGAGCATGTGCCTCTCTGGCTAATGAAAATGGAAGGTTAGAGCCCCACAAGTCCTCTGGTAATTTCATACTGGCAGTGTACAATGCAAAACACATGGGGACATAAACACTCTCCAAATGGAAAGCCTGAGATTGTTATTTCTTTATTTATTTTTTCATGGAACATGAGAGAAAAGGGAGGAACAACATGCAGCTAAACAGCTGGCTAGGAGAATTGGGTTCTCATACTGTACAATTTTTTTTCATTGAACTGTATATATATATCTACAAAATCTTCTGAATCTTACCTTTAAACATACTGAACCGGAAAACCTTGCTGAACTGATATCCAGATCTGTCAAATTTGGCACTTAATGCTCTGATGGCCATTCTGCAGGCAGAAGCCCTGGAAAAATTCAGTGAGCACATTAGCACTTCAATTAGTTTGCAATTAGTTTTTCATCTAAGGAAGGGATCCAGATTTTCCTTACACTGCTTGAAGATCTGGAGCTGTGCTCCTACCCAGGGCCCTCACGTGAGAGTAGATGAAACTTGCCACTTGCATGCTAGGTTCCTTCAGGACAGCATCAGCTAATGTCATTAGTATTGGAAGACCTGGCTTGGTTTCAAGCAAAACCACCGCAGCTAACATTCGGACCCGAGGATGAAGTTTTTGATTCAGGAAAATCTCAAGGGTAATAGCCTGGACCTGAAAATAATAGATGCGCTCAAATTTACAGTGTTTTTGAACATTTTGCTAATAGCCATTCATCATCAGTGAAATTTGTAGTATTTAGTTATTATGGCAATACTGTGCCTGGTTTCACAGTCTGAGGGCTGAAAGAGGCATTATGGTAATGTAGTCTGACTTCCTACACAATCAGACTTTGCTGGATAACTTCTACATCAAGATCATTACCTCTTTTTGAGCTATAGCAAAATGTATCTGGAGCATAACCACACTAGGTAAAAGAGATTTCACAGATCCATTACACACCTGAGAAGGGGTTTCAGTGATCACTTATCCCTACCCATAAAGGTATGCCTTATTTCTAATCATTTGGTATGCCTTATTTCTAATATTTTGATCTCCTGGGGCCACTTCTGCTAAATAATGGAATAAAAATGCAATTAATAAAATCCAGTTTATTACCAGAAATCTCTATGCCAATTAGGAAGCTTAAAACTGAAAGTTTATGCAACAAATGTAATTTCCACAGTACTACTTGTGACCAATATGACCAATATATTTGACCTCAGCAATACTCAGTATCAAGACTAATTCTGTACTGGAACCTTTGCAGTTTCCACTAGTTGTGCTGAAGCCTTTAACCCTAGCTTCGAAATGGATGTGAATGGTGTAACACCGTGCTGGTAGTCCCTCTGCAAAGTCCTGTCCTGACTGGGACGATACACACCTAGCTCTCTGATGAAAGTCTGATCCAGAAAACTCCCACAAATTTTGGAAGCACTCTGGTTTTATTGATTTAAATATGTTGATTATCAAATACCAAGGTAAAAGTGGTCAAGGATGCAGTAGCCTCTTTCTAAATTTTACTACCATTTCAAATTAAATGTTAAACAAATAGAAAAGGGAGACTGTGTATTAAGTCTGTTTAATGCAAATATGGGTGTGTAGCTAGCTGCAAACCAGGCATTAAACTAGTTTTGAACAATGAAAAATCCAGCCACAGGCATTGACTTTCTCCAGATCAATTTTCTCCAAAGAAAACGCATAGAAAATAGAACTAAACAGTGGTCTGGGTCACATGTGGAAAGCCAGGCCAAAGGGCAATCAGAGACACAGCATCATTTTCAAACACTAAACTGTTTTTTTTTTCTTCCCTGGCAAATACTGTAACTCCTACCCTTGCTATTCTCTCCTCCTCCCACTTTTCCCTGTCTAGCTACTGCACTCTGGTAAATTTCTTTATTCTTTAACTTAAAAGCATACCCTGGCACACTATTGTCTGTGGATCAATATGTTCACTCAAACCTGGGAATCATATGCAAAAACAGTATAACGGAAAAACGGACAGATTAGTAGCAGAATAGTTAATGAAAGCTTTTCTTTTACTTTTTACATTAAGAAAAGACATGTAAAACAAAAAATCAGTATCAGAAAAAAATATCTTGAAAATGCAAAGTTTTCTTTTTGAAGCAGTTTGTTTTAAACTGAAAACGATTGTAAAGTGATGTCTGTGGTGGATGAGAGTGTGCCTGTGTAACCATTGTATGTGATATCTAATCATTATCCCGTTCAGGGACAAAAGTCACATTTAGTAAATGTTCTGCTTATGACTTAAACCCACACAATGTCTGTAAATTTGTAATTAGGATGCAAACCTCTAGTATCTATTTACAGTAAGATCTGGTCTTGAATTACAATTAGATGTGACAGTATTAAATGTCAATTCTCTGAAAACCTTGTTTTGTGGTTCTTTCACATACCAAAGTTGAAGTAGCACTAAACATATTTTGGTCAATGATTTAGCTTTCTGTCTAATGTGCTTGGAAAATAAATGTTTGCAATGGAAATACTGATTTGTCTTCAATAATAGGGTAATGACTATCATTTTAATGGAATTTTTGTTGCAGTCTGAAATACTAGAGATTAATGTCAAAAGGAATAAGACATACCAAGGAATGACTAAGTATTTTAAAAAACCCACAACATATTAAAGGTACACTTGAAAAAATTAAAAAAAAAAAGAAAAAAATCTGCTCATCACCCATTGATTGTCGACCTTGTGTTTGGTTGTCATAGGTGCAAAGGAGGCAGCTTTGTTTCCTTACCAATTTTGGATCTTTCATGCCTACGTTTTTCAGGGCCATCACAGCAGTTGCATGGACCTTGAGAGGCAAATCTGAGGCACCAGCTGCATATCCTGGCAAAAATTTCTTGATGTGCTTGATGCTGGCTGGATGTCCTACATTCCCAAGGGCTTTCAAAGCCAGGGAAATGTCTTCTGTGTTAGATTTGCTCAATGCCTCTCCTGCAAAGCCATGAAGTAGCTGAAAAAATAAAACAGATTTTCTGTTGAGTTCAATTCCAGCTCTTATCTATATCCCATCCCCCAGCCTATTTTGAGGTTTGACTCTGATAATTTCAGTTTGTTCAATTCACTTACTTTAAATATTTTCAAATTCTTTCTGTCCTCATGAATAGGACATTTTATTCATAGAACGAGCATAGCCAAGAATGCTGCAATGAACAGTTTCTTCATCACTGTGCCTTAAAGTTATCAAGTAAGAGCTTTAAAATGAAAAATAATGGCTAGGAGCTAGTTCCCACTGCCTTTTGGGGTGAATTAGGAACCTTGCAATAATGCTGTTTGAATATCTCTTGGCTGAAGACAGATGAAAAACGTAGATACAGCTAAATTCTTCAGACCCTTAAACAAGATTCCTGAAGATATAGCTAGTGGAGATGCTCTAAACTTCAGCTATGACAGCCACTTTTTAGTACGGATTAATAGCTGGCAACAAGATAATCAGGTCATCCCTCAGCCTTCGTTGTAAGCAACTTGATCACACTAATATTCACGTGGCAAGATTAGAAGTAGTTGTGTGAAGGCTGAATATAAGAACTAAATCCTAATAGAAAACTGTTTTCAATGTTAACTAATGGCTCTAAAAAAAACCCTGAGACATTATAGAATCATTTCAATACAGTTCCTATGCTATAAAATATCACATTTGAGATCCATTGATGATGCAGAAACAGTCTATTTGATATTACTAATCAAATGAATGGATATTTGAAATGCATTGAATAAGCCTATACAATCATTTCCTTTGGGAAAGAATTTTCATTCCTGGAACCGGTCTTTTCAGATTTAATTAGCTCAAGAGCATTGGTGGTAATCGTAACACAACAGACACATGTAGGAATGTTGGCCATGTCTCTGTACTACAGGAAAAAAATGCAGGCATGGAAGGCACATCCTGCTCTTACTGGGGTTGGTGGACTGACCAGTGTTAAAGAAAACACCTATTTCTCTTTTACTCTCTATCACTGCAGAATGGCCAAGCTCTGTATACCATGATGCGCATCTCTAGAAACAGCAAACGCTATTTACTACCTCTTTAAATTGTTTTCAGGCTTGTTGATTAAAAGCAGTGCAGAACAGGGAGGGTATTACTATTATTTAAAGCTTACAGCCTTTGTGGATGACTGGGCTCTGCTTCTGGCTGAGAAATGGCTGGGCTACATGACTCCGGGCAAAAACATGGGCTTTTGTGTCAGTTTATTTATAAGTATGTATAAGTACCTATATTTAAAATATTTCAGAGCAATGCCATGCTCTTTCATTACTAATTGGCAGTGAAGCACTCAGAGATACTCAGATAGAAAGTGCTGTGAATTATGTGCTTCTTCCTCTCACTCTTTCCTGTGTTAATCTAGAGATAAAAATGCTGTAGTTAACCAACTGGGGTTCCTTTCCCCAAAGAAAACACTGTAGTGAAGTGAAATACAGGTTTCTAAATAATGAAGAAAGTACTCATGGCTTAATTTTTCTTTTAAAAGATAAATAACTATATGGTTACCTGGAGACATTCAGAGCAGGAGTCTGATGAAGAGCACTGTTTGTGGCACAGTGACGCATAGCTGAGATAGCAAACCTTTCCAAGTACAGTACTTGAGCGTGGGCAATGTTTTTTCACAATGAGCTGGGAAGAAAGCAGTTATTCATTACCACCATTAATGAAAAGCAAAAAAATTAAAAAATATGTTTCTGCCAAATGCAAGGTAAAACCAGGCTATTGATATTTTTGTATCAATGTATTTACAGTTAATCAGTGGATATTACTATATTTGACAATGCAAACATAAAGTAATTCCAAGTAACATCTGGAAGACTGATCTCTTACTTTTATAGAGTTTCAGATTTAAATTTGGCATAGACTTTAATCCAAAGGGAGGAAATCACCCAGTTATGGAATGGAAGGAAAAACACATATTATTCAGGAAACATTCATCACTGTTTTATAATTGCTTCACCTATAGGTACAAAAACCTTGAGGTACATTGTGAATGGACCTCAGTACTTTGGGCAGACAGGAATATTTCATACAAATGTAGGAGCTGACAGGAGGCACCAGCGCACTGCTTCCTTGAGTGGGAAGTAGGGCCTTACTGCACAGTAACAGCCAGACTGTCATGGCTTTTACAGAGAGCAAAACTCTGGTCTGAGATTCATGCTCTCTACCTAGGGTAGGCAGAGATAAGCTCCTGTGTCTGAAGATAGAATTAAACCCTGCAGAAGAGTGAAAAATTGTAAAAATCATTAGACTTTCTCCCACGTGGGGTCCACACTGACATAATTCCCTTGATTTTGATAGATCCGCTCTGATTTATACCCATCCTGCTAGGTCAATCAGGACAAATGGATATAACAAATATGTATTTCTTACTCCCCAGTCTTTGTAGACACTCAGAACTCCAATCTGATGTAACTATAAAGTACATTTGGACAAAGAGACCCTAGACACCATTGTTTGCAGCAATAACTTCTGTCCCTGAGGGGTACTTTTACTCTTTCTTTCCCGTTTCTTTCTGGATTCATTTTTTCCCCTTTGATTTGCATTTTCCTCCCCTTAAGACAGACAGGAAATAAACTCCTTTCAACCTAACTAGAGGACATAAAACCTTTATATTTTCAAAGACTTTGCCATCCTTTCAAAGTAACAAATACAACAGATGCTAAAATCAGTAGTGACTGGAGAGTGTCTAGGGAATCCTACCGTTGCTTCCTCCATTGTGTCCTTAGTTGGTGTGCTTGAGTGCAGAGCCACAAGCACCGTCTGAGCTGCTTCCCAGTTGGTGAGTTCTTGCCTTTCCATTTTATGCCTCAAGAACCTGAGTGCACGGTGACTGGCAACTGCAGGAATTATATCCAAAATGTAGCGCCTGTAATGGGAAAGGCAAGGACCATTTTCCAGATCTGCATTTAAACATAATTATTCCAGATGGTCTTCAAGAGTTTGTCAGCGCAGGAATCACTGCTTGTATTGCTTGTACCTGTACACTGGCTGGCTGGAGAACTGCTTCCACACCGACTCATAATCCTCCTCATTTGCTGCCCGGAAGAGGTGCATAAGCTTGAGGGCTTTTGCTGGTGCATCGTTGGGAAGCTGTTCAGATGTGGTCTCTACTAGGTCTTGCAGACTTTCCTCTATCTGCAGGAGGATTGAAATGCAGGAAGCTCACACACATTGTTTCCCACATGCACAGATTCCAAGCTCCTACAAAGAGTCCATCCAGTAGCTGAACATTACCTGGCTTTCCACATTTTTTATTCTGAATAAGTGGACAGGAAGCTGAAGCAATTCACTGCCAAACTGGTATTGAAGTGACCCACGATCCTGAAATTCTTTTGGTGGGACCTCTGCCATTTCCTTCTGCACATCAGTCAAAGCAAGTTTCTGCCTGGAATGGAGAAACCCAGGGAGATACAGGGTACAAATAAAAAATAAATCAGTAATTCTGTCTCCCTTCATCACAATGAAACTTCAATTTTATCAAAAGGGTTTTGTTATAGAGGGAAAAAAACAGCTACATTTGGACATGATGCTCAGAACTGTACTCTGAGAAGGTCATCACTTACAAAGCAGGGATCAGATCAGAGCCAGCCTTTGCCTTCCTTTGGGAATAACATGGCTTGAGAATTTAAGGATGAAGAGGGAGGTGAGAAGCTGCTGCCTGAACATCACAGGAACCGTGTGTTGTGTCTTAAGGAGGGAATTAAGGATTATAGAAAAATAAATGGTGGAAACTTTTTTAGAAATCATCACTTAATCTAAACATTTTAAGAAGTTCATAAAAGCTTTTATGTCTCTGTGCCTCCTGGAAGCTTCAAAAAGAATTGAAAATTGTTAGATACAATAAGAAATGTTACAATCTTTTTACTTGCACTATTACAATTCCCTCCCCATTTTTCTTGGCAAGCTGAATGTCCTGGGGACTGCAGAAGATAAAAAGTTCTCATGAAGTTTCAAATTGGATTTCCCAAACAAAAAGGGCCAGATAAATTCAGGATTAGTCTTTCAAAAAGTACTTAAGTTTTTGGAAACTTTTCAAGGAGAACAGAACCTTCATCCTTTGTTATTAAGAGTAACTGCAATGAGAGACTGTCTTTGTAAATATTTTCTATCATCTTCGCTACATTTTCAGCTAAAGGGATGCACTTTATCCCCCCAATTATGTTTGAAATAGGTCATTTAGGACACTATAATAAAGTTAGGCATTTGTACTGAACAACTGAAAACATCCCAAAAGCAATGTTACTATACTACACAGTATCTCAAAATCTCTATAGAAAATTGGCATGTTTATTTTGGAATCTCTATGATGATCTTCTGTACCATTTCTATCCACTCCTTCCATATGGATTGCAGAGAACTGCTGCAGAAAATAGCATATAACTGCTTTGCAAGCCACTGGAATTTGAATAGAAATTGCTACAGAAACAGCAGAGATTTTTTTTCTCTCTTGAAATTTTACACAATATTATTGAAAAGGCATTTGGATGAGAAAGTATAACATCAGGTACACTGAGACAGATTTTACTCTCTCTTCCAGAACATGATGAATCTATCATCTCTTGATTCTCATAATTTTAGGAAGATATATATCTGCCTAGAATAGATGGGAAAATGTTATACTCTGAAGAGAAGAGTAAGTGAATACTAAAGATAGGATTAAAACAGTGAAACAATAGTAAAACCTGTCTTGACTTTGAAAGGTGCTGCAAGAGGCTTATTTTGAAGAGGTCTGAAAAATCAGCTCTGAATGTTTTAAGTCCTTGAGGTTAGATTTTTTAATTTCTTTTTTTTTCCCTCTAAGCACAGAAAGCGCATTGTGGAAATAACTTCTGAAGACTTGGGTGACATCCACATCTTCCCAACTATCTCATATTTGGCCCCTTCTGCTGCGTTACGCAAAAGATCCACAGAAAATAGGAAAAGGCACTACCCTTTCTGAGGGCTTAACACCTGAGGAAAAACAGTGTATGCAGGCTTGCAGGACAGTTTAAATCAGCAAAAGTGCATTGGCTCTGGACTAACGCTTGGTTACAACAGTGTAATTATGTAAAAGCACTACAACTGTACCTATCTTCACCTTGATTGCATGAGATAGTAAAGCCACTTTCAACTTTACTGTTTCTTTGTTGTTGTTGCCTTTTTTTTGGTTGATTAGCTAAACTGAACATGCTTATCATATTAATGAGGTTAATCAGTGATTTATTGACATGAACTTTCTGATGCTGCAGTTTTCAAAACTGTATATTATACCAACAAGATTCTTGCAGAAGCAATGGAGCAATGCAAGAATACAGAAACTGAAGAGTGGGATTGAGGTATATCTTCTGTACAGTGACTTTTATGCAAAAAACCTCCCTCTTCAGAAGGGCACTCCACAGAGTCCATCACTAAAGCAGGTAACTAAAAACTTTTCCAACTGATGTTGATATAGACAAAAAAGTTTTCAAACGTTGAAAATCTGGGGGCCTGAGATAAAAATGAGCAGTGGCAATATTTCTTAGAAAATCATATTCTCATTTTGCCCAAACCTGTTTGAGAAATATGCAAAATTTGCTGCGGAAAAGCAAATACATTTTACATGTCTTGTACCCAATCTTTCTGCAATAAAACTCAATTTCCTATCAAGAAACAGTTTTGATGGTAGATTTGCAAGCAGTCTGTGCTTAGGAAGTAGATCAGAATCCAAAGCTCTATCTAAGTTTCTTGTGAAAGTCTGTAGGGTCTCTTACTGTATTATTATTTTCCAGGAAATTCTCTTTCAGTAACTGTCTTTCAAAATATTTTACTGCAAATATATTAGTTTACAATTTTTCAGATGGAATTACATTTGTTTTGGCTTTTCTGACATAAATCAAATATCCGTGCAAAATAAAATAGTCAAACCCTGCCAAGTTTAGCTAATAAAATTTGGATAGTGATGTGAATGTTTCAGATTTACAACTAATAGTGAAGGTTGTTTTTATGAACTGTTTGGGACTTTATGTAATTAAACATTGGCAAACAATAGGCTGTGGAAGTAAAGTATTTCAGTTATGGACTTTGACCAGATTACCGAGATGCTGAGTTATTTGGTGAATTATAGGCATATGTACAGTACCTTGCTTCCACTATAGCATTTCCTCCTGTTATCTCATTGAAGGGTGCAAACTGGTGGATTTCCTCAACATCAGCTTGTGTAATTACAGCTTCATTACGTGTATACTTGATTTTGTAATTGTAAGTAGCAGTTGCCCGGGAATTCCTGTTTCTCTTTATAATATAAAGAAGCAAAGAAACAAAGAGAGTCATTGAACTTGTAAATTCTGTGACTAGAAGCTATCATATCACTCACTTCAATCCATTCATTTTCTAGGGCTGTTTTGTTCATTTGCCCTATAAGGGTTTATGTGAATTCTGCTTGCACACTTCCATGGGAGAGGGCAGGAATGCTGGTGAGTCCCTCACTTTTACTACTAAGAAGTGTTAGCTTGTTTTAACTTTCCCCAAACATAAGTAATTGGTTATTCCCTTAAGAAGGAGATGTATTTTCTGAGGAAAGCAGCAGTATAAGCCACACAATTTTTTATTTCAAAGGCAGACTTATGTGAAGATGCAGCAGTACCTATCTTGAAGAGCAGAAACTGGACATCATGACTACCTGGCTTACTCAACAGAGTAGGTGAATTAACTCATGCTGATAACTAATGGTTTCCAAGCCATCTAGTTTGAGCTACTTGAAGTGTGCCTGCAGTACATGACAGTTTGCAGCACAGACCTCTGCTGCTCTGTGATCTGATTTTTCACACAGAAAGAAAATGTTGATAACTAGATATATCAGGTCTGACTCTTCTCTCATTTTTAAGTGTTACAAAGCAAGAGATAGTGTGGATGCCAAATGGCTGTCTGCATATGAATATAAAATACATTTACATAATACCACTCTAATTTACCTGCTGGCAGGTCTGGCATGGTTGAGTGTATGCTGAACCTATGAGCAGCTGCACTTTCTCTTCACAACTGTTCAGGTCCTTGGATTTGGTCACATAAACTAGATTTGCTCTCTTGTTTTCCTGAATTGCATACGTTGTGTTACAAATACCTCCAATCCCAGCCTGGTGAAAATGAGAATGTGATCAGAAATAATTGATGAAGCTTTGCACTTCTATGCAAAGCTTCATCTATTCCCCACATGGAATTTCCTGGTTAATTCTGTATTTTCAAAATTCCTAATAGAAATGAATGCTTTTTTATTCATGGCATTTTTCAGAAGCAAAATTGGGATGATTGTTACTTTCACCTCTTTTTCACATGTGCAGGTTTCCAGCAAGCCAAATCAGTTTCACTGACAGAACTAAAATTCTCAAGAATTTCACTGAGACAAAATTTGGAGCCTCAGAAAGGTGAGAAACAGTCGCCAGTTGGAGCTGTCAATTATGAAATAAGATTTCAGGAATATTAATAAAAAGTGCCAAAATAATTTGATCATACAGAATAAAATCTCATCAGCAAAGTATTTTAAGGTTGGAGATGACATTCTGCCCTTAAAATTTGCTTTTATAGGCAGTTTATACATGCCTATGGAACAAGCCTTGAAATATCAGATCTGTCATAATATGAACAGCAATAATTAAAAAGAATTTCAAGGCAGCAGAGTTTTGATTGTGGGTTTTCATTTTTAGTTCAGATCTTCAATAATATTTCAAGCATATATATTTATAAGAGCTCTTGAATCTCCTCAGTCAATGAGAGTTTTGAAGAGGAAAGTATTAGATTGCATTTTAGGAGGAGAGGTTATTTTCATGATTTTTTTTTTTATTGTTATTTATAGCATAGCCACTCCAGAGAGCAGCTCTGGGCTATGTCAGAACAGCAAAATAGTCATGTGGTGGTTAGGAGGCAAGACATACCCACTTCATCTTTAGCTTAACAGTATTCCTAAAAACACTATGACTTCGGTAAGAGCTGGAAATAAGAATTGCCCGTGCTTTCTGACAGACTGGTACTCTGTGAGTATGGGTGTGAGGCTCCTCTGCAGACTGTAGGGTGTGGCAGAGACAGCTATACTTCAAATAGGAGCTTCCAGCCCACTGGGCTCAGTGGGAAGAAGTAGCCTCCTGCCTAGCCTAACTTTCTAGCTGTGTGCAGTTCATGGCTAGTTCAGATACTCTTGCCCGACACCCAGCAGGATGCAATATAGACTTTTCCAGGTAAAGTCCTTTAAACCTCTCTGCATTTCAGATTTTGGGACTAATAATGCTTATCTTCCTTTACAGAGTGACTTGAGATTGTCAAGGAAGGGTGCCAAAGCTCATTAATCAGTTGCTGTCCGAGAAGAGCAAAGAAAACTTGGAAATTATTCTAGGAGGTGAAGTCACATATATTGCCTAACAGCAAGAGTAGGACATATTGCTAACTGAATTAGAAAGAATGAAGATGTAAAATGAGATATGAGAAAATAGCACTGCAGAATACGCGACACCACCAGCAGGATTTTTATGTACAAAAAACAGCATGAAAATATTAAATCATACAGTTCTTTTCCCAGAAACAAATCTACATACATAAAAATAAATTAAAAAAAATAAAGTTACCCTGGTCTGCATTTTTACTAAAGATAACATGAAAGTATAAGAATTTCAATTTTTTTGCTGATCTCTAAATCAAATGTAGTCTAATCAATGTAAATATGGTTTTGCAAAAACTAAACACATTGCAATTTCTGTGGTGAATAGTAATATCAGATGATTTACCTTGACTAAGATATTAAAACCTGAAAAACAGTGGAAATTCCTACAGCATCAACTGCAACTGTTAAAGCTATTACAGCAATCATAGAATCAGAATAGTTAGGGCTGGGAAGGACCGTAAGATCATCTAGTTCCAAGCCCCTGCCATGGGCAGGGACACCTCACGCTAAACCATCTCACCCAAGGCTTTGTCCAAACTGGCCTTGAACACTGTCAGGGATGGAGCATTCACAACCTCCCTGGGCAACCCATTCCAGTGCCTCACCACCCTAACAGGAAAGAATTTCCTCCTTATATCCAATCTAAACTTCCCCTGTTTAAGATTTAATCCATTACCCCTTGTCCTGTTACTACAGTCCCTAATGAAGAGTCCCTTCCCAGCATCCCTATAGGCCCCCTTCAGATACTGGAAGGCTTCTATGAGTTCTCCACGCAGCCTTCTGTTCTCCAGGCTGAACAGCCCCAAAAATGTCATGGCATATATACTGTTTCCTTCCTAAAAGAGGAGCTAGAAGAGATTAAAGTATATATGATTGGCAAAAAAGTCAAATTACTATTATTTTAGCTTTAATCTTGTGCTGCACATTTAAGCTTGTTTTAATACACTATTCAAATTTTATTTAGGCTTCAGCTTTCACAAAAATTTGCTTCCTGTAGAATCAGAAGCCCGATTTGCTAAGGGTCTAATACTGTACATACATTTACAGAAATACTTTGATCAACCAGATTAAAAATCTGCTATTCAGTCATCCTGTTTAGCTACAGCTCCATCAAATCTTGTTCTGTAAGGACAACTTAATCATGATTTTCCAAGCTTAGGTGGTTTTTGTTAGTGAAGAAGCTTATGTCAAGAACAAATTCAGAAAATATGGTATTAAGAATCTGAAACGAAAGTGACCACAATGACTAAAACAAGATGCTCACCTCTTGTAAGCTGTATGAATGCTGCATCTTCTTTAGACTTAGCTCCAGCACATTCAGAATTCCTCTGTAGATGTTCAGAGCATCATCCGAGACAGAATCAGGAGCCTTAAGGTTTCCAACATGGCCATTGCTATACTCAAACTTGATGGGAGTACTAAGTTCCCCAGTTAATACTTGGGTCAGTTTGAGAGACCGAGAGAATGAGCTTGTAGGCCAGACACCATTGTACTCTGCTGCTTCGATTGAGTGGATCTAGAACAAAGGGGGAAAATAATTCCTCTCTAATTTTTTCAAGTAGCTTTTTTAAATGCATGCAAGCATCTAGAGCTTTACTCACATCAAAAATACACTATTAAATAACACAGAGCCTATTCAAAGAGAAATCTTAAAAGTTACAATTTAACATAGCTAGTATCAATATGCATATTTCCATATATAAAAGGAGAGAGAGGAATGTGAATGACTGAGATATTTCCACAGTCACTGCACTCTGTTCTGTTTCATTGGTAATCCATATTGCCAAAGACTGACTTGTATGAAGAAATGAGCCAGAGAGGAGGTACATGAAGCAGGTTGCTACCCAAAAGTGGTATGGAAGATCTACAGGAAATTGCAGGAGAAAGTTAATGTTGCATAAAGCAACATTAACTTCTGTTGTGAACTCTGTCGTCTCTCTCCCTGGGGTCACAGAGCACAGACAGCAGTCAGAAACTAATAACAACATGGCTGCTGGGCCAGCCAGATAGTCGTAATTAGTTTGAGCAGTGGAGAGTAGATTACAAAAATTGTCCTTCCTTATGCATTTTGCTGCAGAGCCAAAGGCTTAGGCACCAACCCCACTTTGTACTTCATACTCCAGCCTCAACCTGGGGCACATCCAAGCAAGTAGAAAGTTGTGCTGAACTATGAATAACTCAAATGATTTCTACCCCATGGGAATAGGGCATGCTTAGCTTAGTTTCTTAGAGGACCCTTCCCTTCTATATATTTTGACAATTTAAAGAGACTTTTCTCTGACACCTCAGGCTGGTGATGTGATGCAAGATGCGGATTAATTTCTCAAAAAGCCACACAAACTAAATCCTCATACAGCAAACCTCTGGAGATTGCACTTTCATATTTATTTTTGTTATTGTTGGTGGAGATCACTGCCAACCCCAGTAACTGAAGCTTACAGAGGAGGCTGTTACAGAGCAAATCCCTCATGCTGCCTCTCGGACATGCTTCTGGCATATTGCACATGGGCAAGTTTGGGAGTGCTCTGCAATATCAGGATGAGGTAGTTTTCCCCAGCCCTCAGGGCCCAGTCAGGACTTATGCTCTCTTCCAGTTTTGAACACATCTGGCAATTCATACCTGCAGGTTTGCGATGAAAAAATTGTCAGCTGGAAACTGCCCAGGGAACACAGGTTTTTGCTTGGGCTGAATGCAAACTACTAGGCTACAGATGAAAGATTAATTCCCTGAACCATCCCTCTAAACTAATTTAAATATAACAGCAGCAAAATAAACTTTTCCCAGAGCAGAAGGGAAGAAATGTATAGTTACATTTAGAACTTACACCTTAGAACTTGCCCCAAAATATCTTTTTTTTTTCTCTTCTTTTTCTTGCCTGAAAATATCTCTGTATTTATTTTTGAAATGTAAACTTTTTCCCAAAAGCACTGGGGAACAAGAGTCAAACGTTGAAGACTTACCCAAGAGCTGTTTCAGTAGGAATGGGGGAGAATGTGGGGTAAGCACAAGGTGGCTTCTGCCTTCTGTCTGCTGGGGAAGCCTTCTACTCACCAGTGTAGATGTGTGGCTCTTATTTATTTGTTGTTTTGCAAAAAAGTCCAGCCACTTGCAAAGGTTATGGAAAAGCAATATTTCTCATCTATATCTATTAGAATTTGAACTTACAAAAATATCTAGTAACACAAGGCTAATTCAGGCTGGAAGGCTATACATTTACAAGCATTTACCAGACAGTCACCAGTCTTTTTAATCTGCAGTTTTCAATTTGCCAAATAAAAGCTTTTAAAAAGATCATTTTTCTTCCACGTATGCAGAAGACTAAGTGGAGTTTGTGCAAAGCAACTGAGGGATGCATTTCAATACACTCATTAGAGGCACGTATAGGCTTCTGTTAAAGCCAAGTGTTTTTCACATAATCAAAACTCTTAGTAATTACTCAGCATGCAGTAAAAATATACAATTGAGGATAACAAAGAATGTCATTTGGGACCCTGCAGAACAAGAAGCCACCAGATGACATTAATTATGCTAAATATTGAATCACATCCAGCGACTGTCGCATGTTTTATTGCCTTTCATTTGCTGGTTACAAAATCAGTTGATTAAATAATCTTAGGTTGTACAGTTTGGAACAATTGGATTGATCCAGTAATAAATTATTGTGCATCTCAAATTACATTCCATTGTCTCCCTGACCACAAAGCAGAAGAAATCCTTCAAGCCCAAGCCTGGCTTGAGCTGAGAATTACCTGACAAAGTGCAAATAGAATTTAGGGCACTGCATGAAAAAAAATTAGTGTTACTTGCATTCTCCCTGAGTAAGCACAACACATGATGAAAATTAATTACTTCCCAAAAGCTTAAAAAATAAGTCAAGTACGAAGAAAATTTTACCTTTCAAACTGAATACATTTTCTTACCCTAATAAGACAAAGTTTTGGCCCAATACCACTAATTTCCACTTTACTTTTTATTCTTATTCCAGCTCTTGCAAGTCCTTTCTCTGGAAGTCCACTGAGAAGTATGCTTTCATAATTAAATGAATAAACCTTGTTTTCACTGAAATCGGGTTCTGCAAAGAAATGGTTTCCATAAAACATCATAAAGACTGTACAAAACATATTAAAGTACCTGTATTAGAGTGTATGGAACAAAAAAAGATGAATTTGTTCATTTTTGTATTGCACCTGAGAAAAATTAGCTGTTGCAAAATTATATTAAACATTGATATACTTTTCAGATTCTATTTTGAATTTCACTCATTATAATTATATTAGCTGATAGGGAAATTACTTACGGTAATTAAGATGCTGGCTCCCTGAAAGAGAAGGAAAAAAAAAAAAAGAAAGAGTAATGAAATGACAAAGCAAAAAAAAAAAACCCAACCCCAAAATGTTAATATATTTTAGTATGAAAGGCTATATCTCATCTTGTACATATAGCATAACTCTTTCTAATTAACTTCTAGTTCAGCACATAGCAAAATGCCTTTTTTCCCTAAACAAGAAAAAATTGTCATAATTTTTCTATAAAATGTTAAAGTTCATGTTTGTAAGTGAACCATGTTTAGATTCTGAAACATTTTCCTCAATATATTATTTTAAATTCATCAAAGCAGATAAGTTACTTACCCACCACTGTTAAAACCAGGGCAAATGTCAAGCCCCTCATGATGGAGATAAAGTAAAGGTGAACATGCTGGGTTCTCTTTTATAAAGGCATGGGTTATCACATGTTTCTCTTGGCATGTTAGTTTGATAAATAAGTGTATTTTAGAATGCTTACTGATCAATCAAAAATAAACATCTCTGAGGTCATGAATGCGGACAACTTCAAATCACCTCATGTTTTCTACTAACTTTCTATATGAAATAGAGATTTCCTTTTCAAAATATCTTGTTTCCCCATTTCTCCACATTGTAGTTATAAAATTTTAAGGTAAATAAAAATAGATCCTCAATCATACCTGAAACAACTTAGCTTTCTCCAATCATGTCTTCAGCCTCCTGATAATTTGCTCTTCATAAGGGTCACAGCTTTGGAGACACACACCTTGCTGTCATATTGAAACTCTACTTTTAGAGAAGAATTTGTGATTGATTTCATAGACTTAGGATTGAGATACCTTAGAGCTCATAGGCATGCAATGAGAAACTGTTTTTCCCCGGTTAACTGCCACAGTGTCTGCAAGCACATCTTGTTACACACACCTGGGAAGAAAAACCTTGTCATTATGACCTTCACATTAGCTTCTGGCTAATGGTGAAAGTTTATACTATGAAAAAGGGAGGAAAACTAATTTCTTTATGAGAAGAATCTAATAAAAACCTAGCCACATTTCAAGAAGAACCTCTGTGAGTTGGGAGTATCAGGTCCTTCTCAGTGGGTTCTCAAAAGTCTTTGGCTGCTGCCACTCTTGAGAAAATACATCTAGAATTTCGTACTTATAGTAATGACATTTAGACTAGTCCCTAGCAAAACTAAATCAGAAAGGATTTTACACCCTAATGTTGGTTTTGCAAGTTTTTTTTTAATCTTTTGCAAGTGTTTAATATTTTTTGAAAGTGTTTAACATTTACTTGGAGTTCAATCTTGTCTTTTGGTCAAATGGTAAACTAAATATCACTTAAAAAAAAACACCTGGGTACAAGGGTTACTAAGGGGTCAGGAAGGAGAGCTCAGGAATGTATGCCTGGTATTTGCTTGCAGCTGTGAAAGGTACAATATACCTGCAAGTAATGCACATAGTCAGGCAGCTAGACTTTACCCTCCAGGAGGAGAACAAGGTTTTCTTGGCTGTTGATATTCATCAGGGAGGAGAAGGATGAAACCTCAGCACAGGTCCTGAGGTCTCTACTATCAGGCCTGAGAATACATTTACTGCAGGCTCCATCAAGCAGTCCCTTTACAGGATTACTTCATTTACTTGGAGCGATGCCACCTGACTGAGGAATAATGAAGTTTATTACTGTGGTGCCAGTGCACCTGAGCTGAAGTCAGGGAAGCAGTGGTGTGGCCCCTCTGCTCTGTTGCTGTTCCTCACAGCTGCCTGGGCTGGAAAAACAGGGAAAGTCAGAAAGTAAATGAGGGCTGTCTTGTTTGGATAGCTTTGCTACCAATACCTCCTGAAATCTGGAGAATTTTAATATTGCAGCTTTTTTTTCATAAAGGGAAAGATATGGAATTGGATGAGTAGTCAGGCTTTCCTTGAAATTACATGTGTGTCTAATAAAATATTAAAAAATATATGATAGACATGTGAGCCATTAGAAGAGATTAATAACCGGGTTGTTGGTTCAGTGTGTGTTCAGATGGTAAAAAATTAAGTGCACATGGATTTTCCCTGATGTTTTCTTCCAGGGTGTTAACTTGTGTGAGATATGACAAGATGCGCCAAGTTTGCGGGCCCTGTGAAATTCAGCGGCATGCCTTTTCTGGCATGTATTCGCTGTCAAATATAGTTAGAAATTCCCTACAGTCACGTTTTTTTGCAGCAAGAATGAAAGTAAATGCACAGCAGCAGTGTAATACTGTAAGTGGTAACATGCAAAACATTCCTGCTTCTGTCATCCTGCTTTTTATGACACTGCTCATCAGCGCAACAACTAGACCTCTGCAGTGATACTGTGTTATTCTGTTCAACCAGCCACACCTCTACAGGACAGAATGTATAAGAAAATACATATATTATATTATATGCAGAACTGTACAAGAAAGACTATTCACTTAAGCATTAACAGCATATGGAAATAATGTTTAAGGGACATTAAAATGGAGCTGTAGCATTTTTCAAGTTTAATAAAAGACTTTATAATTAAAGCATAACATAAATAATTTTGTTCTAACTGCTTAATGAAAATACCGCATTTTTTTTTTAATGGGGAGCACGGAGTCTAGGCTCACAATCAGCATGCAGATACCTGATTGCTGGACACTGAGTTAAAATAATTAAGATTGCATACCTTGCTGTGCTTTCTTCATCTGCAGCATGTCTTTTCTCTTTTCAACAGCTCTTCTCCACCCAGCCTTGTTTTCTTGGGGATGAGGAATAAGTGATCTTAGAATTGGTGGACCCATTATTACTTTAAAGGGACAACATAATAAGTTCAGGAAGCAAAGAGAAGACACAGCTAGAATTTGAGGGTCACAGCACTGGGCTCTAATACTTTCTCCAAAGCAGACATGTCCTTCCAACTAGCTCTGAGGGAATGAACATGCAATCTATCACTTTAAGGAAATGGATAAAAGGAGGAAAGGTGAGAGCCACACTTTTCAAAGCCAGTACAATTTTTCTTAAATATTCAACATGTCACGTTAGTGAGCAAGAAAATACATGAAAAATAAAAAAAAGCACAATTAAATAGGCCCTCCACAAACAACTCCCAAGTGCCTAATTCAGTTGCAAAGGCAGGAACTTTAATGTGGGCATGGGCTTTATACACAACCTGTATCTTTTCCTTTTTTTCTTTTCTTAGTCATAAACAATAAAAAAAAAACTTTTAAAAAGGAGCAGGTGATATCTTGGGATTTTATTTTTTTTTTTTTTTAAGAAAGAAATTATATGGTGCTGAGTGTTACAGAGAACATGATGGCTGTATAAGGAGTGCAATAAGATGAGGTAGACTGCTTTGAATTTACAGGTCACTTGCACCATAAATGAAACATGAATACAGCCTAATTAACCTGATTAGAGCTATTGCTTCTACACTGCAATTGTCTTTACATAACACATTCTGCCTGAGTAACAGGGTCTTGTTATCTCCTGTTGTACTGCTGCCGATAGCTCTGCACTCTCCCGGTTCTGTATTCACATTGCTGAATTATGGTGCGGTGGTGGCATTTCCATCCTGCTAATATATAGCTTAATGACAGAGCAGGGATTAGCAAAAGAGCTGCCAAGCAACCATAGCAGGTTAAAATAGATATAATCAGTTGGCTAAGTTAGAGTGATTTTTAGCCTTCAGTTTTCCTCATTTCTAAAGATAAAGAAACCTCACTTAAAAATATATTAAAAAATAATTCACACCTGTTTCATAACATTCATCCTTGATTTTTTTCCACAAAATATTCAGCATTTGTTATTGTAACATAGCCTCCGAGATAATGTTTATTATTTTCTCTAGAGACTCTGAGCATTGTCTTATGAATAAGAATGTGTTCTGGGTTGGGTTAAAATGTCATATGCTGATCCTAGTACATTCACAAAGGGATTTTGTTACATTAGTTTGCTTTAAAAGGGGTTGTTTTTGTTTTTTTTTTTACCTCCATTCCTTTTACTAGGAAGAAACAAACAGGCCCAATTCCCTCCTGTTATCCCAGTTTGATGCTAGCACACTCCTAATGGAGTGATAACTGTGGGATTTGGAAACAAGGTTTGAAAAATGAAAGAGGTAGGAATGCTATCTTTATTTTGTCTAGCTTTCGGTGTATGAATGGTTTGAAAGATGCTATTGGTCTAGATTTGTAGTATAGCTGAGAATTTTATTTTGGTATATTTTAGTTAATATACGTTGTTAAGCCAAAGCCACATCTTTGTGCATTTTGATGGAATAGTCAGTGGGATTATTCTTGACACCTAACATGGATTTGCCTTTCATTTCCAGAGAAAAAAATGAAACTGAGAAAAAGACTAGCATGGAATTAAACTCTGACATTCTCAATCTGAAAACAGATTGTTATGGTATACCTCAGCTATCCTAAATGCTCAAAGGGTTTTATTTTCATATACGGAAAACACATTCTGAAGCCTAACAGCCCACTACTGTCACTATCATCATTGGCTTGTCAGCCAGCATACTGATTAAGTGACTTCAGGATTTCCACCCCCACCCTCACCACCCCAATGCAGTATATACTATTTCCCAAGTCATTCAATATGGTTAAATGTTAGACAATTTGCTGTCTGAGATCTGAGTCATGTCATATTTGAGGACTGCTGTTTGCTATGCAATTCTATTGCACTAAAGATAACTTCTTCAAGTTTATCTTAACCCTAACTTAGACTTCATGGTCACAGAGTGATTAGCTGCTGTGGCATTTGTACTAACAGGAAATCAGGAGGCCCTGAAATTTAGCCTTGTCATGCCTCCATCTTGGTCACTTTGGGGATGAAATGGTGATTGCACATATAGGATAACGGAGAGCTCTGTGCACTACATTAAAAGTTCACCTACAAACTGAGGTACTGCTTGTAACTGCATGCTTAGTTAGATCTATCACGGCAAGTAATGCATCCAGATAGAAAAATACTTGTGTAACGTTAGTTCCAATGTACTCTGACTGTATAAAATGTGAGCGCTGCTGCAGGGAGGTGAGGCGATTCCAGGCCATCCCATGTGCCTTAGGATGGATGTCTGGAAGAGGGAGCATACCAGGTTTAGCAGACTCAGCATCTACAAACCTTTTGCAGGAGTCGTTGTGAGCACATAAAGAAGTTGTCACTTCAGAAAAAGACACATGATCTTATGTAACCCTGCATGAGGATGCTTTTCTGTTCTTGGAGGAACAGGGCCTGAGGCATCAATGGAAAAATCTTAAAAAGAAGAAAATTCTCAGGTCTTTCCTTTTTCTTTACATCAGGCCAAGTGTATTGGGCAAAATTTGAGGCTCTCCTATGAAAGGAATTGTGATTGTTTTGGGGTTTGGTTTTGTTTTGTTTGGTTTTTTTTTAAGGTGTGGAGTAGTGTGTATATATATATATGTAATGAATTCTCAAAATCATTACTTATTTTGGTGTTCCACCCAAAATATGCAATATTCTTTACAAATGGAGGAGAAAGCACTGACTTTTTTCCCCAGAAGCCTATATCCTCAGGTATAATGATGATTATTTTTCTCTTTCATAGACCTTCACCTTAGTGACTTATTCCTTTATACCACAGAACCACTGCAAGTACATAATGGATCTGTATCATCACTTTCTAGTGTCAGAGTATCAGATAAGTTTATGGTATCGGGAGCAAGCTCAGTATGAACTTACTCTTGGCACAGAATATATGAGGTTTTGATACCTTAGTTTTACAGCACTGGGTCACAGTGACATTAGGTCATGGGTCAGATAAGCCGTGTATTATTCCTGAGGAAGGAGCAGATAATGCTCTGCCAGTTCAAACAACAAGCATTGACTTTACCCTCAACAAAATAAAAAAAGAGCAGCAAAATCCCCTACCAGTATTTAATCAATGACTACAACTTCTAAAGATTAAAAGGTATAATCATATAAAAATAGGAACACAATTTAGTTAAGTTGCTGTGAAAGTCAGTTCAATAATGAATCGAGCACCGTATGTTTCATTACTTGGAAAGAAAGTTGCTACATGGTTATAGCCACTACAGCATGTATTAATCATAATCCTATTTTCTGTATAAGACAATTACAGTTTAAAATATTAAATGAAGCACTGATATTCATATCTGCTTATGAAGGACTACAGTGCTATGATTCCATGGTGCCTGTAAATATCAGAGGACAAACTAACTCTTGAATACATCTTTGGTTAGGACTATGAAGAATTAATTTCTGCCCTCTAATATAGAGACTAAAGGCAGAACAAATTTGTGTATTCAGGAGATGCAAGATCTGGATACAAATCCAGGCCTGCAATTTTCAGGTTACCGGTGTCTTACACACCTGCATTGTTTCCCATCTTGCAGAAAATTTCTCACCAATTTGACTGAAACAATTCTAACAGACTTACAATAGGGAATGTTTCTTGCTGCAGGAAGAATTTAGCATGGCCAGAGCACTACAAGGCCATTCTCCAGCACGGTATATGCAGCCTTAATGTTTAGCTGCTCAAACCCTATTTTAAATGCTTTTTAGTATTAATATAGGCAAAAGTTAAATGCAGGCTCTGGCTCACTACGCTCACTACCTGACACTGAAGTTAATGGTATCTGTTCACGGAGTTTAACTGGAGCTATATCTAGCATATACTGACACTGATTTGTTCTTTGAGTAATCACTGTAACTTCAGTACAAACACTCAAGGAGTAAAATAGTTTTCAATATGAATAGGGCTTGAAAATCTGCTCTATCATAGGTGCCTCTCAGAACATTTTAAAATGTTCTTTAAGACTTTATTTCAGAAATAATTCAGTTTCTTAATGTTCATATACTTTTTTTTTATTGTCATATCTAAATTAATTTCATTTTGCTTACCTTTGGATAAACACTAGGAGGATTATTATTTTCTTGGTGTTCAAAGGCAAATGACTGGGAAAGCAACTTCTGAAACTAATTTTCAAGGAATTTTTGCACTAGTCAACAAACAATGTTGTTGACCAGAGCATTCAGAACTGAAATTGGACACAATTATCAATTTTTTCTTTTAATTCTTTGGGGAAGGCAATGGAATGTAACCAAAAAGACTTCATGAACATTTTCTACAGTTTAGTCTTATTGGCTTTCTTTTCTCCCCTGAAATTTAGTTGTGATTCATTCACAGAAAGAATTTCTTCTGGGATAAACTGGTGTAGCTCAGTCAAATTACATTGAATTGGGTCAGTTTACCCCAGCTCTGTATCTAACCCAATATTTCAAAATTTTTAACATAGGAAGATATTGGTTGATACTACCTTCTTATTTTTATAGGACTTTATAACAACAATTAGATTCCTTTGAATTGATCATTAGTGCATAAACCCTGTAACTGAATACTACAAAATACAAAGAAGCATAAGTATTATCTAATACATAATCTGAACATTCCTATTAATCTTCCCAGAATTTCTGAACACTGTTGTACTTAAAATGAAGAGTTGAAGAGGTAAAAGTAAATGAGAATTTGGCATACTCTTTAAACATAGATTTAAGGCCTTTCCTACAAATAACAAAATTATTTGGATTCATATATCTGTGAGTTTTCTGAAATGAATGTTAACTTTACCACTCCATTCTGTATTTGTGCACTTACAAATACATGCAGTATATAACCCTATACAGTATAATAAATATATGAATTTAAACATATGTATTATTTTAACTCCTAATAAGTTATACAAACATTCTATACCACTTGCATTTTTGGTCTGGCCACCACAGGCATCTATTCTTCAACGCCAGTGCCTGTGGCTGCCATCTCACACAGAGTTACAGCAAAACTGCCTATTAACACAGCCAAGACTTTTAACATGAGATTTTTTTGTGTTTATAAACTTGAATCTCTTTCTCAGTGTAACTATTACTCATAAACATTACAAATCTGTCCATGTTTAGGCTCTCCAGACAGCTTCTGGGCTATCTGTAAAAGCAGTATGCTCGAGCCATTGTTCTAACTGATGACGGCAATGCCATTGTTGAACTTAGAGTCAAAAGATGCTATCATTTTTAGGTAGAAGTGTTGATACTAAATAATTCAGTGTCTTTCTGGAAGGTAGCAGCCCTATAACCTTTCAGTTCTCCTCACCAAGCAATCTACAAAAAAATGTGTCTAGGAGAAGCTATGGAGGAGTATAGGAACAGCTCATCTTCCAGGCATAAAAGTAACTGCTGGTAACAACAAAGGGAAATTAAAATATGAGACATACAGCTGTAAAAGAAAATATGTTTTACATGAAAGCACATCAGCAGCTCCATCTGTAAATTTCAACTCACCCAACACATTGGGAAATGTATAGAAAAAGATAAAAGGGAGTGACAGCAGTGCATGTACCAAGACTTAGGCAATGTCTGAAGTGAGGGTAACAAACGCTCTGTCTTAATGAAGCATGGAAAAGAAACTGATCTCACAGTACAGTTTGAAAAGCCAGGCCAGTCACTTGGTAAACAAGAAAAAAGGAAACCCAAGCAAATAGGCTACCAGCTCAAACCTCACTAAGCATTCACAAAATATAGCTACCATAGACTTCTAAGTTAGCAGTTAATAGGTTCTAATGTTATAGAACTGTCTACACTACATGTGGAACCACAGGTATGCGAGCCAAATTTTATGCTGAAGAAGATAAATTACAGAAGCAGCAGGTTCAAAGTATATTGAAATGAAGACCATTAAAGGTATTTCTGGGAACATTAGCAATGGGCTTCAAACAGTCTGCCTTTTCATCCTGAAGTTACAGCAAATGGGAGTTTGTTTCCATCTGATGGGCAAATTGCCTCTTCCCCGTAGGAAGGATGAGACCTGTGGACAGATCTTCACAATGGCCCTGGACTGAGCCAATGGACCTCTGGCTGTGAGAAATAAGGCGCCAACAACAACAACCAAAGGCAAAACAAGGCAGTGTGTTTCTTCATAAACAGTGGAAAGACTAGTCACTGAAGTGGGCTCTACACACCTGCAATGAAAGTTGGTACACGGGGTGAGGAGAAAACTTTCAGTAAATGTATGAAAGAGCAGGTTCAGGGAAACAGTTGGGTTTTTCACAAGGGTATTCCCCAACCCTGAGATATAAGAGGAGTGTACTTTGCTAAAGAGCATGAGGCATACAAGAAGCCAACAACAGCTTCAGATTGATCTGGAGAGAAGGAAAGGATGCCAGATTTCCCAGTGAGGGAGCTGTTTGATTTCTTGTCATAGCACTTTACCTTCACTGTCACTCATTTTGCTCTGGAGCCTCATAAGATCTTTGACTTAAACCAGATATTTTTGTCCACCTAATGATACTTAATTGGAAACCTATTGTTTTTACAGAGACACTGTTAAGTCTCCTCAATAGCCAGATTGAAATAACATGAGGGAAAAAGGGATTTAAACTGAAACACACAGGTGATATTTGGCCATTTTATTACCTCAGCATTAAGAAGTCTATTTTTGGTTCTCTGTCCCAGGGAACAATGATTCAGATTTGTCCTTGTAAAATAAAGAAAAGAAGGTAGAGATATTTTAAACGGCTTAAATAAAAGTACACTAAACAGTACTCTGGAAACAAATGAGAATTATTTGAAGCTACATGATAAAAAGATAGCTATATATAGGAAATTCTACTTTTCAGTTTTGAAGCCCATTTAAAATCCTTCAGATGAGAAGGCTGGAAAAAGGTGTCTACTTCACTCTCCCATCTGAAGCAGGGAGCAAGAGCACAATGCAGAAAAAAAAAGAAGCAAAAGTAAACTTTTTTTTTTTCTTCTCTTTGATCCCTTCCTGTATCCTTCAGAACAATATAAAGAGAGCTTCAGGTATTTTCTTAGTCTTGCACTTCTGGAAGACCCTGAATTTCATATATTCTGTTTTCCCCAGTTGGCTTTTCTTTGCTATCTGGAAAAGTTATGTTAACTTTTATCTCTCATCATTTTCAGCCTGGCTCTTACTCTGTGGCACTGTAGACACAATGACTCTGCCCCAAACTCAAAGCCGAATGAGAAGCACAGTGCAACAATACGATCAGATGGCTCCTTGATCTCCTAAACAGCCCAAGCTGCAGCTCTCTAAACCCCTCACTACATCACTGCATAGGGACTTAAACTGCACTAACTATGAAACAGACCAAATAAAACCAAAGATGAGTACTCCTCTTAACTGTTCAGAAAATGGAAGGGAAGCTTCATTTAAACCATCCTGAAGGTGCTGCTGTCTCTTCCTGTGGTGCCCTGCGGCAGCAAGTTAGGTACTGACATTGCCCCATCTCTTCCCTCCTTTGCGCACTCAAAGATGTGGGATGCGCTGTCTTCATAAAAAACATTCACAAAACTGGCCTTTGGTGTTCACCATATCTGTTGCTAATAAATAAGAAAAAAAAACAAACAAAAAAACCCACCCAAACCCCCCAAAAAACAAAACAACCAACCCTCCCCAAACACCCCTTACAAAATCATCCCTAAAGACCAAAGCAGAGTTATTTGTATAAAATATTTTATCTTCCCCATGTGTATGCTATGCTCATTATAATGTATGTTAATGCCTGCCATAGAGATGCTAAAAGGGAAAAAAGCCCAGCTTCACCTCAGCATTACAGCGTAATGAATGATGAGAAAGGGAGAAACAGCAACTATGTAAGAAGATAGTCCAAGGACCTGATTCACCTACAGCAACTTATTCTGATGGCAGAAATTCATATGCTGTGGCGGGTGGAAGGTGCTCCAAGCAGAACCTAAGGGGACAGAAAAGAATGCTGACTTATGAGCTTCTCTTGTACAAATAAATGTTACGATTTTCTTGCAAAGTACAAAAGACAGCAACACTTGGAGTATATCTGCTTAAAGGAGGTTAGCAGGATACCTTTTTGCTTCACATTTCTGTTTCTGATTATGTTTCATTAGGTAAGAACTCTGCAGCAACAATTTATCTTAACCTCATTAACAACCTCTGACAACTGCTTTCTTTCTAGCCTTGCTTCCCCCAGATTCTCATGATGAAGAAATACAGTTCACAGTTTCTCTTCCCTGGTTTTATTCAGGTTGTTTTTTGTTTTTTTTTTTATGAAAGCCTGCAAAATGTAACGAACGATTGCTGCCAGGAGCACACTGCAATGTGTCTATGTGGCGATTATGTGAGATGTTCATAGTCTTTCACGTTCCGTAGTATAGAAGTGAGCCTTTGGGGCACCTCAAAAAGTTTTAAAACACTTGCTTTCATCCAGGGAAGAATCAAAGAGTTTCACTAGAAGAAATTGTCTTTACACACATAAAAAATGAAGGTTTCTAAAGAGATCTTTTAGTTAGATGACAGAAAACCTGCATTTTGTAATACTGCAGGGGTTCTTTCAATAAGTCACTGAAAAGTTCCATTTGACAAGTTAAGCCTTGAATTTTTTTTCATACTTATTATAGCCAAGGAGGTGCTAACCTAATACAATGGGCAAAGGAGTGTTACAACAGTACAATAGACCAGACGGAGTTAGTACAATACTGGGCAATAAGGGATCTCACTATAATGAGTGAGAGAAGCAGGGTCTGCAACATAAGAAGCATGTTTCAAAAAAATGTGTTTGGTTTGTTACTGGTCATTTTATAGCTGCAATTGTAACCCAATGCAATGACCTTAAGATGTTTAAGAGTCTTCTTTAAAAAGTAGAATGATCATTTCAAAGGTTTACAGGCCAAAAGAAACCATTATGGTACCTAAACTAGGGGCTTTAGTAACACAGGCTATAGATTTTTGCACAATGTTGCCTCTATCTAACCTGATAATTTGGAGTTACATCAGCGGTGTTAGATTGGGACTTAGTTTGACACTATATCGCTCACATTGATGTGCTGTGAGGACTATGGAAGTATTTAGAGGATGAGATGAGAGTTACTCCTGGCTTCCATTTAATTATATTAGGCAAAAAGTTTTATAAGTGTGAAATAACTTCTTTCTCTGTACCTTTTTGATATCTGTTTCTGCAGTCTTTAGTATATTCTTGGTCCTTAAGTTACTTTCTTGCTTTTATACTCCTCAGCTCATGCTCAAGTTTTAAGGTGCACTGGCTCTGGCTCCAGGATAGTCCTATAGAAAGCATGAATGGCGTTTTGCTAGAAGAACATTCCCATCCACCGTATCATTCTTAATGCACATAGTGGGCAAAGGCTGCTCGGAAGAAATCCATACAATGTACTATACGTAAATCTCCACAGGTATTCAGCAAACTACACTCTGCAAATTTATGTGACCTACTTTTTCAGATTTGTTTAGCACCTAATAGTATGCTTGCTGCCAATCAAATGGCAACTGCAAATATAATGTATGCTGTTGATCTGGGAAGAATAGAATGATCTGTAGATAACTTGAATAAAACTTGGGCAAGTTGTAGGAGAAAATAACATGGGTATGTGTCCTGGGTTCAGCAGTAGCAGTCATTTTTCATCGAATTTTCAGCACAGCTGTATGAATGCTTGGCTGGGGAAAAAGTGCTGCTCATTCACTTCATAAGTGGCCAGAATGAAATATGTGGGATAGAATGGTGACATTAAGCATAATTGCAATATACAGAGATACAATTTGGATCACTTAGATATGCATGTGACAGGCATCTGAAAGTCCAAGTAGCACCTTTCCTGATTACAAAGAAGGTCAAGTACAAAGCTTCTTACAAAACAGTGGCATGCTTGAAAATACCTGTCAGTAGTCATAATGTGCTATGCACTAACTTTTCTGATGTAGCTCTGAAAAGGAGGCAAGCAAAGTATGCTGGAATTGCTTGCTGATGTACAGCTGAAGTAAGAGTGTACTTACTTCTGGACCTGATTTTTTAAATATTTTTAATAGTTTAGTACTGAGGAAAAATTGTCATCTAGCACCAAAAAGCTGTAGTGGTATATAAGCTTGAATTCTAACATGACAAAACACAGCAAACTTACAAACATCACCAGAATGAAACAACCCTTTTGGTTTCAGTAAGACCCAATTTACAGATACTAAGAAAAAGAGACTGTGAAATATTTCCTAGTTCCAATTGCTAAATAGCCTGCAGGAGTCACAAAACTTGGCTTTGTGGTTGAGGCAGTGGATACAGCCTGAGAAGAACCACTTTCAATTTATGGCTCCATGTTGCTCTTGGAGCAAATCATGCTTAATACAAAATGTGGATAGTATGTCATGCCTGTTGGACTATAAAAGTTTAAAGGCAGAGAAAATCTCTCACTAGGTGAAGACTCAGCATCTACGTCAAAGAAATATCTGTCTTGACTGAGAGGCTGAGGTAACCCTATATTAGAAATAGTGATCAATAACGAAAACAAATATTGCTGTCTCTTCCCAGCTTCCCCTGGTTGCTGGAGCGTATCTCAGATTTTCTTCTGCATTTAGCTTTGTTGCGATGCTGGGGGCAGACAGCTCTTGTTTGCTGAAGATCAGGAAGGCTGGCAAAAAATAAAATGAATCATGGAGGTGAGGGAAAACAGAATGAAGGAGTAACTGATGGAAGAAAATGAGTTGGTGAAGATAGTCTGGTCAGCAGATGGTGAAGAGCAGTTGCTCCTGCAGACAACTGTTGAGACTAAGAAGATACTTGGACAAGTGATGGTTGAACTAACTCTAAGACAGGGTCCTGGCAAAATAAAGGCAAACACATGCTGGTTGAAAGGCATTTCCTTGCCCTATGTTTACAAGCTAGTAACAAAGTCTTTCTAAGTATTTTTTGCTTTGTGTCATTAAGGATCAGTGCTTATCCTAAGTGATTTCTACCTCAGAGTTTGGCACCAGCTAGAATTGAAAGTTCTTATGGAACTAGAAAATGTTTTCACCTCAAAAAAAAAAAAAATATGGGGGTAAAGATTAAGGGGAAAATACCTGATTATATATTCAAGTGTCCACAGTTCAGAAAGCATAAGAAACAGCAAGGATGAGAGCTCTAAATTTTTTTTTTTTTTTTTCTAGCCAGCACTCAGTGCAAAAACCTAAACCTTCTTCTGAATTCTCTTGCTCCTGTGTGTTGTGGTTTGATGTTTTATGTAGTCCTCACCATCCTGCTTCTATCATTCTTTCCTTTCACAAATCCCCGCATCTGCAATACTGCTGAGTCTTGCTTTAGGACATAACTGGGCACTTGGGATGAAAGCTAATGGTTTCAACAGACATATATGCTTGCTGTTCAGAATGAAGAGGGCATAGGTTAGAAAATGAACTGCCCCTCTCTATCAGCCTTATCCTCTTCCTTCTCCAAGGGGCATTTGGGGTGTAATGTGCTCGGAAGACATGTTACAGATGGATAAAGCATGGTGAGAAGTTGGCTTTATCTGCCTTAAAGTAGACACAGAGATAGAAAGGACAGCAGTTTCTGGACATTAGGAGGAAGGTTTGTTTGGCAGGAGTTTTGAAACTCGGTCACATATTATTTGTTTAACAGCTTACAAGATAGTGTATTATAAGACTGAGTGAGTGTTTATGATCTGTGTTGGAAAAGGACTATAGGAAGAAAGTTGCTGGTGAAAGTTGTTTCAGCTTGTCTGGAAAGGCTGGTGAAGATGAAGGAGGCACTATTTAGCCTGGCCCTTAACCCTGGAGAACTGGATACTGACCACCCTATATCTGCTCAATGGCTCCTCCTGGGGCAAAACAATAGTCACTACCATTTCACCAGGGGAATTCAGCACACAGTAATTACTTCACTTCTGTGCTTTCAGAGGAGGACAGCAACTTCCTTTAGCTTATACAGGCATATGCATTTATTGCTAAGGGAAACTAGGTTCCCATTAAGTGCCTCTCAACTCAAATAGCTCCTATTGTTCTGTCTTAAAGATGTGAGACGTGCTTTTTTTTTGTGAAAGCATGTAGAAAAAGACTTATACTACTAAAGACAACTTTTCTTGCTTCTTATCCTTTAAAGGCTTTGCAAAATGCTCCTATTTAATAACAGTTATCTTTATGTAGTAGCTGAATCTTTTCATAAGCTAATAGTTGTAAAGCACTGTCTACTTTGCTTAATGATACTATTTTCCCAATATAAAACAGGGCTAATGGGTGTCAAATGTGAAAGCAATATTCCTGCAATTTATCACTTAAGCCTTCTTTCACTCTTTTGGGGTGAATTGTTGTATTTTTAAAGGGAAATTGATTGCCTTGAGTGAATTCTTTTATTCCTCTACATTAACAATTCATGAATGGAGCCAATAACTGCAACACAATCTTCAGTTCCTTGTCCCACCAATAACCTCAGCTGTATCCTGGAGGGTAAACTCACACTGCATCAATCAACAGTCTTAGTGGTCTGTAGCATAGCCATGTGAACTGTGGCTTACACTATGTTCTCTTTTGCTCCCTTGACTTCTGGCAGTTGGGAACTGCCAGAAATGAATTAACTGTTACAAGTTTCCTGGCATGCTGTACTTTACATGATTGGAAAGTTACATTACTAGAAAGAACAAAGAATATAGACGTTTACTCTGGCGTTTGGCATCATATGCCAATGGTCAAATGATCCTTGTGTACCTTTTTTCCCTGCTCTTCCATCTCCCTGCTATTGTTAAGCATTGGGCAAAGCCAGTTAAAAAGATTCTGGGAGGTTAAAGAAATCTCTGTTAAGGAACATTTTGGACTACTTTTGTAAAAAAATCTCAACAAAACCAACACAACACAAGCCCAAAACAGCACTATAAAACTCAACTTGAAAAGGCAGAGGCCAGCAGTTTAAGAATACATTAAGATTGCACCTGCAGAAGAGTTCATTCACTACTTTCCATGAGCAAACCCAGTGCTTCTATTCCCAAATGAGAAATAAACACACAGTCCTGGGCAGGCAGACATCCAAATGCCCAGATTTAGTGTAACTGTGTGCCTACAAAACTCATACATAGAAAATGGAAGTTATGAATGTGTGCTTCAGCTTAACTTGTGAAGCTAGAGCTGTTGTGGAGGTAAACTAGTCAAAGTGTGGCTTTGAGTCATTAATAAAACTTAATCTTGGGCATGTCCGTCTCCCTGCCACTGCTGACTCCTCTCTTGAAAGCCACTTGTCCTTAAGCACATTTTCCTCCTTTACCAGCTATTTTTCTGTCAGAGTCTTCACATAAGCATGTGCCTTTTGCTGTTGTGGCTTCTCTCCAGCCAAATTTGTTGTCTCTGTATGCTGCAACCCATACCCGCACATCCACATACAGCTCCTGCATTGGGATATCTCTGGCCTGCACACCCCAGGCTGTGCTAGAGCGGGCTTCACCCAGGAGTAACCCTTTCAACTTTATGGACACCTGAGCACATTTACATACTTGGCATACACACGCATGATGTCTACTTATGATTTTTCACAATTTTCATTATTCTTCTGTATTTCTCTAAGTATGTTGTTAAATGTTTTCATCACTTAGCTCAGTTTCAACATAGCACTTGGTATGGTTGGTTATATCACTGCACAGTAAAAACAATTACTGCTGGTTTACAAAAAAACAAAGTTAAAAATCTGAATTTATTTAATTAGATTTTCTTTTTTTTTTTTGAGGTGACCAAGATTCAGTAAAACTTAATGAATTTTTACTTTAAATTCTCAGGAAAACAACATATGAAGACACAAATAAGTAACCCACCCTTGTCATTGAAACTATATTTAAGATAAGCCTGCTGTGGCTTCAGTTTTGTAGCATTTGACCTCCTTGGGATAGAGAAGATACAGAAGATTTTTATTTGCTTGCAGACTGTAAGATAACAAGCAGTACGCCTGAAAATATAAACCTGAGATGACTCTTAAAAATGATCTTGGGAGAAGAAGAACAGGTAAAAGAACAGAAAAAAAAAGGAGAAAGACAGAGAAAGGAATGGGAGACATGCAGGCTGTATGAATAAAGAGCTAAAAAAAGACCTGTGGAAATAATTGATTTTTCTGATACCCCACTGACATTTCTTAAAAATCCCCAAGTAATTTGATGTCCATCTGAGCCTAATATTTTTCTTTCTTTCTTTTCTTTCTTTTTTTTTTTTTTTCCTTCCAGAATGATCCACAATTGAAATAAAAATTGCTTGGGGTTAAATAAAAATGTTTAATTTTATCTGAATTGTTTTTTACTGTGATTATTTTCTGCGATTTTAAAAAATAGAATGAGAAGAATCTGAAAACAAAAAATCTGATTCACAGGGACTTAAGCAGCCCTGCTAAAATTGAAGAAAGAGAATAAGTAACGGTGCTCCGCAAAATGGAGTAGGAATAAGGTCTGGGATATGGAAAACCTAGGCTCAGATTTCTCCTATACCAAAGTTCAGTACAGATATGAATCTAGGTCTTCTACCCTCATGTGATTTTTTTCAGACAAATATTTGGTAAGATTTTGATTACATGTTCATTATTCAACATGTTACAAAATAATGTTGAGATCAAGTTTCTGTGGACACAAGACAGTGTTAAAGAGATGACTTTACTCCACATAACAGAGAGACAAGATCTACATTCTGTTCTTAAGCTATGGCAATACATGGAAAGGCTAAAAGATTCTTGTTTATCCAAAGCAATCCCTGAAAACTGAGGTCTGAAACCCCAAGTTCTGGTTCAGTAGCTTTTTCTGAAAAATGCTATAAGACATGCTATAAAGACTCTCCCTGATGTCCCTCCACCCCTTTGATTGATGAACTGGTAGTGCTGAGACTCCAGGAAAGCTCTGGCCAGATAATCTTGATTGACAAAACATTTTATATGGACAAGGGCAAGGTAAAACTCTCCAGACTAGCCTGCAGTGTCATAAATGTTTGCAGGATTGACTCTACCCTTCAGAGGCAGTTCCATGCTTACCATCCTTGCTGCATACAAATGAAGTCACTCCACAGCATAATCGAGTGCATATGCTGTGGTGTGACCTCCTGTCTGGTGACATCCATCAGTGAAATGCTCTGTGGTAGCGGCTGTCTGAAAATCATCTGGTACATGAATTTTTACTCTGATTTCACTAAAACCCAATCAATAAGGGCACAGAGCTTTAGTGTTCTCGCATACCTGCTCTGTGAATAAAGTAAATGAAATATTTGTGCAGACTTTTGTGATTTGTTTTGAAGGGCCTGACCAGAAATTGGAACGTGTCAGGAGCTAGAAGGCGGGGACGGCTGACAAGCAGCACTGCATGCACATGAACTGCAAAGTCCTTTCTTCTGGGTAGAGGGAAAGGAAAATCAACCTAAATATGAATGAACAGTTAGAAAAAAATCTTGAAAGATTAATTTGGCACTGTAAGTTAATATTGCACTTTCTGATGCTGGACCCTAGTGAGCATGTAATTCTGATTAAATTAAATGAGCATTACAGACAGGAGTTCAAATATAAGTACATATCCTAGGTATACCTATATTTGCATAGGAACTTGTGAGAAGAGTTCTCTTGGCAAAATACTTGTAAGTATATTATCAGGGAAACTTGTTTTTCTTACAAAGAATAAACCCAGAAACTGGTCTGATTATTTTTTAATTATGGAAAGACTAGGTAGGAAGTGGAAACAATTGCTTGTTTTGTGTTTTAATAAGAATACTGGGCAAATCAAATGAAAGTGCAAGTAGCAGTTTCAAAACAAAAGAAGAATCCTCTGCACTGAATGTGTCCTCAAGCACATAACACTCCTGCTATTGAAAAATTTACATGACTAATTGGAAATCTTCGTAAGCAAATAGTCATTAAGGCCAATACAGAGCTATCCTATTTGGATCAAAAAAGACCCAAAGCCGCTGGTGGAAACACTGAGAAAATATTACTTATGCTTGTTGTTTTCTAAAGAAAATTTCTTAGGTGTTGTTTTTTGGTTATTCTCACAGACAGAATTCTTGGCTTTGTAAGAATAGTACTGCCAACATGGGGCAGTAGGGTTATTATTCCTAAACATTATATTATTGGTCTTAAAACGTTCTTCTGTCAAAACCAGTGCAACAGATAAAAACCAATAGTAGTAAACTCATAAGGAAAAAAAAAAACAACCCAAAACCCCAAAACCCACATCAGCTTTAAAAAGACCCAACAATTCTGGGTAGTAGAGAAGAGATTTTGCAAAAGAAGTCTTGTTCATTTTAAAAATCAGGCAGGGTATTATGTTTTTGCTTTGAGAGAGCTTATATGGGACTGAACAAACAACGTGGCTAAAAGCAGAGACCAGAGCATTTTAAATGACCTATTCAGATGTTTACTAAATCATTTGATTTAGGCTTCAATGTCTTAAATCAGGGACAGATGATAGTAACTCCTTTCTCTAAGTTTTTAATTCTCATAAAAGTATGGGTGAAAGATAAACATATCTGCTCATGTTTATTACTCTTCTACTGGTACATAGACATTTGACTAAAAGAGTTTTTACTTTCCAGCTATGGATATGGTAGTCTTTGGTGTTCAATAAGGGATTGTTATGTGATCTCAAGCATTAAAAACAGTTGGTGCCCTGTCTTAAAATCCTTCATCTTCTCTCCAGCGCTCTTAATATTTTTCTCCTATCTTATTCCCTAACTCCTTTTCCAGCTGTCCACAATTGTAAAAGTAAATGATTTCAATATGATGCAAAACAGTAAATAAACCCTTACCCTGCAACTGTTCTAGGCACTGCAAAAGAACAAATAATCACTTTGACAGGTAGACAGGAGACAGGTCAAAGTGATCTGCTGGAAGTCTGCCTTCAAGAAAGGTCAGCAATGTAATGCTTCTTTCTCCTTTCTTTTCTTCTGCCTCTTTGTTTCCCCGCTCACCAATTTCCCCATTCCCTTCTCCCCCAGTTTCAGGTTGGCCCAACAGCATTCATAGATACTGAGCTAAAACAATCAGTGACTGCTTATGGCAAGCCACACCACTTCTAAGGCACGTGCTGCGGAAATGTATGATCGTTTCTGTGGTTTTTTAAGAGTAGTATGAGATCTCCTTGCTTTTGTATAATGGCCACTGTTATTGTATTAAAAAATAACAGTAAAATATGCTCTCAACAGTAACTTCCTGGAGATATGATAGGTAACACAAAAAGTCTGGATAATGGAACAGGAGAAGTCCAGTTCACCAACTTTTCCTTTCTGCTTCTCACTATTGCAAGAAGAGATCCTGTGTTCTTAAAAAAAGGGTACATGCTTTGAAATAATAGTCCAGATCCTAAAATATGGAGGGTAGCTTAAAGAAATCATACAAATACTGCAAAATACTTGTAGAGACATCTAAATGTATTAGCTATATACATTTGTATGACTAACATATATTTTAATTTTTAAAAGTACCTCCTGTCTCTTACGAAAATTCATTCATGTTCTCAAAGTTTGCCCTTCCACAGGCCATGAAGATGAGACTCTTCTCCCCTTTAATGGCAGCTGGCACTGTGCTGCAATCATCACTTTCCAGCAGCTGGCCTTTTTTGGCTGGTATGTGGACAGGTTTATTCTGGTCTGGAGACAAGGGGCAGTTGGGACACCTGTTCTGGCACTCATGGCCTTGTGTGACTCATGGGGGACTGCAGCAGGAGCTGGGGCAAGGAAGAGTCCTGCCGCCCCTCCAACCATGGCTGCCATATAGGGAATCGCAGCATCAGGGTGCAGAGGTGGCCCAGTGTTGGCTACAAACATGACATGGACTTGGTCATTTTCTGCATATGTATGGAGGTGGGCTTCAGGAGGCACTATCCACCTACATTAGAGATTTTTGTATTTTGGTAGTTTTCAGCTATACATTTGCTTGTGTTATTATTTCTCATACTAGCTGGCTTAAACTACCAAGGGTAATTCTAGGACAAGCTGCAATTACAATTTCTTTATGCTGTGTAGACACGACCTTTGACTAGTTGATTGCAACTGGCTTTGGATCAGGGCCCATAGCCAAAGCTGTGTCACTAGCATAACATGCAACACTCTCTTCAGAGCCTCCAAGTATAAGCCATCACCTCTCTGATCTAAAATACGCACAATTGCAATGAGCTGGGAGATCCTCCAGAATTTCGCAGCATATAGAAGAGACTTATTACGAAAGATTTTCTGTTTGCAGACACGGAAATACACAGAAGGCCAAATACTTAGCTTGCATAAAGTAGTGAAGCTTAATGTATGAAGAAGGGATGAACTCTGGTGTGTGTGTGCTTGTGTGCATGGGGACACAGTTTCCATGTAACAATTGCTAGTTCTATGAGGTTAAATCTGTAAAGAAGCTGGAAAAAGCTGACAAAATGGTTGTAGCTTTACAGCCCACTTCAGGCTAAACCACAACTATTGAAAAAGGTGATTTGGGCATTCCACATTCTGCTGCTAGATAAATTTGTGTCCTGCCTTTTACATACAGCATGATGGGAAATTCTTATTAGTAATTCATACATACAACAGAATAGCAGTTCTGAGTTCATGGAAGAATGGTGGCTAACACTAGTTCAGCAGGCAGGGTACATCACCGTCTCAGCTATAGGCACAGCATAGGGATGTGTGGATCAGTAAGACTCTCTCTTCAGCTCTTCAACACTGTGCAAGCTGGGGATCAGCCTACTCCAACTCTAATAACATAGTCGGTCTGCCAGAGGAGCACTGCAGCTACCAGCACCTTGAATATCATTGAAGCTATCAGCATCAAAAAAAAACAACCCCAAAATTGCTCTCAAAAGCAACTGCCCTATCAACCTCTACAGAATCTGATTTATCTATCACACATGCTTTGTAAAAGCATCAACCAATTAATTTCAACAGGGTCAACTTCACACTCACTAAAAAGGGAATGGGACACAATGAATTGGTTTTGGTCAGGCACAGCACAATATTTATGACCTTTTTTTCACCACTACAGTTATGCTACAAATGCATTTTATGTGAGCAGATCTCGTTAGACGAGCAGGCTTTTGCAAAACATTGCAAATGCAACATAGTATAATGAGTACATTTCCAGGCAGTATACTCTAGTACCCTCCAGGCCTTGATTGGTCAGCTCATTTAAACATCAGGTTAAATCCTGTTTAAGCAAAGAGCCTTACAGAAGTTTTGCAGCAGTGCTCTTAATGGCTGTGAAAAAAATGTCAGGAAGCAGAACGAAGTCAGTTCTCATTTTCTTTCCCTTTTTGAGCTATCTGCCCTAAGAATCCTTACTCATTGTTTTTCAGACACATGAATTCTGCATGGACTTAGAAGGAAATAGGTATTTCCTTCCTCCTCTCCCACCAAAGACAACACCCCCCGATGTTACACCACCGCTATTAACTGGCACAGATTTTTGTGCCTCCGGCAGCAGTTCTGATGTCCCCTCTGCCTCCTCATTCACCTTGCGCTGGGGTTTTCCATCGGGACCCGCTCTCAGGCTGTTTCCAGCTGCGTCCGGCACCCCCCGGCAGGTGGCACTCGGGCTCCGCCGCTGGCGGGCACCCGGGCACCGAGGCCGGGCTGGCGGACAGCAAGGAAGGGGGGTCCGCAAGCACCTATTTCATCTCTGGGATCGAGGCGAAGAGGCCCTTTCCGTGCTTAAATTCTTAGCAGCATCTGCTGTGAACGCCTCGGTGTCGCTCACGGGAAGTCTCACCGCGCTGCAAAGGAAAGCCCGGGGTGGGAGTGCTGCCAGGGGGCTGCAAGGTGCATGCCTCCTGGAAGGAGCTGGGGCTTAAGTCTGAGCATATGTAACATCACAGCAACCTGTCACAGAAGGAGAATTTAAAACGTAGTTGTTATCCTCACGGCGAAATGTCTGCACTGAGAGGGGAATATATGTGCATACTGTAACTCCTATTAGTTCTAAAGGGAATTATGTGTGCAAATCCCCAGATTCCAGTGTACAAAGAAGAGAGTGTCCCCATAAGGGTCTGAAATATCCATTTGAATTAAGCCTGATGGTTGGGAAACTCGTGATGCTGTGGCTGTTATTAGAAATTTATACTTACTAGGACTAAGTTTCACCTGAAACAACAGAGCCTGAAGTGTTATTTGTTCCAGCAAATTATTTTGTTAGATGTGATAATCAGTTCACAGCAGGACTGTGAGAGGCTGCTCAGCTTGTTGACAATTCTGGGTCCCATCCAGCTTCAAGCAGCTTCTGAAACAGTTCCAAAGGCCACAGAGGGGACTCCCAAACCCAGCTCCTCAGGGAGACATGGCCAGGACAAGACTGATTACCTACAGCCACATCCCAGGATAACCCTTTCCCAGGGGCAGAGTTACCTGTTCTCTCAAGCACACCCCCACCCCAAAGAACAAATGATAGGCAGCACTCAGCAGGGGTGCTGCTGTTCCCAGCCCCCTGTATTTTGGCAGGTGGATGAGATCTTTTTATATGACCTAAGTGCCTAAGACACAGTCTGAGGTGAAGGAGGACCTGCAAATCAGTTGTCCTTAATTTACTTGGCCCCTCTGTAGTTTATTTCAGGAATTATGTGACCTAAGGATATATCTTCAATTAGCATCACCTTTGAATTAGGAAGATGCCTTTCACAGGAGCTTTCATCCTACATTTATCATCTCAGCCTCAGATTAGTTTTAATCCCAGGGTACCCCTCCTTTCAAGGCTGCACATTTTCCCTCAGGGCTGGTAGGAAGGAAACTCTGTCCTGACCCTCATGTTTCAGCAACTGCATGAAGTGAGCAGTCATGGTGCTGCAGGAGAAATGCTATGGGGCTGCAGGACTCCTTAATGCAGAAACACATGGCTGTGGCTTCAGCCTGCCCTGTCTCACCTTCATTACCTTGTTATATGGCCCAACACCTAAGAGGACATGAAAGCATAGAGGAAAGGTGTGGAGGGCTTGAGTCAGCAATGTGCAGGATGGCAAGGAGGGTCCCCTTTCCAGGGATGGCCACCTTACCTGCCACAGAGAAACAATGGTGCTGGATGCCAGCATGAACTTTAGGGCCAAAATGTACAGGGGCTGCCACAACCATGGTGGGAAACACCTGCTAAGCAGCCCCTCACCCCCTCCCACTCTCATATTTTCTCCTCCTCCTGTTTCTTTACATATTAGCGTGCAGACTCCTTATTTGCCTCGATTAGCCTACTCGAGAGCAGCCATGTGTGCCCTTTAATCCTATGCAGTGCCAAAATTAGGGTGAAGCAGACCAGCATAAAATGCCACCCTAGATTTAAATACCATTCATAGAGACAGGGAGCTGCTTTGTTCTGAGTGATTCCTGAATCTATTGAGTTATTTGGAATAGGACAGTTAATTATTTTTAAACCCTACTCTTCTACTTAAAGCCAGGGTATGACTCCAACAAATTCACTTCCGAATCTTGTAATGGAATAGAAGTATTGCCAGCCTTCATTAAAAACACCGCAAAAGCCGCAGCAGCAGCACTGTGTTCCTGGTAATGATTTGTTTCACTGACAGATCAAACAGCCTGTTGACAATGGTTGACTGCAACCGACAGCCTCTTCTAATAAGATAAAGAAGTTGTACATTTTATTGATTATAAAGCAAATTGGGGTTTTGTTCCTTTAAATTTTTTATTGGCTAAAAAATGGAAGACTTATGACTTTGAAATTGTAGTTTGCCATGACATTACAATGAATTATAATCCTATGGTATTCATGCTTCCTCAAAGGCCTAACAAATTTGCCTCCTTTGCAAGCTTGTTGTAAAATTCCCCACATTTACATACATATTTTCAGGAGCTTTTTATTCAAGAACTGCAGCAGACTTGAGAAAGGGAAGGGGGCTGAATGGGCAAGAATTCTTGAGATCCTGGTATTTTAAGACTCTTGCAATATCTCATCACAAGCTATGAGCTTGAGGCAGACATTCTCGGATAAGGTTCTTAGGTTTTTGTTACACAGGAGGTGAAGTTTTTAATCCCTTCTGGCTCTGAAGATCTATGTTCCTGAACATCCTGGGAATGGAGCTCATATTGCCAAAATAAATCTAATGTTTTCTAGATCAATATGTAGGGTCAGATCTTATAGAAGCTCAAGACACATCAAGGAGCTTTTTAAAGGCCAGCAGCCAAAATCAGGACTCTCAAATCTGCAATCAGTATCTCTCTTGCAATCACCAAATACCTCTCTGCTTGTGTCTGACAGTGCAGGCACCTCCAGCTCTGCCTGTGCCTTCACACAGAGAAGAGCAGGTACATGGAGATCTGCTGTGATACAGAGCCTGAATGGTTCCCCAGCCCCCTCCATGGCATCATTCAAAGGGGAAGGCCAGTGGACACCTCTGGCATCAGGGCAGACTGCCACAAAATCCTGAATGGTTCCCCAGCCCCCTCCATGGCATCATTCAAAGGGGAAGGCCAGTGGACACCTCTGGCATCAGGGCAGACTGCCTCAAAATCACCGTAGTGTGAACTTCGCTTTCCTAACATAATGAGAGAGGGAAAGAGAGGAGTTGCTTACCCCTTCCCTGACACATCTTTGCAGATAAAAAAGCTGGAGCACTAAATTCCAGCAGTAAAGCCTTGCAGCTGAGACACTAGCAGGGAGGTGTCTTGGCTTCTAGACTCTAGTCTCAGGGCTATTTCTGTTTTCTCGCTCTTCCTGCTCCTTTCCTGCTCATCCCTAGCAGCTGGACAATATAAAAGGGGGTGGCAAGGAAGGGTAAAAAAAGAAAGTCTTGGAAGGAGCCCTCAGAGCACAGGCTTCCTCCTCCTGGCTCAGTGCACTTCCGCTTCTTGGCTCAGAGCACCTCCAAAGGGGAAGACATACAGGCTCCTCTTGGCCACATGGGTTTTTTCGCTTTTAGTAGCTGAGATTTGTCAGGAAAACATGCCCCTACTCTGCTGAATCCCAGCTCATGGGCAGGCAACTGCCAAGTGTTCCTGACAAGTAAGAGATGTAGATCTGAACCCTTAAAGGAGCTGGAGCATGCCCTACCCAGATCCACTGCTCCCAGCTACTAGGCACTTAAGTGGTTCAGTGTGGCCATTGCCACTGGATATGAATTAAGAGTGGAAAAAGCAACCCTTGCACTGTTATTAAGCAACAGGATATAGGGTACATCTCCCAGAAACACTGGATCCAGCACATACGATAGCTACGATAGCGGTTTTCTTTCTAGGAATCACCTCTGCATTGAGAGGACAAACTATCTCCACTCTCCTCCTTTCTCAACCTTTTCCTTACATATGAGAAAGTAGTACAAAATGTCAGATACCACACTGCCCTGAAAAATAGCTCTTTGGCCCGAGCACATTACCCATATGACCCTTTGCATGTTCTCATCTTCAGCTTTTTTTAGTAAGAAAAGCACACACACACACAGGCATTCACAGAGTCCACAGCAGGTGACAAGGGAAACTATTGGAAACTCACTTTCCAGTTGCTTTAGGGTGGGCAATTCATGTTCTGCTGCCTGCAAAGCGATGAGGCACCACGAATGGGTGCAATAACCATGGGGCTTTCACCTCCCAGGGATCTCTGTCCCCATGTGGGGACCAGCTCCCAGGTCAGTGTGTCTGGTAACTGGATCTGAAACACAGCTCTTCAAAGTGGCAGCATTCCCACAAATGGCAATGAACCGATTAAACCCATAGTTTGGCACTTATGTACCTTATTCTATTTTAAAATTAGTGTCTGAAGTGGTTTAGTGACTCCACCATTGAATTCAGTGCCAGTGTTTGAGCTTAGGAGACTTGTTTGAAAATTTTGGCCCAAGTACATGGGTTATTACCAGGTAACAGCCATTCGCTCACAAAGGGGATTGCAGTGCAGCAGTTCATGCTATCTCAGTCCTACAGGGAATGAAAGCCCTTTTCTTTCCTGTTTGTTGATCGGGTGCTTTCACCAGTGCTCAAGTCAGTCAAAGGGAGGAAAAAAAAATTAACAAAGCTTCATAGAAATATTGCATTCTTTCCTAGAGTGGAGGCAAAACAAACAGAAGTTTAAAGTAAATAGTTTCTACCAGCAGATCTTTTCCCCTATTATTGCATGAATTACAATGCCCTTCAGCCAGCAGAAAGCAGCGAAAGTTCTGCCAGGAAAAAGAGTTATTTGAAAAAGTTTAAAGTAAACTTTTGTTTGCTTTGCTGTGCTCAAACACACACACAAAAGACACTTTCTTTTTCTACTTTAGTGCTAGGTAGAAAGCAAATGGATTTCTCTATTGACTGGTATATGGCTGGAAGAAGTAAAAGCAAGTTTCTTCATGGTCATGCCTCTGCTCAACCATGATCTGGAAGAACACTGTGAGAGTTAAAGAAGGACTGTCCTGTTCACCTAGGACATGCAGACCATTGAAAAAAACAAAGATGAGCATATCTGATCGTTCCATAGACATAAACAAGCACAAATCTGCCAAAGCCAAATAGGATCATTTTATTCTAATAAAACTGCTCAGTGAATCTTTTTCTTCTAAATCTCTGTCCCTTTTGTAATGAAGACAAAAGTTGCAGTCTGTTTTCATTCACACCCCTGTAAATCTCAAGTAACTGGAAGAGAGCAAAAAAAAAGCTCTGTTGTTGGTTAGGACAGAAATTCTGACTAAAAGGTAGAGCAGTCTCCAAACAGCAACCTTTTGTAAAAAAATATTCCCATTTCTGATCAGTTCTAATGTTTCCATTTGAAAAAGATTCCTTGATCAGAAATTAATAAAAGTATGCCATGTGAAATACACAGAGCACTTTATAAAATAGATAAGAAAAATAGGGCTGTGTCCTGAAGACTTTGTAACTGGCAAAATAAGAAAGAGAAAGAAAAAAGAAACAAAGGAAGATAAAAAGGGGTTTCTAGCAATGTATAAGCAAAGCAGGATAAAGCTGAATAGCAGTTGGATTAGTGCAGCATGAGTTTGTTTTTAAAGTACATCCCTTTTCAGAGCTTCCACCCTCTCCTGTCTGCCCCGCAGCCCTGACCTTGTTCCTCCCCATTTCAAAAGAGCTGTTCCTCCTTATTTCCCTTTTGACCTGCATTCCTCACTCGTGGCTGTACTGTGGCGATAAAGGCACCAGTAAACCCAGCCAGCTTGCCTAAGATCAGAAGATATGGTGGGTGATGTTAGCAAATTAACTGATTGGTATAAGACAGATGGGGGGGGGGGGGGAGTTGTCAGGAAGCTGAGAACTCTTGAACCCATTTAAACAAGTGGCAGAGGAGCAGGCTTGTCTGTCACAGGAATATCATCTGCAAGAGCCAAGCCAGAGCTAGGAAGCTACAATCGGATGCAGCCTCTGAGAGCAGCCCCTGTTAGGGTAACAGAGCTGTTTAAGAACAATGAGTTCCTGCCTTTCAAAAGGCAGGATACGCTGGGATGCTCCCTGCGGCCACTTCCACCCCCCGACAGACCTGTGCATGATACCCTCAGGTTGCTCCTGTCTGCAAGCAGGGGCAAAGAGACAATACAGCCTTTTTGTGTGCTTCTGTTATAATTATGCTTTCAAGGGCCCTGAGCTGGTAAAGAAAGCAGATAATTGCAGTATGGCTTTGAGATACACACAAACTCATTCATTTAGTAATATTAACTGGCTTTCCTGCTTTTCCACCAGCACTAAGAGGGTTAATACCTTCCTCCCGGTCTGGGCTCCAGGGATTTTCCTCTCTGTGGCTCCAGATGGCTTTCAGACCTCTCTAAAGTTTTGCTGCCCTCATTAGTGACAGATGTGGGAGTTACAATTTGAAATTTAGGTTCACTAAAGTGAAGCATTGTGAAATCCCAGGAACCTGTACTCTTAAATGTGCCAGTGGTACATTTCACAGAAACATGCGCTCCTGTAACACAGAACAAGAGATGTTAATGCCAACAACATCACTTCCCTTTACCCCCTTCACTTTATCTCAGACTTCCAGTGCAGCTTTGCCTGGGAGCCTCTGTTGTTGCACACCGGCCAAAGGCCTGGCAGTGTGTTCTCCTGGGCTGAGTCTTGTTTGCCTCCCACCATCCCTGATGGCACAGTGCCATCCTGCCTCAGATGATCACTTCCTCATACAGCTGGAGCCATGAACTAGTTCTATACTTGTCATCAGCCCTGCTATTTCTGTAAATTTATTTCATCTGGCATCTGAACTAGAGCCCATCTCAACCACTGTTTTTGTCATGAAAGCAGACATTTTTTCATTGCTGCATGCAGCATGCTTGAGAACTACATCCAGAGCATGCTTTCATTACAAATTCCCTTCCTATAGAAAGGGGAGATTTGAAACACGGCTGCACTCCCCAGGATGTTTGTTTTGGCAACCAGCTCATAACACTCATCTGCAGAACCTGACAGGTAAAGCCACCAAGGTCAGCCTGCGCTGGCACTGTAAGAGACCTGAAGAAGATACTGTTTCACTGTCATTATATTCAGCCCGTCACTAGCAGCTCTTGTACACAGAAAAGACATGGTACAACTGTCACTTCTAACATCCTCCATTAGTACTGCTTGAATTTTAAGCTGGGGGAGGAGGTCTAAAATAGCCATGAAACGTGATCATTTCTGAATGGGATTGAATTAGATGGTGCAGAGTAGAAACAATCTAACTTTTTGGTCATTCAAATAGTTAAGATAACAGGAATCATTTGGAAGGACAGTTTACTTTAAAACGTGGTTTTATGTAACTACTGTACACTATGCATAAGTACAGAGTGTATTTCTGTTCGTCCTTCTTGGCACAGACATACAACACATACGAGAAGAATATCTCTGTGACACATGCACAGGTTGTGAGATCTGGAAGGATGCTATTCATTTGTAGCTTACAGCATATGTATTCTGTGCACACAATGTCTTTCTGAAGAAAGCAATCGTTTTAAAGGAGAAAAAACCTGACCAAACAAGACCATTCAAGCCATATGACAGTACAACCGGATCTCACAGGCTAGCATAAGTTTCATGGAAGCTGAGCAGAACCACAGGATCTTTCCCTTTTCTTCTCTTGTTGTTAAGTTTTTCCTGCTGTTTCTGCAGGATTATGCTATTTGTTTCACTAGTGTGTAATATTTTTAGCCTAGAAATATCACATACAAATCATTCCTTAAAAGGGTAGCATATAGGACATCATTAGGAGCTGCTTTAAGATTCAGTTGATCTTTTTTCACTTCTGTTTATCTCCAGGGCAGACACCCTTGTGTCTCTCATTTCCCCTATAATCCATAAATCTGTTATTGTGTCCCCTCCTTTAAATGTCATCACCTCCCCTTCCGCATCACTATTCCCTTTTTGTGAAGTTCTGTTATTCAGACAGAGAAGCATGTGTTTCTCTAGGTGTTAGCTCTCAGCTATGCATTTTGGCCCAGAATGTAATCTTTCCTCCTTCCTCCCTCTTTGAAAATGTTACATATTTGAGTTAGGACATGCTCACTCCTTCATTTTGTTACCGGCCAAGCATTGCCATTTTAACCTTTGTATCACAGTTCTCTTTCTGCCTTCCTGGTGCAGCACTGACATCCCTTACTCACTGCCAAGCTGAACGTTACACTCCATCCTCCTCAGCTGGGCAGTAGATTGTGGGTACTAGGTACACCACAGAGGTGAGAGTCTGTGCATAGGTATGTCCTCATTAATGTCTGCTGAGGTGGTGGGAGTGGATATAGGGCTCTGCCCCACCCATTTAGAGAGGCACTGTGTGCATCACTGTGTCTGAGAATGAGGAGTCAAGCCCCAAAGTCTTTAGGAGATAATTACAGGCATTAAGTGCTGATTGTAACAAAGACAAACCAGAGTAGAGCATAAGAAGGAAGATTATCCTGTACTAGGATTTGCTCTATAAATTCAGTAAGAGTATACCTTGCTTTTCTCTGCTTCCATGCAACCCACCTGCTGAAGAGGTGAACAAGCTTCCTCTTCCTTAGCTGGCATCTAAATGGGTTACAGCTGCTACTGATTTCATTTAGGGCTTAAACCCTTGATGACAGATGCCATGACTTGAGCAGAAGACTTTGATAACTCCTAGCTGGGTATTTGTACATAATATTTCTGCAGCATTCTTATGCAGCAAGGAATATATTTTCAGTTTAATAAGTGTGACACAATCTTTCATCATGAACATAAATGAGCTGATACTAACATGGTTATGATGGGCATTTCTAAGTGTGCCGACAGGAAGGGAAACCACCAGTATGTTAAGGGAGACAGGTGAAATCAAAAATGGCTCAGGATTGGCAAGAAAAGCAACTTTAAGTTCACTTTAAAAAAAAAAGAAAGTGGTTCATAACATCAGTGAATGAAAAACAGCTAAATGAATTTCACTATTGATAATAAGCAGGAAACCCAGTGCCTGGGATCATGAGTTTATGCAAATCTGTTATTACTGCAAATTGGCATCCTAAGACCCTGATCATACAACACTTGCACATATGCTTAACTTTATGCACATGAGCAGTCTCATTAATGCCAAAGACTTAGTCGTGCATAAAACTGAGCAAATGCATGAGTGTTTGTAAGACTGGGATTTAAACACAAGGGATAGAAAACAAATTTACTGTATCATCAACAATTATTTCTGAAACCCGTCAGAAGCCAAGGTGGTGCCAGAAGTCTGTTTAGTGTAGAAACACTCAAAAAGTGAGAGGAGTGGGATTTTGAGTATCGCTGCCTTTAACTCAATCCATTAGGCCCAATAATGGTGGGCCAAACACAGGAGGAAAGCATCCCTACCCAGATTAAAGTTTAACTGATTATGGATATTGGAGACATAATTTCAAGTCACATTTTATAAGATATACTGGACTACCTTTTAAAACCAGATTTCAAATTTAGTTATTGAAAAGAACTGTTTATAATCAACTTGGATTTGACTAAATTATTCAGTAGTGTCTCGCAAAAGTCTCACAAAATTAATTTAAATGGTGTTAGGTTTATGTGGATTCAGAGCTGACTGCAGCATTTATATAAATAGTTAGAATAAATACAAAGGCTTACATCAGAGGGAGGTGCCTATTGGCACTGCACTGAAAATTAATGTCTTAGAGCTAGTTTTAACAAGTTAGTCTTAGAGCTAGTTTTAACAAGAATATTAAGCTGTGCTTCAGAAAACAGAAGAGTTCCCTTACATTATGAAACATGATGAAAAAATGCTATTTCTTGGGAATCCAAAAGAGTAAATATAATAAAATTTGAGTACTTACCGGCAAGACAAGAATAAAGAAAGAGCTGTAAAACATCTCTAGAAGTAAAGCTTCTGCCAAATTTAAAGGGATAGCTCTGGAGAAGGAATTCTGGGAAAAGTGCAACCCTGCTTTGAGAAGATGTAAAAATAAGGTCTCTAAGAAAAGTAAGGTCTTGTTATAAACAGAATCAGTCAAAAGCCATATTTATGTTTCGTGGTAATTTCTATCTGCTTTTTAAGCTTTCTCTTGTTCCAGTTTGAAAAAAAAATAATAGACTCTCAGCAATCAGTTTTACTGCTACTTTTTGTTGTGGTTTTGTTGTTTTTGTTTTTTTTTTATTTCATACTTTCTGTTCTTTTCACCTAGTAGGATTGCTGCTGTCAGTTTTGCTGTGTAATAGTAAAGTTGATGGTATTATGGTACTTTCTGTTAGTCACATCTTGCATCTTATTTCAAAGCATCAGTTCTAGGATCTTTTGGTCCTATGCCTGGCTATGTATCTGACTCCTGGCAATGTCTGGATATTGCAAGGGACCTTGGTTCTCTATAGGGTTTGTTCAGGAGGGTTGTCATGGAGATAGAGAGTCTGAAAAAGGCAGTACGGTCCTTCACGTAGCTGCAGTCTATATGGACAAGCTGCCCACAGCAATGGCCATGAGGGCTGAGCTGGCAGGGAGCCAGGCAACTTGTGAAAATGCTTTAGCACATTTGCACTTGATATTTTGGTTGTGGTTAAATGGAGTACTGATGCATTGATGACCAGCTGTTTTCAAGTCTGCATACATCTTAAAGGCTTAATTTTATATAAAAATAGCTTTGGGGGATGACTTCAGTGAGGTAGCATCTTCTGTAATATCACAGCACAGTAATGCTTTGTCCCCTGCATGTACAAGAGCAAAGTGGAAGGAGTAACACATGCTGGAACAGGTTGCTGGCCAGGAGCCCTCCTCCCACTAGCTCTTTTCCCAAGGGAAATAAAGTTTGAGCTTTCTTCCCAAGTTAAATTTTTGCCTTTTTGTCTCTTCTATAAAGGCTTCAAAGAGGGAGGTAGGACTTCTCCTGTGACTAACTGGCATCTGGCAAGAGTGTGATTCTGAGCTGGGCTTTAAGGAACTATTGTGATAAAGATAAAAAAAGTAGATATAAAAGTGGTACTATCGGTGAGAAAAGTGATGCTGGAGGTGTATCATCTGGTGGAACCAGACCCAAAAATACTTGTTCATTCTGCCTAACATCACCATGTGCAACATTGCTTTGTATGGCTGGTCAATAAGATGCACAAGTTTGCAGATTCCTGGCTTCAGGGTACCACTGTGTTCTGAGTTGAAGGACTATGACAAATGGAGAGTGGAGCAAAGTCTGAAATACATTTTAACAGTAATGATGGTATTTTCAATGCCTACATGCTTCATTCTACAGCTCTGACAGACTGAACCTTCCAAAGGTTGTGATGCTAATTGACTCCTAAATGTTGTGGGTTTTTTGAAATAGACTTCAAATTCTTTGAGGAAATAATTATTTCAGAATAAACCAGTCTTTCTTAATCCAGACCTTATTTATTATATTCTGAAGCACACCTTGAAATGCAACACTGAACACAATTTCCCTTTGATTGGTTTAATGGAAACAATTTCTCTCTTCAGCAAGCACTTGCTTTCAGAGTGAAACCTTAACATTTTACTTTTTATCTGTCTTGTCAATCATTGTTTGTTTTCTTTCTTCTTGTTGGCCCCACCTGGAGATGTCACATACTTCTCAAAAGCATGTAATATGAAAAAATGCTGAACAAGTTCTTATTTTTCAAACCAGCCAATTATTTACCAGTTGATCTAACAAGTACATAAAATTTATTTTTGGAAAAACAGTTTATGCAGCTGATGCATGGCACCTGTGTGCAAGTTTGCTTAACAAAATCATAACTAATGCCCAACTGTAATTTTTCTGATTTGATATTTCATATCATAGACTCATAGAACAACACAGACTGGAAAGGACCTCAGAGAGTCCCTGCTCAAAGCAGGGTCAGGTATGAGATCAGATTGCTAAGGGCTCTACCCTATCATCTTAAAAACCTCTAAAGATTTTAACACAACTACACAACCTCTGTGGGTAACCATTTCCAATGCTTAACTCTTCTCACAGTGAAAAGATTTTTTCTCATATCTTGCTGAAACCCTTCTTCCAATTGATGCCCATTATCTCTCCTCCTCTCTCTCTCTGGGTTGGGGCTTGTGTTATTAAGGGCTGTGACAAATAAAACCTTTTATTTCTTGTCAGTATTTCTGCATGCATTAGGGAGGACAATTACAATACCCTTCAGGCTTTAAGGCAATGAATCTAAACAAGTTTTTTTTTTCCTGCTCCTTATGTGTTGTATTAAAAGACGAAAACTCATCCTTGCATGTAAAGAAAACAGTTTCAATGAAGATCTGCTCCAGAGACTGGAAAAAACAGTTTTCCTATAAAGGACGTCCTTTCATTAAGATGTCTATTGTAACTTAAACAATTTATGATATATTTTCTTTTCCAGGAATGTTTTCAATCTCACTGAGCATGCTGAAATCATTATATAGTTCGTAGAGATGCTTCTTTGTCCAGTCAGATTTAGTATAGTTACATTTCTGCAGGAGATTAAAAATGATGTATTAGTAGCTATCCTTCTAAAAATACTCTTTTAAGTAATATGTACCTGTATCTTCCCAAACCTGGAAGAACACACACAAGAACAAAGGAAATAATACAGCAAACAATTCAGGGCAAATAATTATAACCATGAGAACTTACACCAGTGTATTTATTTAAATAAAGGGAAACGTCAAAATGTGCAAGCTAAGAACATGAGTTTATTCACATATTTTACATTCAAAGGACCAACAGATTTTTTTTCCCCCAAGAAAAAGGGCTTTTCTTGTGGTTTCCAAAGTTTTGTCAGAGACATGGAATATACTTAATGAAGCATATCACTGCAGTGCATAGAGTGAAAGCCTTGTGTGTAGGGAAAAAGATAAAAACCAACCAAACAAATTAGACCATTACCAACAAAAGGTTTCCTTTAATATAAATAAATCTCAGAGTAATGCTTTATTTTAACAGACAACACAACAGTGGGATTTATTAAAAACTACATATTTACAGTGCCTCACAGGTAAAAACACTGGGCTTCATCTGAGATCCTAGACACTTCCTGAGAAGGCAATGTGGATTGAGGATTGCTCAGCACTTCACATACACAAGCTAGGTGCTAAAAGGGTGAAATTAAAGCATACTTTTAAAGTAAGTCAGATGGGAAAGGTGGAACCGCTGATGCATCATATCTATGCCCTGATCTGGAAAAACCTGCACCTCAATTACTCTGTTTGTATTTCAGTAGATCTATGGATGCTCCCAAGGTTAAACACAGGATAAGTGTTTCAAAACCAGGAGCCTCAGAGGAAGACAACTGCTTGGCTCAAAGATTCTGTGAATAAACTGCTGTGGTTACAATTTTATGTGGTATGGAGGCACACACCACTGAATTTAAATCTGCATTCTTCTGCATGGGTGATTACTACCACTTTTAATTTGATGCTACAAGGTCTGGATTCCAAATATCAAGTGACGAACTTATGAAAGCATCTCCTTCTCACAGCCTCCAAAATCATTGTGCCAGTTTAGCAGATCTCAGTCTTTTTGGCAATTAAATAAAACAAGAACCAGATCTTTTTCAAAGTATTCACAAAACAATCTTTCACTTATAAAATGGCTGTCCCACCATTCTTGTATCAGATCTGACCTCAGCTCTTAAGATCTAAACAGTTCTTTAAAAGTTATAAAAATAAAGAATTGATTAATATACAAACATATATTTCAGAGTGATAAGAGAATAATATTAAACAAATTCTTTCTTTAATCTACTTTAAATTAAAAGAAATGTTTTCAAAAGTCTGGCCTGAAGCTGATCTTTATCTATTGATTCTTTAATGGAACCCATTCCCTGCAGATGACCACATACAACTTAAATGTAAGAAGCTCATTGTTACGAAAAAATACAGTGAACATGTTTCACTAACAAGGCAATTCATAAAATCTGCTGTGCCAGTTAGATTTTGGTATCTTGTTTTCAAAAACTGCAGATATTTCTAATATGAGAAACAAAACCTGAAAGTCATGAAAAATCTTGATCTTCTTCAGAAATTTGCTTTTTTTCCCCCAGCCTTCATTAATATTTATTTTGCAATAATTGAGTTTGTTTTGTATACCGTTTGTATACAGCATAATATAAATGCTTTGCATTAGTGCACACATATGTACAAAACCAGTCAGTAATTCAATTAAGAGATATGCCTGCTCACTGTATCATTTCGTACTTTCACAATAACACATTTTTTCCATAATATCCATAACAACATCATCTAGCTTGCTTCCTTCTTCCACTGAAATGCTTGTGCATATTTTTCTTCCGTTTATCTCAAGCAGCCGAAACAGCAAGGAACGTTTTTGAACAACCTATAATATTCTTCCTGAATCTGAAATAAAAATGTTGCATTAAAATATGGGATTGTTTATTATTATATATTTATTAATACTTCTATATGTCTTTCAAATAATTTTGTACTGCTCCTTTCACTAGATGTCTTAAGGTAGGGTTGGTTTTGACCTTAGGACAGAATGGAGGAAGTGTTATCACAGAATAGTGTGGGTGAATCCTGCTGTTCACTGGAAAGGCTGGAAGTGAGTTTTTTTGCACACACTGCATTATTTCACTGGGTTAATGACACTATAACCAGTTTTATAATTAAAAAAGAAAACCAAAACACTTTTTTTCATATTTCATATATTGGTTTTAAACCTGGGGAGAAATATGTGAGAAGGTAAAAGTTAATCAGAGATTTGTCTCCACTGAAAGTGTAGGACAATTTCACATTTTCTCTCCTCTCCCCCATTAATGGCACAAGGATTTCCTTGCTGCACCACAACTCCACTTCAGGACTGGGGAGCTGCGTCTGTAGGTACACGAGACTGTCTGAGTGGCCTCCCACAAAGAATGGGACACTTACCTTCCTAGACAACACACAAAGAAATATGAAAATGAACATCCCCTGGAATGCATTGAAGATTGTAAAAAGATATGCTGTAACTACGGATCCCTGGACAACATGGAGGACTCCAAAGATCCACGTAGCCCCAAGGAGGAACAGGAGAGCAAGAGCACCTCGGGCACAGGATCTAGACAGGAAGGAAGCATTGTGAACAACATGTGGGCAAGCGCTATTTTCCTTCTTTTACCTCTTTGGAAGGTAAATGCTGCCTAGGCAATTTTTTCACATCTGCAAAGTCCTGAGAAATGCAAATACATGGGCTGTTCTTTGGGGTGTGCTGTAGCATCGTGGCACGAGTAAGCTCGCATAATCACTGCTGAAGAGCAGAGTAGAACTGGAGGGCCCTAAAACACTGGCTTCTTTAATGTTCAGATACGTTTTCTCTGGTGTACTGCAGCACCATATGATTCGATTTAAATCTACTGTTAGTGTAATACCCCAAGGAAAAACATATGTCTGTTATGAAGCATTCCCCCCTTTTTCCTCCTCCTCCTTATCTTCCTCAAAAAATAACCCAGAAAATTGTACAGTATGCTCTTAGGTCAGTACATGTGCATGACATCAAAAGGTTACCAGGCTGCCTCTCAGGTTCACTGCAGAAGACGGTGCCAGCTGCAAAACTAGACTTACTTTCTTTCATTCTTTCTCTTAAAAAAAAAATTGTTTTTGCTCACAGACTTGAGCAAATTACAGCATGTTGTCTTGGAAATGAAGCCACTGATTTCTTTCTTATACACTCTCAGACCAGTCCTTGCAGGACTTCCATTGAACAACAGACATTTTTAGCATTGTTCATCTGAAAATGAATAATTTTCAACTTCGTTAAAACCAGGTCACCACATGAAGCTACAAAGGGTGAAGAATACGAAAAAGTAATCAATCAAACAATTGCTAAATCCTAACTATAAATCTAGTGCAATGCATTGAAACTGCAGGAGTGTTCCTAAGCAACACAAACAGTAAGTTGTTTTCAATGTTCCCTGTAGTACACTTCAGCTTTTCCTGCACAAACGGTCTTCAAGGTCCTTATAAATCAGTTTTAAAGAGACTGAGCTGATGGAAAAATCATAGCAGCATGCAAAGTAAAAATCCTGGAGAGAATCCTGCCATACCCCCTACCACCACAGAAGTACAATGTCTTACTGTGGACTTTTTACAAACAACATGAATGGCTTGATTGTCTTATCACTAAATTACTTGTTAATTCAAGGCAAATATTTTTATCCTAATTCAGGCATAAGGTTTGAAATCTTTTTTGGCTTGCATAGAGGCTGTGGAAAGTAATTAAAAAAAAAAAGGACAATTACTTCTTTAACCTTGCCATATGTCTTTACCCTCTGTTTGATAAGGGCCACTTGTATTCCTTGTACACCTCTCACACAACCCCAGAGTTACTGTACAAGGTACTGCTCTGTGGGAATAAAGATTGCAAAATATACCTTTTAACAGAAAAAGAAATGATCTTTCTTTTTCTACAAATCCTCCAGAAGATTAAACTGTTATTTTTCAAAGCTTACTTTCATCTCTGGCTCTATTTAAACTTAGAGAAGATAGAATTTGTATTAATCGGCAAACTTACCTTATGTTTTCATAGCAACTAACTTCTGGCTTTAACATTGCAGTGTGCCGACATACTTTATAAATAATCACTCCAAAAGCCAACAAATTAACCTGCGGTGAGTGAAGAAATGGACTTTTAGTTCAAAACAGGATGCTTTTGAATTTCAGGAGCTATTACACATTGAAATTCCTGGGCACTGGAATGGGTTGCACAGGGAAGTTGTGAATTCTCCATCCCTGGTGGTGTTCAGAGCTGGGTTGGACAGAACCTTGCTTGACATGGTTTAGTGCGAAGTGTCCCTGCCCATGGCAGGGGGGTTGGAACTTGATGATCTTAAGGTCCTTTCCTAACTAACTATTCTATGTTTCTATGAAATGAAACAAATCAGATGAAGTTTCTGTATATTTGAAACCTATAGAATCCAGTGCTGGGAGGAGACACTCTTCTGTTCCACTTCTATGAAGAAAATATAAGCCCTGTAATAAACACTGATCAAACAAGGCTGTAATGCCACCTTATCTCAACAGTATCACTACAAATGGTCTGCAAATGTTTATTGATATTATTGGTAAAACTCTTTGATTTTCTGCTGAGATTATTGACCTTAACTAGAGATGATGGAAAGGAAAGGAAAGGAAAGGAAAAAGGAAAGAAAAAAGGAAAGGAAAAAGGAAAGGAAAAAGGAAAGGAAAAAGGAAAGGAAAAAAGGAAAGGAAAAAGGAAAGGAAAAAGGAAAGGAAAAAGGAAAGGAAAAAGGAAAGGAGAAAGGAAAGGAGAAAGGAAAGGAGAAAGGAAAGGAGAAAGGAAAAAGGAAAAGAAAAAGGAAAGGAAAAAGGAAAGGAAAAAGGAAAGGAAAGGAAAGGAAAGGAAAGGAAAGGAAAGGAAAGGAAAGGAAAAAGGAAAGGAAAAAGGAAAGGAAAAAGGAAAGGAAAGGAAAAAGGAAAGGAAAAAGGAAAGGAACAAAAAGGAAAGGAACAAAAAGGAAAGGAAAAAGGAAAGGAAAAAAGGAAAGGAAAAAAGAAAGGAAAAAAGGAAAGGAAAGGGGAAAGGAAAGGAAAGGGGAAAGGAAAAAAGAAAAAGGAAAAAGGGAAGGAAAGGAAGAAAAGGAAGGAAAAGGGAAAGGGGAAAGGGGAAAGGGGAAAGGAAAGGAAAGGAAAGGAAAGGAAAGGAAAGGAAAGGAAAGGAAAGGAAAGGAAAGGAAAGGAAAGGAAAGGAAAGGAAAGGAAAGGAAAGGAAAGGAAAGGAAAGGAAAGGAAAGGAAAGGAAAAAAGGAAAGGAAAAAAGAAAGGAAAAAGGAAAGGAAAGCAGAAAGGAAGGGAAAGGAAAAAAGAAAAGAGAAAAAAGTAAAAGGAGAAAGGAAAGGAAAGGAAAGGAAAGGAAAGGAAAGGAAAGGAAAGGAAAGGAAAGGAAAGGAAAAAGGGAAAAGGGAAAAGGGAAAAGGAAAAAGGAAAAAGGAAAAGGGAAAAGGGAAAAGGAAAAAGGGAAAAGGAAAAGGGAAAGGAAAAAGGGAAATTGAGAAAACAAAAAAGCCCCTCCTCCCTATGGATTTTCTATTACACAGTATTGTGTAGAGCTTGACAAAATGTATGTCTTTTGTTGCTGAATAGCATCATATGTTCTGAGGTCTTTGGGGTGTGAAAACTTTCAAGTGGCACAAAAAAACTTTGAGGTTTACACAAAGAATTTTTTAAGAACTAACTTTGGTTGAAAGGCTTCTTGCTGTGTATTCTCTCTTATATTTTATGGTTGTTTCATAGGTGAATAATTTCAGTTTTTTTTCCTGCCTTCTTTAAAATGGCATTATTTTATTTCAGTTTGAAATAGAAAAAAGCAACTAAAAACCACAGTTTTGCAAATGATGCTCAATTATAGTTCTGAACCTCTCTTTGCCCAGCTAGGCTTCATTGATCTTTCATTTGAATTTATACTGCATTCATTTAACAGTGTGGATGGGTTTGCTTTCTTGCTTAAAAAAAAAAAAAAAAAAAATCTTACTCTGCTTTGCAGCATTTAACATCAGAATCTATTAAAAATGTTAGTAAATGAACCAAATTTTAGCTGGATGTCATCCAGATGCTATTTGTAGATCCTTGGTTGTAATCCCTTGGTTGGTTCCTGTGGGCTTCCAGCTGTAGACTGAATAGAATTAATGCCTTCCCCAACTTGTTTCTCCAGAAATACTGTGTGGTTTTCCTCCCTCCTTCTTTAAAAAAAAACAACCCTGAACCCTCTGAAATGAAAACAAAAGGCTGATGTAGGAGCACAGCATCACTTTAAAAAGAATCATTTTCATTTGTTAACACTTATGTATGTCCTCAGAATATTTTTGTTGTGTCAAGGGGGGAGTATGTGATATTAAATGCAGGCTCTGCTTTAATTAGCTGCATGCTCATACTTTAATACAGCATAATGTATTTACAATTTGATAAGACAGGAGATAGAGCTGATTAGCAGTTTAGGGAATTAATCCTTCACTGAATACCTTGTACTCGCACTGATCGTGAGAGCTATTCTGAAGCTCCTTATATTTAAAATTGTAATCTATAATATCTCCTAAACCAGCAATTTTTCAAAGTTAATTATAAGTCAGTCAGCAGTTGTGGGTAATTATATGCAGACTTAGATTTTATCTTATATTTGTTGGTGAATAATATATCAAACAATTTAGTGCACACACTGTAATCTGCATAACCTACCTAATGTATTTACTAATCTGAAAAAGGTAGGGTGAAATGTGACCAAAGTACCATGAGCATGGAGAATACACACAGCTACAGAAAAGAGCTATCCAGATCACAGCACAAACCACACGACCAAACTTCCTCTCTGGTGGCCTGTCATCAAAATCACGAATGTCAATGAGAGCCTTCTTTTTGCCATTAATAGGTTCTGTAAGAAGTTTTATGGGCCAAAACTCCTTATCTTTTGGCCACATAAACCAGCTGCAGAACTGGAGATGCTCTCCTGAGCATGGGATTGAGCATGAGCAAGGATGGGGGGAGGCTGAGGGGCAGATATGGGGCCTTGTGGCAGCAAACTCTATTTCTCTTAGTCCTAGTGGGGCTCCTTTACACAAATACTATTTACTTTATCCGTTGTACAGAATAATAGGATTTGGGCCTCTGCATTAAAGTAATACCCATTAACTACAATCTTTTCATTCATCAGCCCATTCTAATGGGAATAACCTGTACCAGGGGAATGGGAGAGGTTAACACTGGCTTCTCGAAGTTAGCTGCCAGAACACAATTATAGTACAATACGTCTCAGGTAGCCTCGCAGGAGGTAGTGTTACAGGGTAATGAGGGTGAGCTTAACTTCTGAAATACCCAGTCATTTCTAAGATTTATTAAAGCCTTAAATTGTTTTTTTGCCCTATTTTGAAGCACTCCATCAATAAAAAATATCTATAGCAAAGTGCACAGACTGCCTTTACACAATGTTCAGTGTCTCAAAACAGTAGCTTTTAGGCTACATAGCGTGCTTGTTTTTATTTATTTTTAACCTAAGTTAGAGGCCTCTGGAACAGCATTTTGTCCTTATGGGACAATACAGGTAACAACAAGTAATTGCAATTGTTCAGTGACACAGAAATGCAGCAAAATTTGAGGGAAAACAGTAACATGAACTCATGGGTAAATCCAGGACAAAAAACTAGCTAATGATAATGTGCCAAGTGTGGCCTTTAGAGAAAACTGGGAATCCAACAGGAATCCTAAACCAAACATATTTTGCTTCAACCTGATACTCTACATGTTCTTTGCCTCAGCTATTTCTGGGAAATGTAAAGTAAAAAATTCACACTGGATGGCTGAACTGAGAAGGAATACTGAGAAGTTGGACTAAAGTAAGGGGAAATGGCATTTATATAACTAATATCCTCAAAGAGCCATACATGTTTCAACAAATGGCATGGAAAATCAAATCACCCAAAATTCCCAGATAAAGAAACAGCCACTTAAGACATTTGAATTTGTATCCAAACATGAACTTCAAATGAGCAGAAATGGACTTAGTAGGCTGTAAAAGTCATCAAAATATAGATAGGCACAAGGAACCCTGGATCCCCTAATCTTCTAGCTGGGCCAAACTGAGGGGCTTCTAAATGAGAGGCACTGAAACATCTAAAAAAGCTTCAGCTGCTACTTATAGCCAAATACTGTTTTATACTTACTTTGGTTGTAATCGCGTGTTTTCATTTTTGTAATTAAAGCACAATCTTCAGATCTTGTTGAATAAACCTTCAACGATGCTATAATTAAGGCTGCCTTAAGGTGACAAGCAAGGTGAATGAGAATGAAATGGCAAACATAAGGCACGCTGTCTCCAGAGAGGCAGTAAGTTGGAGTGGAGCAATATGTGCAGGCAACTGTGAAAACAAGCTCAGGATGGGCTTTGCACAGGCCTGGAAAGGGCCAGCCTGGGAACTGCTGCTGCCACATGCCGGCTTTGGGGAGAAGTTACCTGCATAATGAGCAGAGATACTCCACAGCTTTGGGTAAACCCAAAGCGTGAAATGTTGTGGCAGGGCCACAGTTTTATCAACTGAATAATGACATTACAGTGTGACATGGCAAGTTCCTGTGCCTTTGTTTTCAGTGTTATTACATGGCTGAGGAGTCAGAGAAACTGCTGCAAGTCCTGAGAGGGGCTTCTCAGCAAGTCTAATAGGCTAAAGGGGAATTGCACTGATTCTAAGCCCAGAACTGAATTCGTTTTTTCTCTTATTTTATTGAACAAGCCACCCCAAACTTCTACTGGGCAAACAGCACACTCAGTCCTTACTATTTCACAAAGGAAACCTCCGACTTTCTCCCTGCAAGCCCAATTTTGTGAGGTGCTGAGCATCCTCAGCCCTCCCTCCCTCTGAGATTCAGTGGGAATCAGGTGTCACTCAGCACGCTCAGGTGCACTACAGGACTAATTTTAATAATTAATCTATTCCCCCCCTTTTTTTTCTTTTTTAAGTGGTTAATCAAAGACAAGGGCTGATATAGGAACAGTCTCCACTCATAACATCTCCAGGGAATCATTTCTCCATAAAGATATTTGTAAAAGTGTTTTTAGCTTTCTTAAATTCTGGAAATGTTGTGGTATATTTATGAGCAAACGGTAGAAAACTGTGAAATAGACATTGAATAAGGGCAGTTATTATGATCCCATGAAATCAGGATTCTCGAGATAGGGGCATCTACATTTATGTATCTGTGTAACCCAGAGTAATCTCCAAGGAGCCACAAATCTGGATGAGCTAGGTTTTATTCTACACCTGTGACTGAGTTGAAAGGGAAGATGGTAAGTGACACATCTCTCTTGGGGAGATCACCTTTGTGAAGGGTCACAAGGATTTAGGACTTAGGAGTGACTTCTGGCTCTGTTAAACCAGTTGCAGGACTCCTGTTAAAAAGAGTCCTGTCAAGGCTTTACAGATCACAGAGAGTGGCATTCTCAAGGGATTTGCAGGCAACAGTGGACCCTGCTCTGGATATCACTCTGCAGATTAGCACTTGCATGTATAATGGATGCACATTGCGGTCTAGAGCAGGTTAGTGAAATTTTCCTGTGGCTGTGTTTTGGCAATCTCCATGGTACAGTTCCCATGTTCACAACTGTGATGTGTGCTGGTAAGATACAGCAGGCACCCAAGGAAGAGTTCAGAGCTCTCCAGAGTGGTACAAGTCCTATGGTTAGATCTAACCCACAGCCACAGCATTGGTCCAGATAATTTCTCTTGTAAAGAAATTCACAGGAGAGTAAGAGGAATTGAAAATGCCAAGAAGTTTCCTGGTGCTTTCCCTATCATCTTGTCAACAATAAGGAGGTTTTGCCAATGGAATTAGACTGGGGAGCTCTGTTCAATTAATCACATGTATTTTAGGATAGGACGGGAAAAGCAATGTGCTGTGTTAACCTAACTGCACTTAGAGATAGGATGGTTCTCTAAGTCTGTTTGCAGATTTGCATCCCTCCCTCTGTCTCAATGCTACCAGGGATCAGGTTAGGAAGTTAAAGCCCAAGTAGAATTAGATCTGGACAGGGCAACAAGAAAACCTTCTATAGATACGTTGGTGACAAAAGAAAACTTGGGCACTTTCCAGAAAGAAATGGGAGACCTGATTACCTGGGATATGGAGAAGGTTGAGGTAGTCAATGACTTTTTTCCTCAGTCTTCACTGGCAAGTGCTCCAGTCACACCGCCCAAGTTGCAGAAGGGAAAGGCAGGGACTGGGAGAATGAAGCATCACCTGCTGTAGGAGAAGAGGTTCAAGAACCTCTAAGGAACTTGAAGGTGCACAAGTCCATGGGACCTGATGAGAGGCATCCATGGGTCCTGAGAAAAATGGCAGATGAAGTGGCCAACCCATTATCCATCACATTTGAGAAGTCGTGGCAGTCTGGTGAAGTTCACACTGTCTGTAAAAGGCGAAACAGAGCTCCCATTTTTAAAAGGTGGAAAGAAGGAAAACCCTGGGCGAACTACAGGCCAGTCAGTCTCACCTTGGTGTCCAGACAATCCTGGAAACTATGCTAAGGCACATGGAAAATAAGGAACTTATTGTTGACAGACAATATGGCTTCACTAGGGGCAAATCATGCCTGACAAATTTGGTGGCTTTCTATGACAGGGTTACAGCATTGGTGGATAAGGGAAGAGCAACTGACAAACTGGACTTGTGCAGAGTATTTGACACTGTCCCATGTGACATTCTTGTCTCTAAATTGGAGAGACGTGGATTTTAAAGATGGACAGATTGATGATTAAGGAACTGTCTGGATGGTTGCACCCAAAGAGTTGGCTGTGTCCAAGTGGAGACCAGTGACAAGTTGCATTCCTCAGGGGTCAGTATTGGGACCAGCACTGTTTTAACATCTTTGTCAGCACCAGGGTCAGTGGGATTGAGTGCACCCTCAGCAAGTTTGCCACCAACCTGTGTGGTGTGGTCAACATGCTGGAGGGAAGGGATGCCATTCAGAGGGACCTGTACAGATTTGAGAGGTGGACCTGCACAAACTTCATGTGAAGTTCAACAGGGCCATGTGTAAGGTCCTGCATGTGGGCCAGGACAATCCCAAGCACATGTACAGGCTGGGTGGAGAATGGATTTAGAGCAGCCCTGTGGATAAGGACTTTAGGCCATTGGCTAATGAAAAGCTCAAAGTGACCAAAGCAATGTGCACCTGCAGACCAGAAAGACAACTATATCCTTGGTTGCATCAAGCATGCAAAGAAGGTGATTCTCCCCCTCTACTCTGCTCTGATGAGTCTCCCTTGCAGTACTGCATTCAGCTCTGGGGCCCTCAAGACAAGAGGGATGTGGCTTTGTTCAAGTGAGTCCAGAGTAGCTGAAGATCAGAGGGCTGAGGCACATCTTCTATGAGACAGGCTGAGGGAGTTGAGGTTATTCAACCTCAAGAAGAGAAAGCTCCTGGGAGATCTGATAGAAGCCTTCCAATACCTAAAAGATGCCTACAGGAAATCCGGAGAGGGACTTTTTACAAGGGCATGTAAGGATAGAACAAGGGGTACTGGCTTTAAACTGGAAGAGGGTAGATGTAAATTAGCTATTAGGAAGATGTTCTTCACTGTGAGGGTGGTGAGACACTGGTACAGGTTTCCCAGAGAAGCTGTGGCTGCCCCAAGCCTGGAGGTGTTCAAGGCTAGGTTGGATGGGGCTTAGAGCAACCTGGTCTAGTGGAAGATGTCCCTGCCCATGGCAGGGGGTTGGAACTGGATCCTTAAGGTCCTTCCAACCCAAACAATTCTATGACTACTTGGTTCTTTCCCTCAAGATTGGGATCCAGAAGATCACTGAGAAACATTCTTATCTATTGTCTAAGCAAATTACAAACGTCTCTGTTGATTGCTAACTGTATTTCACAAACTAATAATGTAAAAATGAGCATGTAGGTCCTAAAATGCTAAATGTTTCAAGCTGTTGGAGTTTTGCTAATAGCACATTGCTTAGCAACTGCTATATTTAAAATAGGTTCTTCATTTCACTGTTAAATGTCTGTATTTTACATACTGGAAGAGTAACATAATGTTCTATCCTTAAGTAAATACGATGTTAGTGCTTCACACCACACAAAAATCTCTCTGTGTAGTTACAGAATGATAGCTATTTTTAGTTGAGCGCTGAATGGTATGAAATACACAAAATTTAATAAAACATGCAAAACATCTGCCTGCAAATAAAAATATTTGCACTCATGTTGAAGAGTTGTAGTTTCTTTCATAATTAATTACAATTAAATGGTAAGATAGTGAGTGAAGTGATATATTTTAATTCTGCTCCATCAAGGTAGCTGACAGCTGTCAAATTTGGCAACTAAAAAATCTTTTTTTCCTTCCTCTCCCCCTCCCTTTTTTAAGTAAGACAAAAGAGCGTTTGAAAGCTCAGAGGGAAATGGCCCATCTTTCGTGGCAGTAGCTCACTTAGCACCTGGACATCAGGTAAAATGAAACAGATCAGGACAAGGCATTCAAGAAAATTTTGTCCAACATTTTTTTTTTTGAAAAATGTCAGCTCATTAGCACTAAAAGACATTTACTGTTTTAGACTATACTTTCACCTGGAAAGGCTTCCTGACTAGGACAGCTTTTCTGATTAAAATCAGAAAGGACATACCTGAACAATGAAAATCCCCACAGACAGGGCATTTATCCAGGATGTTGGAGGCATGGGAATAATTTTCTGTTATACTTAATATTCAGACTAGGCTATGACCCTTAGTTTCTCCAACCTCTGTACCAGCTATTCATTGCTATTGCTCTGTCAGCCCTGCTGGATTTATTCCATGGCATATGATAATTAAATATTCACTGGAGCAAGGAGACCTGGATCTCCCTCATCTCCCCATTCCTTATCCAGGACTATGTGAAGACAGTTCTTTTTTTAAACAGAGGGGTAATTGTTTAATATGACGCTGCGGTTTTGAGGCTGTTTCCAATACACATGTATTTATATAATGAAAAAGGAATTGGTAGTTTCATACATGATATCTTTGTATAAAAGATACACTCCAGCCTTTCAAAAGTTATTAAACCACTTTAAATACCAGCCTTTTGAGGCTCTCTATAGTTACAAAGAAGAGAAGGTATGAGAAAGAGGCAGCTAATTCTAAAGATTCACACATACTAGCTCTGATTCAGTCTGAGCACTTTATATTCAAACTTCAAAAACGAAACCCCCAAATCGTTCCCTTTTCCTTTCTTAGTCTCTGTCTCAATAATTGATGAAACCATCTATATGCTGATGTCAGATCTCTCAAAAAAGAATGAGAAAATTTCTCCCGCTGCTCTCTTAGGCATATACTTGAATTTTTTACATATATCATATTGAATTTGGTTCTTTCAAAAAATGTCTGAAGTTCAGAGCAGCTGTATCTGTATCAGTCTTTACAATGACCCTCATTATGAGTGTTTGAATTAATGAGCTTGTGATGCTCTGAATTCTGCCACAGAGAGCAATCCATTTCTGTCTTTCTGTCTGTATGGTTAATGGCTGGGTAAAATGCCAACATTCAGTGGGTCATCGTTATTTCAGTCAGGGGAGAACAGAATTAAGCTATTAACAATACAACAGTTTAAGCTTCAAAATGAAAATGTATGCCATATTAATTGCATCAAATTGGACACAAGCTGGCCATCAAACAGTCTGGGTTTGTCTCCTGACTGATTTATCTCATTATCATGTCCCCAGTGAATATATCTTCTCCAATGCTTTAGGTATACAACAGCAGCCTTACCTAGGAGTAGGAACTGTAACAAAACCATTAACAACCTCCCTTTAGGCTATATTTTTGGAAATACTTTCATTAATGCAGGATTAGAGTTTTATGATTCTAAGATTTTAATGATTTCACTTGTTTTAAAAGATAAAACATAGCTAAATGAGTTAATGTCAAACTCTGTCTCAGGAAATACACGATTATCACATAGGGTTTCTCTTTATATATGGATACTTTCAAGTTGTTATTTTACATACCTTAAGCTGTAGATTTAGACTCAATTATATGTTTTCTTTATATTTTTAGAACACTTACAGCAAGCTGTAAATAAATATATAAATACATGGAGTTTCCATATTTTTCAACAGAGTAATCCGACTCTCAGACTTCAGATTTAATGTTTCTCATTGGATTACAAAGCTAAACACATGCTGACCTTAGTCTTTTTATTTAACCTCAGTTCTGCAGCCAAGGGCAGCAGGGATGAGCCAGTAGAGCTGTATCTGACCTCAGCCATAACTAGATCCAGTGATAGGAACAGGTTCTATCTTGCTCACAGCGTAATTAATCACTTTATTTACTCTTTACCTTTTCCAAGAACCTTTTTAGAAGGTGCATTTACTTGTAAAATGGTCATGACATAAATCAGGTTCTTTAATGAATTGATTCCAGGTGCATAAAAAACTTCAGACTCCATGTTATACCTCTTCAATGGTTTCTTTTCATAAATGCAAAACTCTCTTAGGCTGCATCTGAAGCCTTATGCAGAAGCCTGCAGGAGTATTTTTATGTGGCAAAGGAGTTTTATATTCTCTTTTAACACAGCTAGCTTCAGTGAATGGGTGAGATACCATCATGATCATGACTGAGATGTCAAGTCTGACAACAGGCTATATTTGCCATTTTGGAGGTGTGACTAGTTGGAAGAAAGCTGTCTATGCCTTCCACAGTTTGCCAAAGTTTGCCAAACACTATAAAAGGTTTGGTTCTTGGGCTTTTTAGAAATAGTCACAATTCTGCTGTGGATGTAGTCTCAAAATCCCATTTTACTCAAAGCCACAAAAACTCTTTCAATGACCAAGTGAGATTTCCAGAGTATTCGTATGCAATTACTACTGTAAATTTAAATTGCTTCTCTAAATGCCTGCAAGCAATGAATCAAAAGGACAGTAGAATAGTGGAAGAATATGTGATATGAGTGAGAAAATGTGTACTGTGGATGTAGTCATTGTGACTAAGTGGATGTGGTCATTGGACAGTGGATGTAGTCATTGGACTAAGAAGGTCCAAAATACTTCAGTCTATGTTAACTATCTAAAGCAAACTTATGGTGGTCCTTTTAATAAACAATTCAGGGTAAGCATAAGTTTTTATAGGAATTGTACTTATAGCAAAGCAGGGTAAAGAATCAGCAAGAGAATATTAAGCAACTAAAAAGCCAAACAAAATCTAACCTGATTTAAACAGTTGTGCTTTTTTTCTTGGGAAAAAAAAAATCCATTGAGGCATAATATATATGGAAACATTAAAGTAGGAGGCACAGTTTATAGAAATCACAGAATCACAGAATAGTTAGGGTTGGAAAGGACCTTAAGATCATCTAGTTCCAACCCCCACTGCCATGGGCAGGGACACCCCACGCTAAACCATGCCACCCAAAGCTCTGTCCAACCTGGCCTTGAACACAGCCAGGGAGGGAGCATTCACAACCTCCCTGGGCAACCCATTCCAGTGCCTCACCACCCTCACAGTGAAGAACTTCTTCCTTATATCCAATCTATACTGTTTAAGTTTCAACCCATTACCCCTTGTCCTGTCACTACAGTCCCTAATGAAGAGTCCCTCCTCAGCATCCCTATAGGCCCCCTTCAGATACTGGAAGGCTGCTATGAGGTCTCCACGCAGCCTTCTCTTCTTCAGGCTGAACAGCCCCAACTTTCTCAGCCTGTTTTCATACAGGAGGTGCTCCAGTCCCCTGATCATCCTTGTGGCCCTCATCTGGACTTGTTCCAACAATTCCATGGCTTTTTTGTGTTGAGGTCACCAGAACTGCACACAGTCCCCCATGCGAGGTCTCACGAGAGCAGAGTAAAGGGGCAGGATCACCTCCTTCGACCTGCTGGTCACGGTCCTCTTGATGCAGCCCAGGATACGGTTGGCTTTCTGGGCTGCTAGCGCACACTGCCGGCTCATGTTACATTTCTCATTAACCAACACCCCCAAGTCCTTCACTGCAGGGCTGCTCTGAATCTCTTCTCTGTCCAACCTGTAGCTGTGCTTGGGATTGCTCCGACCCAGGTGTAGGACCTTGCACTTGGCATGGTTAATTCATGAGGTTGGCATCAGCCCACCTCACAAGTGTGTCAAGGTCCCTCTGGATGGCATTCCTTCCCTCTATTGTATCAACTGAACCACACAGCTTGGTGTCATCGGCAAACTTGCTGAGGGTGCGCTCAATCCCACTGTCCATGTCACCGACAAAGATATTGAACAGGATAGGTCCCAACCATGATCCCTGAGGGACACCACTTGTTACTGGTCTCCAGCTGGACATTGAGCCATTGACCACAAGTCTTTGTGTGAGGCCATCCAGCCAGTTCTTTATCCACCGAGTGGTCCACCTGTCAAATTGATGTCTCTCCAATTTAGAGACAAGGATGTCATGTGGAACAGGGTCGAACGCTTTACACAAGTCCAGGTAGATGATGTCAACTGCTCTACCCCTTTCCATCAGTTCTGTAGCCCTGTCATAGAAGGCCACCAGGTTGGTCAGGCAGGATTTTCCCTTAGTGAAGCCATGCTGGCTGTCACCAAGCACCTTGTTGTTTTTCATGTGCCTTAGCATGCCTTCCAGGAGAATCTGCTCCAAGATATTGCCAGGCATGGATGTGAGACTGACTGGTATGTAATTTCTCAGGTCATCCATTTTCCCCTTCTTGAAAATGACGGTTATATGTCCCCTTTTCCAGTCATCAGGAACTTCATCTGACTGCCATGATTTTTCAAATATGAAATCTTACTAGAAAAGAAGGATGCCTGGGGCATTAACCTACACTAAGTTATGGGATGCTTCAGGAAAACTGCACAGTGAACTGGCACCTGTTAGTACTTCTCCCCTTGCCCTCGCCCTCCACTTGTACCCCCTCTGCTGTTTCCACTTGTTTCACTCTTGATAGGGGACATGCTTGAGTTTTCAAGTCTAATGTCCTTTCAGTGAATCTGAGGAAGAACTTTTTGACGTGTTCTCTTATCATATTACTCACTAAGTTGCTTTAAAAAACTCAAAAAAACCTTTTTTACAGAACATCTTTCTAGGATCTTTGAGCTTTATGTGATGAATGTGTTCCTATATAACATCATATTGTTATGTTGTTATATATAACATCATATTGGGTTCGAACTAGATTATCTTAAGGTCCTTTCCAACCCTAACTATTCTACGATTCTATGAACATAAGAGCAAGTAATTTTCATAACGGCTACAGACTCTTTTCCCAAGTATTTCCAGGGACTTTAGAACAGGGGCTTTAATGACAGAGGAAGGGAAGAAGGAAAAGTGCAAAGGAGGGACCTTAATTTCACATAAAAGCCTTGGTGTTGCTGAGAAGCTCCATCCACTGGGTATGGCAGTATGGAAGCTGTGGCTTGGAGTTTAAAGCTCATCCTTTCCACTGAGCAGGGCAACTACTTTCTGACTCAATGATTATTTAGCACAGAATTTATTGCTCTTGCTGAACACCGTTGTTGTTTGAACTAATCTGTTTTGACCAAAGCTGCACACTCAGTATTTAATACCACTATATAATTAATTATCTCCACTTTACCCACAGTGGCGTAAGAAATGCCATGGAGACACCTTTAAGTGAAGCCACAGAGGGGCTAATGAAAAGGGGACTATTTTTTTTCATAAAGAATAATAAAGCAGTTGCTAGTCCCTGTAGGAATTTTATTTCCACAGAAAAGGCAGACTGAGGAACAAGAGTGGATATAAAAAAATCTTTAAACCAACTACTTTTTGAAAAATATACAGTAAATGGTACAGAGTATGCTTTTCTCATCTATCTATGAAACTTAACTAAGCATTTATCACAAATAACCCTTTGGAAAAAAAACCCACAGAATTTTCCAAAACATATATATTCATTAAAAAATATGGTTTGTTGTAATGGAAGTCAGAAGTCGAACAACTTTTTCATTATTAGTCCTTAGAATGTCAAGAAATGTCAAGAGTAACAAACATGAGCTGCTCAATGAATAACAGGAATAATAACGTGAAGAAGCCCGAGGAGGCAGTGCTCTTGATTACATCAGAGTTGTGTAACTGACCTTAGAGGGGCTGCTTGGTTGGGATTTTTGCCTGCTCCCCCTCCCCTTTTTTATTTCAAGTGGGAACAGTGGACTATCAGACCATGCTCAATGTTGGAATCTGCAAAAACGTAAAAGTTTAAACTCTTTGAATATTTACTTTTCTACAAGGGAGATGTTCAGTTTGAATGGCCTAGATTAAGTACAAGAAATATGTGAGTATATGAGAAAGAAGCAGAGTAATGGATTTGCCACAAAATTTTTCTGCATTGATTACAGCAGTATTACTAATCCTGAATCAACCTAAATGTACAGAACTGAGTATTAGAGCTGTCCAATAAGATTTGATGAATGCACTAATCCATTAATTTTACCTTTTTTGTTGAATAAATTATTTGACAAATAATGGTAAAATTCATCAAATAAATTATCTGATGAATGTATTTTTTAAGTAATCGACTAGCTCTAATGAATATGCAGGCAGTTCCTTAATGGGAAGCATTACTCTACTGTTAGCCTGCTTTCATCACTCATATGTCTCTTTTTTGTATTTTGCAACTGCAATCTGTATATTTTATTCATTTACCCATTCATTTATACATGGGAAGTTTAAAACAGAAGGGTTAATCAATCATTGCAATTCTTAGAATATTTTTGCTTTACAGTTGATTATTCATTACATTTATTACATACAGGAATGCTTAATAAAAAGAACTTGGTTTTTCTGAAGACACCTCTCCCAAGAACTATTGGCTTATAGGTTCCAAGTCAAGTTTACAAGAATGCCCTGAAAATTACAGGGTCCATTTATAAGCCATTTTTGTAGCTGCAAACACTGCAATTACCAGTTGTTTCAAGAAACTGGAGCTTGAAGCCAAGTCAGACACCTTCTAGGTCCCTGAAAACACACATAAGAGGACTAAACCAAGCAAGGGCGTACAGGAGCCACCTCCTCTCTGCACAGCACTAGGATGTTTAGGTAAAAGACACAGAGAGTGCTATTTGAATGATGTTCAATTTTGGAAATAATCTGACCTCAAAGAGCAAGTCTGGGTTTTGTTATTACAGAGGTGATCTCAACAAATGATACTGATGGATTTTTACCATTAAATGGCAAATTGCACCTGTTAACGTTACATGTCACACTTCTGAGTCCTCATTCTTAAAGAGGTATGCCAATTTATTATGGCAATGACAGTGGGTACAAGTCCAACTTGCATGAATCGAGACAACGCTGCCAAGGTCATATTCATGTTATCATGGGTGGCTCTGAATTTGCTCCACAAAGCTCAACTGAACAGATTTAATGGAAGAAATGTTTAGGAGAAAGGTATATTAGAAAGGTTGCCTATAGCTGCACTTGGATTATCAGTGATTCTCTTCTAAATTTTCCTTTTAATAGCTTGCAGACTTTCATGAATGCAGCATTAATAGTCTTTGCCCAACCCTTCCAAACAATGTACTTTCTACTGCCAGCTGGTCAACTAATATATAAAGCTGTCCCTCACAATAGATACAAGTGGAGGGATTTATCATCTTTCCATGGAATCTAAAAGATAAAGTTTCCAAAAATGCCAGTATTTAGAATAAATTTCTTATAGAGAGATAAAATCCAGAGTGGCTCCCACTCAACACAGAGCAAGCTGTCATATCAGAGGTGTGGAAAGCCGTATAGAAGTCCTGCACAACGGGAAGGAGTTTGTTATTGGCTGACATTTCATGCTCATCAAAACTGCAGCTATATTGCCCTGCAGACAAATGAGTATTTCATATTACATGGAGATGGTTACTGTAAGTTTATTACAAAAGAAAAGAACATATTCTATGGATATTTTTTTTCATACCTTTTATTTCTGAAGCTTATATTTGCATTTGCCTCAATCAGGCATGGGTTGTGGTGTGTGTGAATGTCTCTTAAAACTTGTGCTAAACAAATCACATGTCTATTAAAAATTTTAAAAACTTGTTATAAATAATTTCTCCATACTTGTATGCTTTGATCTAATCTAATGCATAGTTTTAGGTAAAACATTTGTGGTTCAAAAGATTACAAGTATTAGGAGGAAGAAATAAGTTCTAGAAATTATCTTCAGCTCGCAGCTTGTTTTACAAAGGTTCAAAATGCCCTTTCTTTGCTAACTGCATCTAAGGAGCTCCTGACCCACTCCTTTTCATGTAAAGTCACCAATCTAATAATAGTAATATTTAGATGGGATATGGCCATAACTTTCATTTAAGAATTCTAATAAAACATTAATATTAATAAACAAATACTTTCAGAAGTACTGTTTCTGCTTAGGCAACGAAGAGAACTTAGTTTGTACTCCTGATAAACACTTGAGCTCCCTATGGTTCACTATTACTGTAGTTTTAATGTTCAGGGATGTGTTTGAAATAATGTACCATGAGACAGAAAATCTGCTGGTACAGAACTGCTCTTGTTCTATATCATTCACATATTGTCTCAAAGCCATATTACAGTATAATCTAAAGCACGAATCTCCTGAGTCCCCACTCTCAGAAACTGAAAGCACCATTTGTGTACATGGGCACTTGTCCTATCAATTTTAAGGTCTCTGTGCAAGAATCATATTTGTCGTGAGTGACGTTTTAGAGATTTGGTATGCAAACTCTCCAGGCTATCTTAGAAAGCCTGCAAACTCAAAATTAGTAGATGAAGCTCAGGATTAAAGGTAAGCTTGAAGCTGCCAGATTTTGCAACTTTCTATATGAGGGTTGCAGTAACCTATCTGGTTATCCCAGAACAAAAATAACATTTCCTTTTCAGAGTCCTTAATTACCTCCTTTCCCGCCCCCCTTAATTAGCTGTGGGCAGAATGGAAATCTTGGAAAAAGATTGGCTTCTGTAATTAAAAAGACTTCCTGAGTGGCACTACTTTGGAAAAAAGTTTAATATTATTGTGGTGCCCATGCAGCATGATTAATAGGAAGACTGGACAATGGAAACTGAATTACTGCCACCAATGCGCCTTCCACAAAGCAGACATCTAACACCAACTTCATCCCTGACATGTGCCTATTTTCCTAAGGTTTTCCATATTTTCCTTAGACACTAACCTGGACAGAGTGTAAGCCAATTACCTAGCTCCCTGCTCTCTTTGAAAACATCCTTCTTGCAGTTCAGGCTTCAATTTATTATGACCTTATCAAAATAAGCTGTCCGAATGTTTTAAAAAAAAAAAATCCACAGCAGACAACGCAGCTTGCTGAAAGTGGGTTGCCTTTCCTCCCAGGTCTAGTAACATGATTATGAAGAGGCAATAACAAAGGTATCCTAATACTGTGAAAACAAGTTATCACAAAACCATTCCATAACATACAAAAAAACCAAGACAACCACCAGGCCCCTTGCTGTCCAGCTACAGCTCCTTTGTGTGGCTTCACTTAGGCAAAGGAGTGGGAGAAAACAAAAGAAGCTGTTTGGCTTCTATCCTCACCCACAGGTGGACTGCACTGGCACATAGGGCCTGTATCAACCTCTATTACCTCCTTTATATTTGCAGGGAGCGCTGGAAGATCTGGCGTGCCAAAAGAATAGCTATAGGCCTCAGAGCAAAATGAGGCTACAGGCCTTATGCACATCCATGCTTTGCAGGATTTGCCTCCGCTGCCATCTAGACTTATACGAAAGCCACTGAAGACCTGCTCTGCCTCTGTACTGTGCTTGGAATTAAGCACAGCTCAGTTGGAGCTGAAAAAGAGGTTACAGATGCATAAATTTGGGGCATTTTGTATATTTTGATAATGCAGCTTTCCTGTGCTAACAGTGCAGTGATACATCACTGCCCATAAATCTTCACCTGAAGGCAGATGAGGAACAGGAACGATAGCAATAACAAAAAAATCCCATCCTTGCTGCCTTCATGGAAGAAAGAGATAAGGTCCAGAGTGGAAATAGGAAACTGACAATTTAAACCTAAGAATTGTAAGAATTTCCTAGTAAAGGATGGTCTCTCCCCATGAATTTGTTTTACTGTAGTAACCTGCTGTCCATCAGGGCAATCTGACAGCAGAAGCACAGATCCAAGGGAGGTTACAGTGCCTTGGCTCTCTCAAAGTCTGCCGTGCTCACCAGGAGGGTGAGATGGGGAGGAATCACCCTGCAGTTGCATCTGGCAGGTTGCTCCCAGCCCATCCCCAGACTACAGTAGGAATTCGGGGTGAAATTTGATCAGAATTATACCTGATACTTTATTCAGCTTTGAAATTGCAAATACTTTGAAATAAAACTGTTTTACTATTGTCTTGTGTGCATTAGGCATTGCCAGTTCTTTTTTACAAATCTTCACATTTATCACCAAATAAATAAACCCGGTGTATGGTTATAACTGACTTGACCACAGATGCCACAAGTCCTCACCATTGTACCTTCTCACTATGTTAGTTCCAGCTATCGCCAGATCACTGTCAACTCAGTCATACACAATAATGCCCCATTACAGTTGGAATGGTTTGTTAAACTTTATAGCACTCAGAAATGCTCCTGAGGCACCAAAATGTCTTGTTTCAGAATTGAACATATAATACCTGCCAAATTTGCAGGTTTGAAGCCACTTCCAGTAAGAATTAAAAAGGCCCTTTTCACAGCTGAAATAGGGCTATCAATACTTGACTTGTCTGCCCATGTGAAATAGTGGGTTCTTTTCTCTGACGTCGCAATTTAGTTTAAAATAACTTTGATGATGACAGGGTACAAGCAAGTGATAAAGCCACAAAGATGACAGTCTAATCTTACAAAGATGACCCATCCCTGATAAGAGATTAAGTCACACAACATTTGAAAAACCAGATTATCTGTCTGCTAGGATAGTGTCTGTGTACACCTCCTGCTGAGCCATGCTGAGATGCCAATGACATACAGAGATGCTACTTCTTAAAAAAGAGAAATGCTTCACAGAATTTCTGAAACCATCAGGATAGAAGAATGTAAGCAAGCAAGAAAAGAAGCTCTTATCTTATATTGAGCTTTTTTTGGTCAAATATTAATTTTTCAGGCTAGTAAAGTATTTAGACATACAGCATATAAATAATTTAGAAACACTATAAAAAGGTCTAAATTAGCCAATTTTGCCCTATAATTAGCACTCACAGCTATGCTGGCAATGGGTGGGTGATTATTAAACACCTTTTATTATCGGTTTTATGTACTACAATAAAAATGAAAATTATACTTACAAGAATTATTAGACATGCTGGTCCTATAAAACTCCATATAAAGTTGTTCTTCGTGCTGAGCCAACATCTGAAAAGTAAGCAGCAGAAAATGCCTTGAAATGTGCTATTGTGACTATTGCATCCTTAAGTATGTTGATTTGGACACAGAAACAGTGACTTACACTTCTGTGGTGCCATAGTACTTGTATCCTAGTGCGGCAGAGATTCCAACAACCACAGCTGGACTGACGTAGCCAAAGACATAGAAATTCTTATGCAAGAAACCCTTGTTGTAGATGACTCCCACCACTATAAGGTAGAGGTGAATACCTTCAATGCACATCCATGCAAAAGCAGCTAGAAGGAAATAATGGAGTAATCCGGCAGTAATTGAACAGAAGAGCTAGAAATTCAATCAGAGAAAGCAAGAGTCATAATTCTATTAATATGTCTGTTAATAAAACAGCATATGCACAGCAACGTAGTGAACTCTAAAGTGGTGGTCCAGCAGCCCACGTGTAGTACTGATTGACAAGAACTTGGCCTACACCCATGAGCTCACTTGTTCATTACTGTTTTCTGTAGCAACTGGTAAGATAAAGAGACTACATTCAACTTCTAGTGCACTTCTTCTCAGAAAAACTATATAAACAACTTGACAAGGTTGATACCATAGTTACATCGGAGCAGTCTGTATGATTTCCTGATCCAGATGAAGTTCATTTTTACAGTTTTGATAACAGTGTAATTAGGCATCACAAGGAATTATTTCCAAAATTACTTTTGTTACTACAAAATGTTTGTAAAATGATATTTCTTGATTGGTTGGTACTGGAATGTCATCTCATGGATAGCAGTTTGCAGTTTTTCAAGTAACTTTAAATTCTATTCGACTACTTACAGTAAGATTATTTTGATAATTTATGCATAATTTAATTTCCTAAAACTATTCTGAGATGCAAAAATCAACAGCCCTTCTTGTATGAAAAACAACAGGGAGAAGTCAAGACCTCACATGCATAAAGAAAATGGGTCCTCCAGCCAACACTGCTGTATCTTAAATGCTAGCTTGGCACTACAGATGGCCTGGCTTTTAGGGAAAATTGTCACCCAGAAAGCCACCAGCATGGCTTTGTACAGCGTCCAAATAGATGAGAAAAGTGAAAATGATAAGCATATCAAGACCACAGTCTTTGATAAGATGAAAAAGCTTAAATGAAAGCCATAGAGCAATGTCAATACACACCAGTTCAGATGAAGACCCTACTTCTTTAAATGATCATTTTGTATTTTCTGTTACTAGACTGGGAAACCAATGTCACTGGAATATTCATACTGATACTGGGAAATATTGGAAGTAGATGGAAAATCATGTCTTATACAGTACATTTACTTTACAACACAAAATCAAGATATGAGTGAAAACTACCCACCTTATTATTGTTCATATTAATTCCAATCAGAAAAATAAGTTCCGCCAGGAAAAGGCTGCAGCAGAGGTTTTTGTGAATTGTCGTTCTAGTGCTTTGAATTTCACTGAAGAACCAGAATGTAAAAATGCACATGGAGAGGCAAATCAACGAAATAATTATTCCTAGCTGAGTGATTCTTGTAAGAATGTTATAATTTGTAACACCCTGGGGGAAAATTATAATATAATATTTAAAAGAACAGCTTTGTACCTTCTCAAGAAAGACCTCATTCTATTATACATTTTTTTTCGTCTTTTCTACAAAGTATTAATCAAAACTGTTTGTAGAGTTTCACTGCAAACTTACACTTTGGATAGTATAAAAAGTATTGTTTTTTTGTAAGACATAATTCATGGAGAAATTAGTAATGAGCTGCATATATTTCTGCTCTTGCATTTTCTGATATTTCTTAACAAAACTTTTTTATTAACATCAGTATCTCCTAATATGCTTTAAAAAATCAGATCATTTTTGTGAATAACAAATACACTGGCAGTAGGACATATATTAATATGACATGAACATTTTCTAATATAAAAGGACTTATCACAGCAGTGACTTAGATAAGCAAAACTGAATAACCCTCTTACTGCATTTGCAACATGATCAAAACAAGACTCTGAAATAACAATCACTTCAAACAAATGCTATCCCAGATACGTAACATGAACATTCTCCAAAGAAACACAGGCTATTTTAATATTAGATGTGAATATTTTCTGTACAGGAATACAGTTACATTTGCTGCTTGGTATTTGCACAAAGAACCTCTTGAAGTACATGACTGTGCAACAGCATAAGGGTACTATTCAGCTGACCATAAAATGTATCTAAGTAATTTTTTTTCTAAATAAAGAACCAGAGATTATTCTCCTCCCAAACTTCTTTTTGAAAACAACTGTATAAGTACCTGCAAATGTTTTAAATATAAACTGAAGATTTAGGATGCTATTTAGCAACCAGGAAACAGCCTCTGTCAGCGTGAAATTCACAGTGTGAGAGAACTGTCTCAATACAGTATATTCATGCTAATATTCTGCTTGCTGTCAGTTCTGATACCATGTAAAGCTGCCTCCTGAGGCAGGACCTGAGCTCCCACAGATCCCCACACAGGCCCTGGAAATCTATGGGGCCTCTTAATGTAACAAAGGGATAAACTGAGTGGTCATTCTCATGATTTTGTGCTTGTCATGAGTGCCTATGTTTAATAGTCATAAACTTTACACTGATTTATGCTGTTGAAAATTCTCAGGAAAGAACTTAAAGCAGATTTTTAGATGCCAAGGTTAGACAAATGGGTGGCAAAGTTTTGTGAGAGAGAAATTCAGGGCCATATGGTTACTGACCACCAGTGAATGCCAGTTAAATCCCACAGCAGTCTTAAAATGGGATTTAAAATTAAAAGCAATGCACCAAAAATAAGCACAACAGACTGTGTATTTGGAACAAGATATTTTGCTGCATCATTGCTCTGTAATACTGCAGAAAGGACAAAAGGAAAATCAAACACATATGGGAGGAATTTTGTTTGCCCTGTGCACAATAAATTGTGTGTTTGCTGAACAAAATCAAGAGACAACCTAAAAGGGGAAAAGTACATAAGTTGCACTGAAATAAAAACATAAGGAATGAGGATAAGAGAAAGTATGAGGTAAAACACTAAATTAAAATAGCACTTACAACAGAGCCACCTGAGGACATCAAAACAGCAAAATGAGTCAGATGATTACATTTGCATGAGATATGAGTGGAGTTGGAATGTGTCAGCTCACAGCCTTCTGTAGCCCAGTTGCCATTCATTGTGTCTGCTGAGTAGTTCCAAAATGCACATTTAATATCTTTATCCGGAGTCTGGAACAGAAACAAGATGTTTTACTGATGGCAAAAGGCAGGATATTTCCTATCAAGAGACCTTTCTTACGTTAGCCAGTGCAATTCATTACATACTGCTTGCACCTTTGGAAGGCTGGGAAACAAAAATGACATTCTGCAAGTCCTATTCCAAGCAATCAAAACATGGCTAGAGAGGGAAGCATCTTATCCACAAAGCTAACACCCTACCAAAAATGTAGTCTAATCAGATTACTGAACCGTTCTGGCACTTGCAAAGGTGTTGGAATTTTTACCTACTGAAATCATTGTTACATACATACACCTGCACCTGCTGAACATGGACTAAACCCCAAGGTTACAGCCACATTGCTTGTCCGGCTCACAGTCCCTTCCAAATGAGCAGTTTGAAAACTGAGACTTATTCCATGCATTTTACAAAGTGATCTGAGATAAAGCCAGGGTCATATCACACCTGCTATATCAGGTGTGATGACAGCGCTGAATAAGACCATTAGTATTATTTATTACAGTTAGTGCTTACTAACTTGTCAAAGATAAGGTCCCCACTGTACTAATAAGTTGTATAAATATATGCAAATTTATATAGAAGACAAATAACAAATTTAAAAGCTGCATAACCAAGGTTAACACCTTGTCCTACCGTCAATGTCTTTACACACTTTCTATGTTTCTGATAATTCTTTGTGCAATGCAAGGTGATTCTTCATGCACAAGTAAATTCAGTAAAATCTATACACACTATGGAACTAAAATTATTAGTTTTAAACAAATGTGTTCAGATTTCAGAAATAACAAAGTCGAAATACTATAGGTTCTGGTATATTCTCCTACCTCCAAGATAACTTTTCGCAGTAACTTTGAAGCATATCTTCGTATTTTTTAATATGCATGCTTAACCATGTGATAAACTTTCAGAAACCCCACCTAAATACAGGATATTCAAGACCCTGTAATATTCTGTGTTTCAGGCATCTACATTTTATTCATACTATAACCCAGCAAAGCTGGCGTTGTTGCCCTTGCTTTAGTCCCATAGCTATTTTCTGTTGTATCATATTTAGTTTATTGCACTTATGATGTCACATTTGGAATTCATCTAACTAGAGAAATAAATGACAAACATCAGCAAACAACAGAATTATGTCTCAATATATTGTACACTGCAGGTATGGTTACATCACATAAAATGATTAACTATTATTTTGTTTTATTTGATGTTGATAATAAAAAAGCCCCTTACCTTCATATACTTTAAGGTAAATGTTATTTTCTCAAGCTCATAGAGTGTAGGTGGATTTGAGCTAATTGCCACAGCTATAACTGATGAGCTTACGGTCTGTCTCTGCTCTGAAGTATCTTTTGAGGAGAGGTTTTTAGGCGATGAAAGCAAAGAACCAATATTGCTATACCGCAGAAAGACAACTGCAACGGTGCCTATCAATCAAATAGACCATGTTCAGTGGTTTGTGGGGTTTTTATTGAAGAACAATATTGAAGACATTAAGGAAACAATAAACAATAGACATTATTACTGCTCTTGCATAAAATATGCAAAACGGAATCTTTGTGGAATACTTATGAAAAGGTTTTAGAGACAATGAAATATAGCTTTATTTAAAACAATGTAACTGCCATTAGAAATATCTATGTGTGCTCACACTGGGAATTCTAATTAGATATACACATGTATACTTTTTTCTAGAGTAATACATGCTTGCTGCTGTTTTACAGTTGGCTACATATGTGGTATCAGGTCTCAAACTAAAATGGCTCAGACCTGAGGTAAATACTGGGCTTCTCTGAATTACCTGGCTTACTTTGATTTCCATTGCAGTGGACCCAGAATGGAAGGCACATAGGGAAAAAAAAAGCAAATGGGATTTTAGGATGCAGTGCTGATACAAAAAAAAAGAAGTCATGATTTTTCTTCCTGGTACCAAAGCAAATCACTTTTTGGGCTACTGACAGGTGGTGAGATTCAGATAAACTGGAAGATTAGGATTTAAAAAATATTTTCTATGTTTATTAGGTCAGGTAGTTTAATTCTAGAACTGTTTAAACACATTTATTTATTTTCAGTGATGACAGTAGTTGCAAACCATTTCTGTAGCACTATGAGGTCCAAGCCAATTTCCTTGCCTTACTGGTTTGGTACTGAAGAAAATGTATTCTTGCCCTAGTGAACTACTCTTTAAATAGAAAAGGTACACAACTTTTTTGGAGGAGAAGTAAGAAAACTAGTTGATGGGGCCAGTATGAACTCACAGCAGATCTATGGCTAAGAAAAGGATAAAGCTCAGGTCTCTGGCAACAATATCCAGTGTTAAAGCTCACTGTATACTGGAAACGTTAGAAACACCAGTCTTGAGACAGTAAAGGCGTAGGAGAGATGATGATAGAAACACCTTGACTCCTCTGTAGTTAACAGGGCTGAAGCTCAGTCTTAGTAAACTGCATATTTGGTTATTTACTAGTGGGTACAAGTCTAGCCAAGGTGTTTAATAGCCCACCTACTCTCTAACCTTTGTTTCTTACCATTAGGATGAGATTCCTCTCTCTTCTTTGGAGAGATCTTTATATAATCTCCCCCCGTGTATGCATGAGGGTGAATGTGTTTCATGTGATGTGAATCAAAAGCAAAAACCTTGAGTACTGAAAAAGAAGAAAAATACTGCACAAGTCAGAGATCCATTACAGTGTACCATAATTTACAGTTGGGTTAATAAATGTGCTATTGAATTGCATAATTAACGTGACTTTTAAGAGTATATCATTGCACCAAATATTTCAAGAAAAATGCTATTAATATGTTTGCTTAAACCCCTATGTTTTATTATTTTCCTGCATACATTTTGCTCTCATACTTTTTCCATGAAAAATATTGTCTTTTATTCACCTTGCATTAAATTAGGAACTGGAAAGAACAATGTAGGTTACTCTAAGAAGAGCTATTGCTTTATTAAAAATGCATTTCTAAAAGGGACCACAAATCACAATTATAAAAAGCAAAGCATAAAATTCTCTACTGAATAGTAACATTTGACAAAAGCCAATTTTTGAAAAGTATATATTTTATAGTTATCTGTCCATGCTACCAAACGCACATTGCACCATGAAATAATGATGTGTCTTGTCAAAAAACTAACAAACAAGCATCACCCCTCAGGACACAAACTACATTAGAGGACATTGAGCTCTTTATTTGGTTCATTATAGTGCTGAGTTTCAATCACCCAGGAAGGGAACAAAAAAAGTCAATCAGGACTCTTTTAAAAAACAAAACAGCAAACAAATCTAAAACTTGACTGATGGAGGAATATCACTAAGCTGTACAATCTGCATTGCTTATAGCACAGCACACAAAAATAATATGAGCTATTCAATAGACCAGCTGTCAGAAAACGTTCGTCAGGATGTAAGAAATAGTAGTTTCTGTAGCTGGAGTTTTGAAAAGCTTGGAGTTCAAGAGATTGCAAGCAGTGGAGAGAGAGGGGTAATACTGTAGGTGTTGCCCCAGAATAGATGTGTGGGGCACATTTAAGTCCTGTGAAAAATGCATTGATGCTGAAAAACCGTAACAAAAGATTGCAGTGTTTGGGTCCAATTTGGAAAAGAGCTCATCTAGTTTCTCATTTTAGAACAAGAGCAAGACAAAAAAATCATCCACCTTTCAACATGGAAATTCCTCAAGATTCTCTTGATGATAAGCTTTTTTTCACACCTTGGTCTGACTAACATCTACACTGCTACTGGAGGCTGCACATGAATCCTCTCTTCAAGACCTTCATGGACTCAGTTCTGTAGCCAGGAGACCCTCTCCTTTCTGTCAGGGTGGTGGGGGAACCGGGGATTTACAGCCAGCTAGTGGCATCGCTTTGTATCTGCTGCAGGCCCAGACGTGCTCTGGACTGACATAAATCTGCTTCTAAAGAGTTTATGTAATAGAACAAAATCTCTCATTTTTCATCACTCTTGCTAATTTACTTTCAGAAAAGTGAAAGAAGAACAGGTGGTTTGACCTGCCTCAGGATCAAAGGAAGACTGTCTTATCATGTCATCTTACAAATTGGCAAACTGGTAAGAGGTACTGAAGGACTGTACTGAATCTAAAATAAGAAATCAGGTCACATGCAGTTTGGGTACATTCAGAGAAATGAAGATGTGACCATTGCCAAAGTCATAAACAATGCTTTATCAGGATTTTCAAAAGCAGCTGGTATTAACCTTACTCTGCTCCCACTGAAGGAATGATAGAACAATTATTAATACAGGAAAATCAGCAGGAGTTGTTGTGAAGGCACCAGCACACATGGAGAAAGGTAGGAAAGCAAAACGTGCAGTTTAGCCTAACTGGTTCTCCTCAGATATTCCTCTTGAAATGGAAATTCTTCTGAAATAAAGCCACTCCAGATCGGACTCACCAACCACAATCCCGATTCCATGATCATTTACAATACCTTCACTGAGCCAAAAAGAGGAAAAAATCTGTATATGGCAAATCTAAGTTTCATTCCACTGGTAGGGTTTTTTTTTAATGCATACTAGATGCATAGGATAATTTTGTACATGTAAGACGAATGCAGATTCATTGTTACGGTGTGACTAGAATGAGAGATTGAAAGAGAATCTGACAGGACAATTTCCTACAGCTTCTCAAGTTTTTTCTGGGCTGTAGGCTCACATGTTCAGTCATTGAAAATTATGATACCTACACTGAAAGTCAGGTGTTAGTTATGAAACTCATACAAATTAACACCTGTGTCTTTCACATAACACCATTTCTAATCTTCATAATCATGCTGAAAAACTCCTCAGTGTAATCCACACCTAAAGTATATCTTAGATTAATTTTCTTTATCTTACCTATGTCACTTGCATTAGCATCTAGCTGTGCTGTCTTTTTGAAGTTCTGTGACATGAGAAGCGTTGCTTGTTCTGCAGTATGCAGCAGCTTAGTCAGGCTCCGTCTTTGGTCATCTACAGGAAGAGCTTCCCAGACTGTAATCTTGTCTTTTTGTAAAAAATTGTTCACAGTACTAACCAAAACCTGCACATAAAATTATATGTTTAAGTGCAGGAGTCATATGCTATTTGTAAAATAAGACACACATCCCCCTCATCTAATTTTAAGGCTTGATCTACTCACATTAATGGTTGTATTACGAAGTGTTTCATTGTCAGAAACAGAGTAATGCCTGGTATTTAATGATGAATAAGATAGTGCTTCAACATATGAAATCACATCTACAGGTAAAAGCGGTCCCAAAGTATTTTTATTAATTTCTTGCAGCATCTCCAGGGGTGTTTTCAAATGACTAATCTGAAAAATACAAGAACTCGCATCTTAATGAAACAAATGAAGTCACATTTCTGCAAGTGAAAGTAAACCCAGTGCAAATGGCTGATTTCTGTGAATTAACATACTGGCTTTTAAGATGCTTGTGCATAAAAAGAGGCACCATTTAAATCAATAGGTTATACATGTCTGCTATAATCTTAATAAACAGCTACTATAAAAATAAGCCATATGCTATCATTAAACTTTTTTTCTGACTACTGCAGCTCTTTTTTATTTATCCTAATTCTCCAAAATTAGCTGGCAAATGTTCTGCAAAAGTCATTAAATATCAGTGATTTGATTATTCCATTGACTCTCTTCTGTTAAATTTTTAGTTGAAAATGTGGGAGCAGAGAAATAGTATATTTGGTAGGGTTTTCTTTTTTTTTTTTTTAAACGCAGATTATAAAGCATGTAGTTAAATCAAACTGTACTATTTCACCATCAATGCTTCAGTTTATGAACTGCTTAATGCAGTTATATAAAACAATTGGTTTAAAAAGCAACAGTCTGAAGAAGGTGAGATGATTAAACTTGCAAATTTCCATCTCACAGCTGAATAAGAAAAGAATTCTTATTTCACGATACTGAAATTTAATGAGATTAAAATTCCTCCCCCCCCCCCCCAAAAGAAAAACATCAAAGAAACCCTGAACCCAACACCTGATTTTGTAAGATCTGTAGACTCTGCTGCTGAACAGCTTTTATGGGGCTTGCTTTGTCTTTGACTGCAGCTGAATCAAACTAGAACACAGGCTAAAAATCTAGGCTAAAATCTGACACAGTTTTTTATGCAAAATTGAGGTATTTTAACTTACTACTTTAATTTGACTATGTATTTTAAAAACAAAAAATAAAACCCCAAAATCCTAAATCCTGCTGTGGCATTTACCATGCCTTCATATGTAAAGGTGGTAAGCATATATTACATTTAATATAATACATTACATTACAGGTTAACACAGAAAGCATGTTAACACAATGACCATCTTACACTAGGTTAATAAAAGCCTTTCAATAAATATCTTTCTGAATTTTTTAACTTTGGCAAACTGCTTAATATAAGATCCCAACATATACAATTTGATTTATTTATTCTTATGTTTCATTTATCTTTTTAAATTAGACAATACTATAAATGTAGACTAATGAACAGTGATTCCATTAATGTTTTGGGTTTGTTTTTTTTTTTTGAATTTGCTTCAGGAATCTCTGTTTCTGGTGAAAAAGAAATCTTGAGTCCAGAGTCCCTGAATCTATAAATTCTGCACCACTTTACATACTATGCTTTGGCAGTAAATATATTAGCATACCAGGTTGTTATTGCTCCATTTTCTATTTTGTCACTTGTTGACATTACTTTTGTAAGCTATCTTGCTGCCTTTCACTCTGAACAAGCAAATAATTGCACATCAGTAAATGCTGCAGTGTGTAACTTCAGAAATTGCAGAAACAGTTGAGTGATCATCACACTTCTGAATTTGTCATGCATCATGACTCACTTTGCTGGAAACAGAACACACAGATTCCCAGCAAGTTATTATCATGATTTGAACATATAACCCAGTTCAAATAATTTGAAATTATTAAAAACACTTCTGTAAACATACTTAAGTTCAATTGTATGCTTCAAGCATTTGTTAAAAGCTCCTTAAGAACTATTATAATTGAAATAACAGTTTCAAACAGAAACAATTAAAGGATTTAGAAATTAATCTATAAACCAATGCTACTTACCCCAGCTAAAGTTCTGTTAATACGTTCAGTTATACAGTCTTTGTATAACTCACACTTGGCCTTCAGATTTTCTGTAGAAATTAAACAGAAACTAATTATATACTGCAGTTTAATCAATATTCAATGTATACTTATTTTAAGAGCTCTTGTCATTCCTCACACCACCAGCATTCTGAATTTATGCACATTAAGACACAGCACTTTGTTCTCAAACTGCAACTACTGGGACTTGATCTTGGCCAAAGTTACACCACTGGACAGACTCTCAGCTTTTGTTTTACTCAGGTAGAGACTTAGGCCCCTTTCCTTGGGACTTCTACAGGTAAACTTAAGAGACAGCTTGAAATTATGGAGAGAAGGAGACATCTGACAACCACTATTTCAAATGGATTTCATCACACTGTTTAGCAACAATACATTTACAAAATGATTCTATTCTCAGGAAATGTAGATGTCACTGCCTTGCCTCTTTTTCATGTATTGCTGATTAATCTAGCTGAAGATAAAGAGGCACTGGTGGGTTTCTCAGAAGATGTAGCTCTCTAATAACACATAAACCTTGATAATATCATGTACCTTGGCAGGAAGTGCCATCATTTGGCTTAAACTGCAATTTTCCCGTGGATGGTTGATAACCTTCCTTACAGGAGCAGTTAAACCCTCCATCCACGTTTTCACATTTTGCATGATCTCCACAGGCAACAGTTCCTTCATTGCTGCACTCATCTACATCTGCAAATATCGTGAGAAATTGAATTTTTCATTAAGTGTTTACAGACTAACACCTTGCTGCTTTGTTGATAATAGCCCTGCATGCTGCAAGCAGTTTCATAATAAAATTTCATGGAATAAAAAAAAGCAAAAACTGAAAAGGCAAACTTAACGGCAAAATACCTGCCAATTATAATATTTAGGGATTAAAAGGATAAATATTAATTGATCATATTTTATGCCACCACTTTTATTACTATATAATAGTGCATTGTTCATGCTTTAAAACCATGAATTTAAAACCATAAAACTTTTAAAACCATATTAATTCTATCATAACAAAATGCTCTGCATGATGCAAATCATCAGAAAACCATTTTCCAGAGATTAGACTAAATAGATTTTCTCAGCCTTATGATTCAGTTAGAAAAGAGAAATAAAACTGCAGCCTTTTCTTTTAAGTTACAGCTTTAAAAAGATGCTACAAAAGATCACTTCATCCATTTGCTAATCCAAGATTTAAGCTCTGTGCCCTTTAAAGTGCTTGGCATGTGGGATATTTTTTAATTCACATTTAAATTACATTTGCCTAAAATGTCTTCTGTACTTCTAAATAATTTGCCATTAGGTAGACAGGTTCAGTAACCGGGTGGGGCACAGTCCAAGAGTAAAGCTGATGAATTCCAGTAAGGGAATCCGTGAATTGATCAATTATAGAGAGCTGTATACTAACTCTTTGGCTGAGGTAGGGATTATTTTGCATTATTTGGTTGGCCAAGGATAAATATCAAATAACTCAATGGAGAAAGTAAACTGGGGAAAAAAAAACAAATATTTCTGATGAATGAAGTAATGGACTGTGAAGTGCTGTGCTGGAAAGGAGAAAAAAGTGAACAGCTTTGGAACAGGTATGAAAAGAGTTGAAAAATGAAGAAGTGATACATGAGCAGCTTTAAAGGAACAGCCTGAGAACTGAACTGAAAGAAAATAAAGGTAGAGAGGGGAATGGATGAATCAGAGAGAACTGAAGAACTGGCATGACACTGAATTTAGGAAATAAATTTGTGAAAAAGGACTGATTAACCGATTAGTGGGGGAGAACAGCTACGTGAATTGATAGAAGACTTTTGTGTAGCCAGATGGATGTTAAGGACAAACAGAAAGCAGATATAGAGGGCTGGAAATGCACTATTAGCATACAGGAACTATTTTTGCACTCTTATTTTTACACAAGACTGTTGGTGGTTTTAAAAAAGGAGTAGAACAAAAATGAGCAACCATGTATGTGAAATAAGGTTGCTAGATAAACAGAAATGGTAGAAAAACAGAAAAACGTTCATTAGCCAGCTCTCTTTCTTCTGCTCATAACTGCTGGGGTTCTAGTAGATGATTGAGATCCCACCCCATCCTCCTCACTGAGCAGTGAGTATGATTTTCACGTGAAATGCTGCATTTTAAGCCTGAGGTTCAGATGGGGAAGGTACAGATGGGAAGGCAAGGTGGGGCTGTGGGTGTATTTGCCTTTCCCAGCAAATCCACCTCAGCCTTTCACGGATAGCTGCTGTGGAAGCAGTGTGTTTGAATGGACTGGTGCAAGCACCGATATTTAAGGTATGAGGTTAAATTATAATTATCTGCATTAGGGCAATAGTTTGTTTCCATATTTAATGCCCCAAACTGAAAATATTTCTCTTTAATGAACTGAGTTTTACATTATCTGTGTTCATATGGTTTCTGTGACCTCAGTATTCATGCAGTCATGGAGCTAACCACATTATACATCAATGAATCTGGCAAAAGTGATGAAGAGGGAGGGAAAAAGCTTGGTATAGTGTTACATAGTCTACCTCATAATTAAATGCTGTCATTTAAAGACATAAGGCTAAAGTTCTTACTCTTGGCATTTAAATAACCTCTCACATCAGTAAATTATAAAGCTCTTTTTGAAACAAGTGGGTGACTGTCAGTGCCCTGTTGTGTGACTCTCTGTAAGACAGACAAACTTTGAATGAATTGAAGCAGCAAGGATGAAAACCACTACAATATCAGTTTGTATAACAAGAACACACATCAGCCTTATACCAAAGATTTCCTTGGCCTTGTCAGCTACACAGAGAAGGACATGTACATCTTAGCAAGATATTCAGTGTGTAGTGCAATGCTAAAACACCAGCAAATGACAAGAGGCTTTGCTAAAACTGATAATGATTTATAAATAAATACATAAATAAATGCTTGAATACTTTCTAGACTACCACAGATAAGTATTCAAGTTTTCATGTGATTTACTGGTGCAAATATTTCAGAATCATTGTGATATTTCACTTTTCATGAGTCTTTAGTTTAGTAAATCATTTATTTGTCATTATTGGGCAGTCATACGGATTACTCTTCCTCTTGTAATTATGTCGGATATTAAACATAATAGAAATTTTAATGAGAAGTCAGGATCATTCAAAACAACAGCAGAAACTTAAGTACCACAGCACATTTCTGGCAACAGGATGGTCTGACAGAGACACGTTGTTGAGTATACACAAATAGACTCTGCAGTTGAGCTGTACATATGGAATGAGTCCATATCATGCCTATATAATTTACTATTTCCTGGAGAAAAAAAAATAAATCTCCTGGATGACAAAATTAAAAGGAAATATGCCTGATCTTGCAAGGTACTAATCAGCTTCACATCCCTTTTAAATCAATGAGATTGTCAGGGGCAGCCAATAATTTGTGACAGTTGCAAAAATGCAGCTTTTAAGTTCCTGCTTTGAAATGCAGAGGCTGTAAGTTTTTGTTTCTTTATATTTTGTAGTTATGCCATTTTAACCAAATATGCAATTGTTGGACCACACATGGACAGCAGCTTGTCAGTGCTTTCAGCGATCCAATTTTGCTGGAGCTTTGGGGCAAGGATCTCAAACCGTCTTCCTTGATCTACTACAGCAGTGGGGCTGGGCTGCCAAGGCTTGACTGAGCAGTCTTTGCTGAAAACATTCCTGAGCAAAGGCTGAAGAACAGCAGCTTTTTAAACAGAAGAGCATTTGCCGTAGCTCTGCAAAACCCTGGCCTTTTAGTAAATATTCAAAACAAACCCTGGAGCTGAACTTTGAAGCTTTTATAATAGCTCCAATCAGAAAAATAATATCACCAACACCACTTAGGCTAGTGTGAAAATAGATTTAGAACCTTCTATTTTATTTCTGTGCTTTGTCACTCCTCATTTACTGCAGCAGGCAAGGAAATTCCAATTAAATTAAAAGTACTGAGAACAGTTATTATGTTCAGTCTTGCCAATTACTGGATTGTACCTACATCGCTTTGATTCTTCACCAGTCAGTCAAGACAGCTTGATGTCTACATTATACCTTCTGCTTATTAGTAGCTTGCAAGTGATTGAAAAGTCCAATTGCAAAGGACTAGATGTTCCCTCCCCATGCCTCCATACTGTGGAAGTCAGCAGCACACACAAAGCAGAAATGAAAAAGCCTACGAATAGCACAGGCAAAAGAAAAGTTAGCCACATAGCATATCCCATCCACTGTACAACTCTCCTGACACAGAAAAGGATGTGATGTAGAAATGGTGCCTTCCCAGTGTTCTCAAAATACCTGAGTAAAACTAATAGCATGTTCCTGGAAAAGGCAGAGTAGCACAGATGTCACTTTCATTTTACAGATAGCCATTTTAATGTTTTTACTGTGTTGACCAGGGTGAAAAAAGTAGGTTTATATTTCACCTTTTCAGCTGCAGCTGAACATTCAATAAAATGTGAAGTCTAAGGGAAAAGCATGGCTTTTATACTGTAAATAGATTTTAATAACTCATATGCTGGAGAACAGAAAAATACAATCTTCAGAAACATTACATCTCTGCATTCCTCTTTTTTTCTTCTCCATTTCCTTTCTCCTTCTCTTTTCTTCTCTCTCTCTTACTACCTTCCAGTTCCTCCTCTATCTGCATTTCATTGCCATCTCCTCACCAATTCTACCGCCTAACATAGGTGAAATACTGCTGACCCCCAACAGAAGGATTGGGTTAAGGGTGAACTGATATTTCCCAAATCCACTATACCAAGTTTTCCTCTGGTCCACTATCCTGAGAATTATAATCACTTTGTATTTGGTTTAGTATAGTATCCAAAGAGGGGAGAAACACACATATGTATTCATCTGGACTTTGAAGAGCACTCACACATACACAGTGATGTACCACACTTGCACCACTGGGAAGTCCAGATAGGTTTGATTGCATAAACACATAAACATAATGGCATACTCTCCAAAATTCAACTACTGCGTTTTCAAAGGTGCTGCCATATGCGTTATACCTATATACTAAAGAGAAAACTTAAGACTTTGCAGAATTTGAAAATACTTTGGTGCCTATAAACTTGAGTGGATACTTGGTAGCTCTGTCCTCCTAATTGTGCAGGATAATTTGCACTGTATTTACAATGACAACTTCAGTGTTTGCTTTAGGGGTGTGTAGTACACCCTGAATACACTGCTGACAGCTGCTTGTGAGCAAGTCATATCTGCCACCACCAGCAGCAGATCCATTGGGTACAAAATATCCTATTATGGTTTCCCTGACAAATAGAGTAGAAAATTAATTGTGGATCAAAAGGCTGTCTTTAGGACTCACTACTTGCCAAAGTCATCGGTACACTTGTATAATGAGAAAAGGCGCCTAAGGTAATTTTTTTATTTCAGCGTGAGTTTTGGAAGCTCTCACCTCTTCCCATATGAACTTACAAAAAGGAGAAGTGGTAAACTAACCCCCAGTAGAGGATAAAAAATGATCAGTCTGTCCAGTAAAGAGGGCAATAGGAAAAAAAAAGCAAGCTAATGATGAAAAGCTAAAGTGACTCAAGAACAGTCAGAGGAAGAACTTTGAAGACAAAACTTCTGAAGCTGAGAAAATGTCATAACATAAAAATCAAAGCCTGGACCAGAAACAGCAAGAATATTTACAGCTTAATGTGCTAACAGTCTCAATCCCAGCTAATTTAAGAACGATTCATGGCAGCTGGGTAAAGCGGAGCTATTTTAGTTGGCTGTGAGCAATGGGCAAGAAACGTTGATTAGATCATTTTCTGGCTTAATATGCAGCCATTCTGCTGATATTAAGAGCAGTAAGAAGAGAGGTTGTCAGCACTCACAAGCTCACAGGAGACGTATACAGAATGAGACATAGTCAGCATAAAGGTGTAAAGGGCAATAGATTTATTTCTCATTTTCTGATTCCCTGAGGACTGTTGCAACATATAGAGAAAATTACCAGGAGTTTGAAAGAAGAGAAACAGTTACAGTTCTTCCATCCAAAGGAAATCCTAAAGGATTGCATAGCTGTTCAGAAATAACATTTTTCCAGAGAACTTTTCCTCCCCTGTAATCTTGAGCAGCTTCCACCCAACTGCTACAGAAACAGAGGCTGATGGATGGCACAGGAGGTAGGTTAACTACTGATCTTGCTCATTGCTTTTGATCAGACTTGAAAAATTACCAAAAATATCTCAACCAAAGCCCCCAAAAGAAAAAGCATAGTTTTGGAGCATAGTAGGTTACTTGTATAGGGGATTTTTTTGGTCCAGAGCTACCTAAATGCAGAATACTTTGTCACTGCTTTGTTTTAAGAACATGACCACTTTTCTCACACATTAGTGAAACAGGGGCATAAATAGGTAGATTGGGGATTTCTGTGTTACCTTAACTTCATTGTCTAAAACTGTGGCATAAAAATATTGCAAGCAGATTCAAGATTGAAGTGTTACTGAAAGCAGTGAGAACCGTGGGGCCGCACTGAAATATTAAGTTTGTAACAGTCCAAGTTGAGGGAATTTTATATTCAGGCCCCGAACTTCACAAATCTAAAAACATTTTACTAGATTTCTATAATTAACAGAAGCAAAAAGAGTGACAGTGTAAAGCAAGCTGGCAGACATTAATAACTTACCCACACAGGAGGTTCCATCATTAGGTACAAAAGTTTGTTGACCATTGCTGGATTTGAAACCAGGCATACACATGCAGAAATAACTTCCCACTGTGTTTGTGCAATTGGCATGCTCTCCACAAGGCTGGGTAGCATTTTCACATTCATTATCATCTGTCAAAACATAAATTATGGAGAAATATATTTAAATTTGCCAATTGAAGAAAACAGTAAAGAGTAAGTTTAATGTGGACTCTGGTATTTTATTTATATAAGTTATTAATGCTGAGCTGGCACTCTTGGTGTCTGTCTATACAGTTTTCCCATTGGCAAGGATGTAATCAGGTGTTCAGCAGCACTCTTCTGCCCTCATTCTGTGAGTCAACAGATGAGAAAACCAGCAGGATACTGAAGTGAATTGTTTAATTGGATATTCACTTGGGATAAAGGACTGAGACAAGTATATGTTTTGCCATGGTTGTATTTTGTAACATTCTTTTGCTATCCAAAAATCTGCAGATAGAAAGTCACACTGAGGATGCAGCTGGGAATTTAAAATCATAGAAAACAAAGCTCAAAAGGATATCAAGAAGTCACTCATTTTATTCCCTAACACCAAAGCAGGATCAGTATAGCTAAACTGTTAGGGGGTTTTTGGCCTGTTTTTGAAGACCTTCTGAGGTATTGCATAGGAGTCCTAGACAATGAACTAACCAAGTTTGTCCTACTGACTGACTTGAGTCTTCTTGAGCACGACAGGGAGAAGACATATGATTTCAGAAAAGACACCTAAGGATGAGTTTTAGAAAGGTGCTTCTGCTTTCTGATGGCCAGTGTTCTCCTAAGGTCCTGACGAGATAAGGTACAGGTAAATAAAGTGTCACGTAAGCTAGAACAGATTAAAGTACACCAAGAGCATGGTGCACATGGTACAACAATGTAAAATAATGCAGGGATACATTTCTGCAAGATAACTTAATTACACCCCCTGTATAACCCTAGAACAGGACATTATTCAGATTTGAAGTCTGATGTAATTTTGAACGCTATTCATTTGACTCAGAAAGGCAAATACCAATTCAGAACTGCAGCTTTCCTCAGGGGAGTTTGGGTCAACAGTATCAAATGGATTATGGTCATTATAACTAAAACTGAATGTAAATTATTGAGGAATCCAAGTATAAAAGCACCTTGCAAACACACACCAACAATATTCTACAGCTTTGATATTCATGAGAATACAGCAGAAATGGTGTATGATTTGGTTATTAAAGAATGCCAAAGTAAAACCAAACTAGTGTAAGTGGAGTTATGACAGGGAGGAAAAAAATGTGATGTTGATCCAAGTTCAAAAGCAAAGCATGAGAATATGAAAAATTCAGTTTGGCATGTGGTATTGCAGAGTCCAGGCCCCAGAATATTTTTCAAATCTTGATAACAAGGTCCACTTCTTTGAATATCATTTGCATGTGTCTGTTTAGCTCTTTTGCAATCCCAGTTTGCTCCCAAACCCTGGCATTTCAGAACAAAAAAAAAAAAATCGGACTCTCCTATTTTAGTTGCCAAGTAAACCTGGTCTTGGGAAAGTATTAGATCCTAGGAAACAATGTGAGTTGACTTTGGAAAGCTCATTGGATAGTAGTCATGGAAGATAAGAAGTTGAAGGACACTGATAACTGTAGGACCTAATTCACAACAGAGAAATGACAGAGCTAAAGAGAGAAAAGCTACATGTAAGAACTTTCCTTTTTAATTTGTTTTCTAGGAGCTTAACTATAGTCCTCAAATTCCACCAGTATTACCCTTTTTCAGGTAGTCCAACAATTTTATAAGCAATATTAAAATGAGTCATGCAGTGGTCATCAATACATTTTTTACAATTATGCCTAGTTAACTTTACTGTATTATTGGCAGTTTTCCTCAATGTTCAGTATGTCTAAGGGGATTAATGGTAACTGTATTGCCTTAAGAGGCTTACCTGTTGAAAGCGCCTTTCAGATAATTTGAGAAAGCTTCAGAACATCAAAGACTAACAGTACCTTACATTGCAAACACAAGAATTAATATTAAGAGTTAAATTCATAAGTACCTTTCTTTTCACTATTCCCATGGTCTAACACAATACTGAGCCGACCATGTTGGGGCATAATTTACTGGACCACATCCTGCTTCCATTTTAAATTAATGGCATAAAAGTCACTGATGTAATTAGGCCCAGGGTGGTGCTCACTACAAAAAACTACTGGGTTAATGAGAAACGGAAGTAAGGAAGAAGTTTTCAAGAAAAAAAAGGGTTTTCATATATAGTTTAAGTAGATCTGTTCAATCCACCTAATTTCACACAAAATACTTCACAAGATCAACAACGATGGCAAAATATCTTCTAGTTCTCTGTATAAACAACTTAAACTTTTTCTTCAGATAGCAGTTCAATATGAAGCTCAGAGACTTAAAATAGTTTTCCAAATTTTCCATTATTTATAATATTACTGAATTTGTGATTTAAATGATGTCAGGAAAAAATAGCAGGATTTATAGATGGAAATATATATATTTTTTTGTGAGGCCCTTATATATAAAATATATATATTTTTTTTTTAATTTTTTAAAATTTTCTGTCTATGCTAAGAGGATACTTTAAATGACAATGAGCATGTCATCCACCTGCTTTGTTGCTACCTAATTCAATTATGGCACATGCAGTCATTCTTGGCACAGATACCAACTGAACACTTAGTTCCTGTAAAGACTTTTTTTTTTTTCAGTAACTAATGAAAAAATTGGAGACTTTTAGAGACAAGATTGGCCAAATCACATGGTTAATTATTGTGGCTAAATGGTAATGCTGCATTCAAGTTTCTGTGATACAGAAGACATTTCTTGAATAGCCATGATGTCTTGAGAAATGACAGTTGAGGAGGTAAGGAGCAGGTTGTGGGGGGTTTTGTTGCTGGGGTGGGTTTTTTTTTTGATTTTTGGGGGTTTGTTTGAGGAGTTTTGGGTATGTTTTTTTTAATCATTTTTACACGGCCCTTCTGTGATATTTGAATTGTTCTAAATCTCATCATTAAATAAAAGAAATCACACTGTAAGGAAATTTATAAATATTTTTCTAGGAAATTTGGGTTAAATAATCCATAGATGTGTGGATACAGGAATACACATGTGTACTGTATGTATACGTATGTATACGTATAAGCATGTATGTACACATACATTTATGTGTACCTGAATATTGGTAGGGTACTTGCATGATACAGGTGTAAAATAAAACCAGTTCTCCCTTTTCACCTTAAAAATGCAGTTACTATGTATTTTAATGTGCATAAATGTAATTATGGTTAGATGGAATTGGGTACTAGCTGCATGCAATCATATCTCTACCTGTCTCTCAAAAACATGTAAGGATCTTCAAAAGGAAAAAAAAAAATAAAAATCTGAAAAGCCAATATATCCCTTTCAAACTGAATTTTAAATCAGGATGGTAATTCTGTATTAAAATTGCTTGTGTTCATTAAAAGAACACTATTGGTTTAAGGATTGAGTGGCCCTACTGAGAAGCTTGGGCACTCATGGAAGTCTTTCCCTGTCACACAGAGCTATAAACTGGTTCCAGTGTCTAAACAATCACTCTTTTACATCAGGTAACATTGTTCATGGGGTAAAATGTGTATTAATTTTCTTTAGTGATGATATAATACGTTCTTATGAGGAATATTCAATTAATATAAAGCATTAAAACACATGAACAGAAAAAGGAAGAATGATCTGTGGATTTTAAGGCCATGATGCAGTTGGAAGCTAAAAGAATCTGATTTTAGGAAAAAAAAAAAATAAAATAGAGGTGGTTTCTTCTATCACAGCCCATGTACATTCTAAGGTTCCTCCGTGTCATGTATCCTGCTTTAATACAACATGGTTATAAAATTATAACCTACAGTAGGAAAATGTCAGGGCAATACAGCTACAACATGATATAATTTATTATTGTGACAAGCATGAGAAAATGCTTTGAATTACCAATTTTAAATATAATATTTTTGTAATACTGTTTACATATTTTACATGAAAAATGTCATGATGGAAAGTCTTACTGCAGCAGCTTTGAAGGATTTCCATTACACTGAGCGCATCTCCATGACAGACTTTTTGATGATAGGATGACATATAAAATGAAGAGTTAGGTTTGGAGTGAAACTTGTCATTAATTCACATTCGTGCAACTTTTGTTTTTTCCCTTTTTGTAAAGTTTGAAATGAACTGTTTAACCCTTCATTCAAGTAATGAACAAACAAAGCTGAACTCACTCAAACAGAATTATTTGTGCATATTCAGTCCTCACCAACCCATAGGAAATAAGATTTTTTAGAAGTGAAATTTTGTATTGATAACGTATTCTGGCCTCTCTGGCACTGAATTATTTTAATACAGTGACCTGATTGGAAAACTAGCAATGTTGAACTTTGAGTTTGGTCACCAGTGATATCCACCTATGGTGGGAAGGCCCATGGCTAGACAGACCTGCATCTCCCAAGGCTTTCTACTGGGGCCTTGCTACAGGCAGAGCACTCAAGGCTCTTGTTCCTCCGCTTTGTCAGGAGCCCCAGTCCTAGCTTCCCATACAGGGTAATTTGTGCTGTGGCCAGGGTGCTTTGTGGGTTCTGACCTGGATAACAAGCCAGGCTCACCAGAGATGCAACAGATTTCCCAGGGCAGCAGAAATCTGGCTTTTGCAGGTGAAGTCTTTTGACACCTTGACATTAAAGGATTTTAAGGAATTAAGAACTCCTGATCAGAGCTTGAGTTTGATATTCTGAGCTTTCCCAAAGCCATACCTGAACAAGCATGCACATGATAGTGAGATTTTCATAAGTTTAATGAACACTTGATGTTACTAAGGACCACAAGCAGCTCATATTGAAACTGTTACTGTATACAACAATACATTCACATTCTATTCACTGCATTCCCCAGGTGACATAAAAAGAAGCAATAAAAGCATCAACAATTAATATTGTCCCAGTCCAGGCCTTTTGAAAACCAAAGTTGGAGGCCTCTGGGGCATACCCATCTGTCAAGATCAGCAGTGGCAGCACAGGCCTGGGGACCAGTATTGGACACAGCAGTCTGAAAAGTGGACAGCATTGCATAGGAAGGAAATGCAGCCAGAGTGGCTGGGGAATACATTGATTCATTGCATCCGGCTGTTCTCTTTCAACAGCAGCCTCTACTGCCAAAGCTGCTATGGAGCCCCCGGGGGAAACTAAAACTACCCTTCCCTAGTGTAGCCCTCATGGGAGAACAGTACTTGAAGTGCCTCACTTAACCCCTCAAAAGCAAGGAAATGAAAGGCTTCCTGTAAAACAAATTCCAGGGCTACTCACCCTGCTGTGTTTAGCTTGTCTGGAGGTCTCAGAACAGTGGGTGATCTTACATACATTACTTCAGTGCTGCAGGACTGTGCCTCTACAGACATCACAGCCCAAGTTAAGAACAGCGATACCATTAACAACCTTGCTTTCCTTTTCTTGTGATGTGTTTCCATTAATGGTAGTTTAACACAATTTGTTTATGATTCTCCACAGATTCAGTGTTCAAGTTTGGTCTAAATCAGCATGAAAGCAGATGCTTAGCAAAACCACTTGAGACTGAACAACTGGGCTGGAAATCTCATTTAAATATGAATTGCTTGTATAATGGGCTGGATTCATCTTTGTCCTACACTAGGGCAGGGGACCATGCAGTTGCTGCATAGCAAATCTTACCACTGGAAGCACTGTCTTGTTGAAATTTCATAAACCTCCTTGCAAGAACTTTTTGCAGTGTCTTCTCAGAATGTTTTTGTAGCTTGGAAATAGGTTTTAACTGGTTTGAACTTGATGGCTCTGCAGCTAACTGAATTCCTAAAATTCCTTAATTCAGCAAACTAATATAATCTCTCACATTCTTCACAGGTTACGTGTATATGCAGAGATGATTTCAGATCAGCAGATCTTTCATGTATGGTTGAACTAAAGGGCCTCACAACAAAAAGTTCCCTTAGTTTAAGAAATGGGGCAGAACAGTCTTAAAGAAAGGCATGTTCCTACGTATTCAAAACAGAATCAGTCTGAATTTCAGAGAATGGATAAGGTTAATATATTATCTAAACTGCTTCCTTCATCTCTCGATGGTATTTTCAGACTTTAAAAATTAAACATGAAAAGCATTTATTATAGGGTAAGTGCCAGTGATGAAATTGTCATTTGTTTAGCCACACGGAACAACCTGCTTTTTCAACACTTGTGAAGTATCAAAAAAAGAAAGTCTATAATTTGTGATCACTCATATGTGAAGAATAAGGGGGGAGGGGGGGGGGGGGGGGCGGGCAGAGGAGGGAATCTTTAAAAGTGCTAGTCCTTGACTGGATATAAACCATTTACCCAGACAAGTATCTGCAGGAATTTGAGAATAAAAAGAAACCAGGGTGCTCAAATCAGTGAAACAGATGTAAAGGTCGGAATAAATAGCTGTTGAGTGGCCCTGACCCACCTTTTCCCCAGCACTACCTCCCCTCCTGATGAGCAGGGATCTAAATGCACTGCAGACAGTAGCAACATCCCCATCGCTTGCCCCAGAGGAGACCTGAAAGATGCAGTGACCATCAGAGACTCAGCAAGAAAGCTTCTGAGTTGTGCAGCTGCAACTGGGGAGCTTCAGTTTGGGTGTCCAAACCCCAAATTAATTATTTATTGTCTATCTGACACCCCTTCCCTAACCAGGTCATGAGGGGAAGACCTGTGAATGTTACGAAGATTCACCCCTTCTATTATAGGCACAAGTCAGAGCCGGTCCGGCATCCCCTGCTGATGCAGTGAGCATCTCAGGGTACCCATCAGGAGTGCAGGTAAGGAGCATAACTCACATTACAGCTCAGATGCAAGGGGCTAGGAGCTGCCACTCACTCTTTGGGAAGCAGACCATGATCTCCTTGCACCCACAGCACTTCAGGCTCCCCTTTTGCCTTCCACCCAGGAAGGCAGCATTAATTCACCAGCTGAGCACCTGGCTTGGTGACCTACTAAAATACAGAGCTAAAGAAGGAATGAGACTGCAGCAGAGTAATGTCAGGGACAGTAAAATGGATGAAATCTGGGATGAAGATGGTCTGCTGGGGTTGTCAGACTGGCTTTGGTGGTGAGGAGCGAGAACCAGATGAAATCTCTGGAAAACTGGAAACCAGATGCAATCTCTGGAAAACTGGCACTGAATAGGAGGGGATAAACAATAACCTCATTTTCAGTTTGAGTCACATGCAGCTTATGGTTAGTCATACTGTGAACTCAAACAACCCAAGGCTCCCATCTGACAGGATGTGAACAAGTGAGACATTACCACTCAAATCTAAACATTTTGGTCCCACGCAAGAGATAAGACAGAAGGAAAACAGCTTAGCAAATGGGGAAGAAAAAATTCCAGGCCTCACTTTCCCAAATTTCAAAACAAAACAAGAAGGATATTTATTCAGGAAACACAACTGGGAAATGCATCACGACTTTATAGTTTATATATGAAACCCACTGCAGCGCCATCATGTTATGTGATGATGTGAAAGAGTGGTGAGAGACAGCATGGCTTGAATGAGGCAGAGAAACTTTAAGTTAAACATTATCTGATGAGCTTTACTGAACACACTAGAAGCATGCAGGAAAGACTAATAAGAAGTAGTGCTGTTTTCTGTCAGGATATGAACTTCTCCTTCAGTCACACAGGACTAAGTTCCTAGGGTCCTGAACACCACGTGGCAGCAGTAGCACTGTTTCCACCATGCTTGGGAACCTGGGCTGGAAGCACCTAGATACTTGTGAAGGATTGTCTGCTCTGGGAGCCCTCCACAGTGCACAACAGGCAGTTTCAAATATTTAATGCCAGTGACAGTGTGAGGCATGTAAGTTTATTATATAGATGGCACGTGAGGGTGGATACAAATGAGAAAGTACATGGATTTCTGTAATGGTTTATGGATTAACTATCCAGGCACTGAGATAGTTGTATGTTAAAGGCAATTTAACTGAAGTTGATGGGAATCACTGACTGCCATTTTGTTTGGGGTGACTAATATTGTACCTGTAGAGTCTAGAAATTAAGATCCAACTGACTAATTTCTCCCTGGAGTAGGCAGATGGGAGTATTTGAACTAAGAGGCAGGCTCTGGTTCTGAAGAAGGCTTTTCCCCAGCTGACCTGCTCTGTCACTCCTTGTGGCAGGCTCTGAAATAGCAGGACTGTTCTGTTCACCCTCAAGTAAATGCGGAAACACGTTCATGTTTGGTTCAAGTGCATGAAGAGCCTATTTCCATAACAGGGCCTGACCTCAAACTCACTAATGTCCAAGGAGTGGCTCCCATTAACCTACATCTTTGCTTTATAGAAGCAACAATGCAAAACCTGCCAAGAGCAGAAATCAAGGATGAAGACCACATTGCTCTTCCTTTCCTCACCCCACACAGGTCTAATTACTCAGCCTCAACTTCCTGGCAGACACCCTGTGTCAAGTTTACTAGTCAAGGATTAGAGAGAGTGTAATTGAGACACATCATCAGTGTCTTGGTTCCCTTCCTTCAAGCACATGGAATGAAAACAAGGTGAGGTGCATATGAATGAGAACATGCTGGATTCGAACTGCCTGCAGTGTGCAGGTTTCAATGTCCCCCTTATTCAGAGAAACCAGCAGAAGAGTTTCAGAAACTTCCCAGTTATTTAACATTATCATTACCAATCCAGATTTTACTTTTGTTGCTAACTTGCTTGTTTTCACTGGAACTCAAACTGAAAAGTAAAACGGTACACGCGCGATCAGAGTATTTTTGCTTAAACGAAAGTGAGCAGCACATCTGTCCTTTACTGAGAGGAATTTCCCGCTAGATAACTATGCCCCTGCAGAGCTGAATGGGCAGTCCAAGTAGAAGTTTTGTTTCAGCACTGAAAATAGAACTGTACCTAAAACAAACAAACAAAAAAAAAAAAAAAAAAATCCCCCATCAAAACCACCCAAACCTCACACACACAAAAAACCCAACCCCCACACACCCCCAACAAAAAACAAACAAGCAAAAAAATAAAAAATAAAAATAAAACAGATATTGTAATTCCTCACAGACTTCCCATTGCATTTTCTATTTACTGTAATGCTGGCATAAAATCGGCACCATGAAAGTAGATGTATCTCAATTACATTGTTTAACCCTTTCCTCCATTTATATAAATGCCACAATTTATGCTGCATATACACATCCCCCCTAGTACTCTAGGAGGCACTGTATAATAACATATTACATAGAATAGTTGGGAAATAAGACTCAAAGTTGTTTAATTCCCAATGCACCTGGTTCTCGTTATTTCCAACATTAATTTCTGAAAACTGCACAACTTTCTGAATCAAAATACATAAACTCATCATGACACATTCTGGTATTTGTCTAAATTCAAACTTTCTTTTGCATATTACATTACAATCTGTAAACAGTTTTCGGAAATAGTTCCCTAGTAACTGCAGAGATTGTACACTACATGCACCAAATCTTGCGATTCATTGAACTACATGCAACGGATGTTCCATTCATCCAAAGAAAGACAATATAACCATATCAGGATTACTCCATCCATATCTAATTCCCAAAAGCTACTAGATGGATGTCTCCTACATCCAGTTTCACAAGGGTTGTCACTTAGAGGTCATAATCTCTCTGGCTTCTTCAACAATGCCCCATCTAATGGCAAGTGAAACACAAGACTGGATGTCAGGATGAACATGAATTCTTACATCTCACATTTCCAGACTGCCTTCTTGGCCCTGGGGAGATAAATTCTGTCAGTTTACATTTACCGTTTTAGCAGCATTTTGGATGGAAAAAAATAAAACTGGATTCTACCAAAAAGGTTTTTGCTAAATCATGTTATAACATGATTTAAGAGCTTTAGTAGGAAGCCTTTATTTGGGCAACAAGGACAGGTCCATATGTAGAAAGGACAACAAGGCTCAGTGTTTAACTAGAAGTCTCTCTTCATGGTTTTGAATCTGCTACTTAAAAATAGATGGTACATTAGGAAGTACTACATTATCTTCAGTAAATTTTGTCCTTTGAAAAATAATTTGCTGTAAGATATCTGAAACAGTATTAAAAACATTTCTTGCTTTTACCCTTGAGATCTGTATTATGTTCCACTTTGGACTTAAAAAGCAGAATACAATAAAAGATGTGGTAAAATTTCTTTGAGAGAAGTAATAGCTCAAATAACACAGGCCATAAAACAGTGACTACAGAGGCTATTATTTCCCATTGTGCAACAGTATTCATTGATTTCTGAAACCACAGGCTAATTATGCTCTGAGTGGACAAAGTACTTTAAGGAGTCTAGTCTGGGCATCAGAGACATTGAGTTCATCATGTACTTTTGTAAAACCCAAGTTATAGTACTCAAGACAAGAGTAGCTTGATGAAATTTGATTGTCAGTACTATTCAGGAGGTTAGGTGAGGTGACAATGCAAGTCTGTGAGTGCATGGACTTGTATTGCTCTAAATTAATATTAAGGTTAGGTCATTAGAAGATAATACCAACAGCAAATAATAATGTATTTATTTATTTCTATTTTTAAAGTCAATACAGTTTCATTCTTGTAAAAAAAAATTACATGTGAACTAAACATCTCCTACATAGCTTTCATGTGGCTTTGTGACAGTATGTTTTCTGTATTAGCCCTATTGTAAGATATCCCATTTAAATGCTCTGGAATTCAATAGCTTCACTACTGGATAATAGACTAATTCACAGAAGGAAATAATTTCAATCTATAACTGAGAAAAACCATTAATTACTGGAAAACATCCAGTCTCCAAACTCAAAGATATCAAATATGGTCTGGCAAGGAGGAGACAATTAGACTGAGGAATTCTACCCAGAGGGAAAACATGCCAGCATTACTTCAGCTAGACTAATGACTTCAACAATAACCACTGAAGTATTTCCAGCTACTGTCAATGCTGTAAGTATTTAACTCCATGGTGAAAATGCCTTAACTACTGACAGTGATATCTCAGAGACTGATCCCAAAGTCTCATTTTTGATAACAAAAGGCACTATAAAAACACACAGTGTTTGGTGTCTGCCTGCCTTCCCAGCCCCTTCCTCTCCTCCTCCCCCCCCCCCCCCCGTATTTTTTTTTGGCATCTGATGTGAATTAAAGCTAAATGTAATGCTGCAAATGAAATTAGAGGTTACAAAGCTTAGGAGAAGTTAGGTCTATGGTACTGCTCAGGCTTAGTTAAAGGCTTGCAGGTTTTTGGTAATCAGTCATTTTCCCATACAATAGCCAAGTATCATTTTAGTAGAATTTGCTCATTTGAAACATATATAGCCCTTCTCCTTTTTGGAGCAACCTCTTCCAAAAACTAGACTGCTCTAAAGGCCTCTTCAATCTCTCCCTCCTGAACCCTAGAGCTTTGAAGAGATGGAGCCTATGGTCTCCTCATGCCAAATAGTCTTGATAGTTCTTTCTGGACCTTTATTTCTAAGGCATACAATCTGGAAAACTTTAGTTCTGTGTCTAATGGCAGAATGAGTTAACATACTCCAGTCCCCTAACGAATTTTGATTGTGAGGGGAGCATATAGCATCCTAATTCACTCTAAATTGATTTTTGCCTTGCTGACTACACCAATAACTTTGCTCTTAAATAGTTATTACATACTAGGTTGAAATATTCTGTTTATTCATAATCAGTGTTGTCTACATAACTGTAATTTTCTAGCAAGGTTATTTATTCTTAGATACAGGAGCTTAGACTTTATTATCCCAAAGATAAAAAACACACTTAGTAGGCAAAAATATAAGTTCCATTAAAAACATATCTACAGTTTGGACAGAAGTAACACTTATAACAGGAAATAACACTGAAATGTGGCACAAGTCAGAACTGAAAACACTTTCAAGTTTGCCTACTGTAATACAACCTGCCACATAAAGTGCTATTATGTGCATTTTATGCCTGGGAGTGCTGACAGGCAGAAGGGTGTAGATATGTTGTATAAATGCTTTGCATCTTTTTGGCAAATGGAGGTATGCCTGTACACCACAACAGAGGGCCACATGATGCTCAGAGGCAGGTCATAATGCAAGCAGTGAGGCTGCATTAGTGCCACCCTCTAACCAGGCTAATTAGCCCTTTAAATACAGACTCCATTAGCCTGGATATAACACTGTGCTGCACAGCCACACTGCTTGCTATTGCCTCACTTGTTTTATGCAGTACTGTGTTGTGTCTGCTCAGACGACACTTGGAGACAAAGTCCCAATTACAAAACACAGAAAACACTGCTGCCACTGATTAAAGTGAGGGGTATAATTTACATACTAAGAAGGCAGAATTCACAGAAAAGGAGGATTTTCATAAAGTACTGAATAAATGCATGTAAAACATAACAGATTGCCACAGACTGCCATGCTGGGTAACTGTCAGAGAGGGAGGCACTGCAGAAGCCTTCACTGTTATTTTTCTAAACATTACTCAGCTGCAAAGTTCTCAGTGGGAAATGCTAAAAACTTGTTTCCCTAGCAAATCACTAAAAAAAAACCCAAAAAAAAAGTAGCTTCCCTTCATTTATTGAAATAAATCTCTCAAAGTAAGTGCCTAAATCTAAGCTCAAGCAAACATAATCAAGATAAACATCTTGATTAACAAGTAGACTGAACATGCAGAAGCATTGGGTAGATTTCTACAGCATGTTAAGTATCCCTGAAAGTTGGGCCATTTATTAGATATATGAAGATATGCTGCAAGCTTCTGTTTTGCAACTGTTGGACAAGGAACTGTTTTATTCAAAAGCAGCAGTGAAGACTCTTATTTTATTTTTTAAACCAGGAAAACTATTACATCATGTATCAAATGTTTTGCTCATTAAAAGAAGTCATTGCCTTTTGTCCTCTGCGCCTGTCTCTGGATGTACCAGCACAGGCAGTTCTATAGGATATCCTTAGTTTTCCTCCAAAAGTCCCAGCTTAGTCAAGATACTGAAGATCTCAGAACAATGTGTTGGGAAAGGTTCTCTATGCTTAAATTTGTTGCAAACTTCATGTTACAGTAAGCATTAAACCTTTAGTTTATTCAGTCAAGTGGAGTAAGTTTACCTCTCAAATCTAAATACAGGCTATACAAAAAAGTAGTGTTTAGAAGACATTTATTTTCAAGTCGTCAAACTGTTAAATATGAAAATAACTGGATTACAGCTTAAATTCTTATTGCAGCTCCCTTGCTTCAGATCAGGTACCATAATGTCAACCTTCAGAGTCTCCTCCAGAGATGCACTGAAAGATTTGGGATAGGGGATAACTGAAGCCAGAGAAAATGGCATGGTTGGGATAGGATAGCAGCACACTCTGTTGCAAAAAAGGTAATTATGTGCTTTGGTAAGGCTGACATTTTACAGAGAGATGACTGTTATTCAGGAGGATTTTACCAGTTCCCAAATCCACACAGGAAACTGAATAAGGAAACCAGTTAAGAGAAAATGAATGTCATAACATCCATGTTACATCTGTTAGAGACAAGTGGCAGTCACCCTGTGAGTTAAGGCCCAGGAAAGGAGGAAAAATTGTCTTCTAAACTGGTCAACTTTTAGGCCATTAAACTGAAAGATAACGATAGGTTGTTTGTGGAGCAACAAATTTCTTTAGAACTTCATTTGGTGTCTGTTTTAACCAAAGGCTGCACTGTTGTGTTGTTTTACATTTAAACATACCCTACTCCGACAAGCCACTGAAGTCTTTAAAGTCTTCTCATCTTTATTGCAGACAGTACTTTGATCTCGGTGCCAAAAAAGGTCAACACAAGAACTTCAGAATTAGACTTGTTTACATCCAACATACAATACAAATAAATGAATGTGGCAAGGACATCCAAGGCAGATAAAATAAGGCCACATTTTCCTAGTTTTACTTAAAATGTTTTTGCCAGCCATCGTGCAAACGATGTCATCATCAAATCCAATGAAATCCACTTATTGAAGGGCTTTCCCCCTCAAAATATTTCATCAATCATAGCCCAGAAGGGCTCTGTCATAGGATAATTGCAACTTGGCGTACCAACAAAGAGCATGCAGACATCATCAGCTTCCTTATCTATACAATGGGCAGGGTTGACAGCCATTATATTAGCTGAGATATTGTTACCCCCATCAGATAAAATAGTGTGTTTTGTTGCTTTGATGTTTTCTGTCACCATACCAGAGCCGTTGTTTTCAACTGTATATTTAAAAGAACAGCTGCAGTAGCAGTTGATGTTCAATCACAATAACACTGCCTACAATCATCTAACAGAAAGAGGCAAGGGGTATACTATTTGCACTTTATTAGATGGAAAGAACACATGGAGTTTTTTCTAGTTATTTTCTAGCTGCACTTATTTCTAGTCAAGACACGACTGTGGAGTCATCTTTTGTCTACATTTGTTTTCTTGAGAAAGAAAGGACCACCAGCAAGTAAATTCCCTCTGAACAGATAGTCAATTGAGAAGATACCCAAAAATTATTTTGACCATCCCTGTTCTTCTAGTATTATTAACCCACAGAATATTTAGTGGACTAAAATAGCATTCAGGACTAGCTGCTTATATTTAACACTTCCCCACAACAACTGCAACTATTATAGCGCTCAGAAATGTATATCTTACTTCCACATGCTCGGTTAGATCATGCAGACGTCGAAAGCTAGCAAAAAATCTGTCATGCAGAGCAATATGTAAACCCATTTAATTTTCTATTTAAATCCTTCCCGTCAGAATGGACTTTTCTTGCATTTCAAAACAGCAAGCCTGTTAACCAGACTCTGAAGGTGGAAAAGTCTGCTTGTCGACACCAGGCTTATCTTACTGTATTATCACTTGGGCAATAATTATATGAAGTGCTGTAGACACAATTTAATTATTCAACATTTGCAGCTGCTATTGAACACGTCCCATCTACACTAAGCACAGGGAAGGGCTGTGGACTCTCCAATGGACGGCTTGACAGATACTGTCCACATCTTTTATGTCAGCAGGGTGCTAGCACACCAATTTCTGCTGAGGGATGCTGTTGTGATGATAATACGAACAGCACAATCAGTCACCAGCTAACAGGAAATTTCATCTTTGGTGGCTACTCAGCAAGAGGCAGCTCCCAATAACAAGAGGCAAAGTAGGCAAGTGTAAACATACCCCCCACCCAGTAATTCCCAAATACAAAAGGTGGATTCTGCCACTTTTATTCCAGCTCTGTGTTGCTTTTTCTTCTCCTGGAAGGCAGGTCCTGCTCTTTCCTTTACACTGTAGTCTCTTAATTTTCCACCTCCATGTATGCTCCTGAAGCCACCTCCAGAACTGGAGGTGGTGATCTGGATGTACCCTTGAAAGACTTACAGGTTTCATTTTCATTTATTGACTTTGCTATAGACTGTGCGTAGAAGCCTGGGGAATCACTTAACTTGCCTTTGTCTCAGTTAGCCATCTACAAAAATCCTTTCTTCTACCTTGTCTGTTTTAATTTAAACAAAATATACTCAAATTCCTAAAGGTCACATGTCCTTTGATAGCAATGTGAACTCACTCAAGGTGCTCAATATGGCACCTTGATCTTGTTTGGGTAAGCTTAAACCAAATGATGAATCCTAAGAAATGAAACAATGTGAAACTTCCATTTAAGCAGTGCTCTCCAGAATGTTTTTTGTTTGAGTGAAGGATGGTGCAAGAATAAGTTGCATAGTTGGAAGGGTACCTTGGTCTCCTCACTAACAAGCAGAGCTAAAAAGGAAATTCTGTCATGGATTCAAGTGGTTGGGAGATTTAACCTTGAATACTCTGTTGATATCACAGAGACATTGCACACTGCACATGCCTGTTTCTGAGCCCTGTGCTGTCGTTTCCATTGCTGAGTATTGAAGGTGGTCTGGAGACAGAGGGGAGGTGTTTCAGCTCAGCCAGTGGATGCCTTTCTTGCAGAAACTGAGGCATCTCTCTCAAGTAGGCCAAATCCTTCCTTAAAGCAAAGTTTCTTTTCCTGTGGAAAAAAAATTCTAACATGGAATTTAAGATAAAAATTGTGGCCAAAAGTGAGGCCTGTGATAATCTATTTTGAGCAGAATAGCTTCTTACTTTTAAGCATACTTTTAATGGGCACCTCAAGGCTACAGCGGTCAGTGCTTTAGAAATTCCTGAAGTACATGAAACGAATAATTCTACAACATTTTGGTGTTTGGGGCTGGAGTGGATTGTTTTTCTCACTTAAAGCTTTAACTCCTGAAGTCACATTGACAACTTTAATACTTAAAGCTTATACAAGGCAACACATACACAAAGTATCAAACTCCTGGCAATGGAAAACATCTATTTTAAATAATAAAAGAAAAGTCACGTAGTTTCCCCATTTCCAGTTTCCTGGTTTGCAGGGCACACGCATACATGAAATCTGATTCATAGATATATAACTTGGCAATAAAGCTTCTACAAACCCAGTGATCCTACTACTTCACTCCTGATATTCTTTGTTTATCCACCTTTGCATCCACACCCTGTGCATACCACATACCAGATCTCTTGAAAATTTATGAAATATTAGAAGTTACATAACTGTGCTACCTAAATTTGTTGATGTGTTTTAAAAAATATAAGAATTCAATAGATGATAAACCAACAATAAAGAGAACAGAAACTAGCAAATAGTGAGAAAGTCAAGGGCAGAGAATTACTCATTTCATTCTCTGCACATTTTTCTTCAGACAACAGCTGCTGCCATGCTTCAGACTTACATCTCTGAATGTCACCTATTGACAGCCTAAGCTCATGCCTGCCTGTTTACTTGCTTCACAGAGAAAGTAAATAGGTAAGGGTCCCACCTTGCTGTCTACATTTAAAACATGGAAGCACTTACCCTTGCCTGCTTTTTTGCCTCCTGCTCTCTGCCATGATGCATGCCTATATCCTGAAACAGACCATCATTGGAAATCTCAATGTTGTTTCCACTTCCTTCCCTTTTAACAGCTAGTTCAAGACAAAGGTAGTAAATTGGTATCTGGAGCATTGGGACCCAGGAAACTACTCAGCTGCAATTGAAATCTGGTGTGTGTCGGGTGTGATGAGTTCTGGGAAAAAAAATCAGAAACTTCCACAAATTAACTGAAACTGCTGGAATTACAGCACAGTGAAGAAAGGGGCTCTTCTATGAATAGAGTGCTCCTTGGTCACTTATAAATGATTATTCAATTATCTAATAATTTAACCCTTGGATAATTAAATATTTTTTAAAAGGAGGAGGGGAATAAAACAGCCACAAATACTTTGCTTGAGCAGATGCAAAACTGACACATCTGCCTCCCTCGATACTAGCAAATTGGCTCTTTCAATATGTTTCATTTGTTCTCCTGCCAATTGCTGATCTCTTGTCAATTTACTCTCAAACTTGGAAGAAAATTAAATGGTTTGATGACATACTGGTTTCTGTATTTTACCTTTGAAATGCAAAATATATATTCCAATGATCTTAAAAATGTTTCACATCTTTGAAATCTTTGCAACTGTAAGATGTTGGCCTTGAACCCCATCTGGAACAGAAAGCTGTAACTCCATCTAAATTAAACTAGGTAGCTTATCACAGCTGGTGATCTTGTCCATAGTTTTTCTACCGATTAACACAGAACATGTCATATACTTAGAAATATGCGGTGTGAAAGGCAGTGACTCCCTATATGCTTTAGGCATGCTTGAAAATACCTATACCAGACGATTGCCTAAAAATGCTTCCTAATAGCCTTAAATACTCAAAATGAAATGATGGAACTGTCATCACAGCAAATCACACAAGGAAAGAAAAATGATAGCAGCATTAACTGCATCAGCCACCTGCTCTATAAAGGTTATTAAAATGATGGAAACAGTATGTTGGCTATGCCATACATGCAGGCTAAACCCCCTAGCAGGTCCAATATCCCGTGCTACTAGCTGTAATTTATATGCCTATAATTTATACTGTACTATAATATATAAAACATTTATCAAAATGCCAGCTGGAAAAGACTAGCTACTGACTGGAGTTCTCTAACTCCTTGCTCTGTGGCTACTTCTTTAGTCACAACTTGACAAAAGGATTTTGGCACCAACAAAAGGATTTTGAGAAATACCTGTGTTATGCTCCTTGTTATTCCTGGGGCTACCTTGATTCAGCCAGCAGTAAGAGGCCCAGTCTCTATTTTTTAGCAGTGCCTGAATTCCACTGGGAATTCTGATAAGGTGATGGGATCCTATAAACATAATATGCCTAATACACATATGGGGACCTGCACTGTGCTTAGTGCAGCTGCAGTCACTCTTATTCAAATATGGGAAGAAGAAAAGGAGAAAGAGAACAAAATAGTGGTGATGTCTTCTTCATAAGCAGTGGTTTAGCAAGCAGGAGTTTAAATGCAGTCCTAAACAAACCCGCTCTCCCTTGGTCCTGAAAAGCACCCTAATCACCCAGCTGCAGACAGGACTTGAGCAGAAATACGCTCCATCCCTCCTACTGAAGCTGCTCCAGTTGGCAAAAGCAATTCAATCACCCCAAACCTGTGAGCACATCTCTCCACCCAGGCAGGTAATGTCTTCATGCGGGAGTCCTGATTTCGAGTTCCTGCCCTAGGGATTCCTAATGTATTTTATCCAAGAATTGTTTAAAGTAAAATAATCTGTCATATAAATGAATGGAAAAAGTCTAATTTTCAGAGCCACTGCCACTATGAATGGCCAATATAGATGAAAGTGCTTACATTTAGGCATTCTTGACTGAAAACAATGGCTTCCCTCTTTTTATGCTAAGTTTACCCATCTGTAAAGCAGACACATTACAGTTTACCTAACTCAGAGAAATGGGATAATACAAGTTTGGCAAAAGAAAGGCTCCATCACACTGCTTTACTAGACATAAAAAGGTAATATAAATATATGATTTTAAATCAACATTAAGATAGTGTAGACTCCAGGATATTTCTGATATTGCTTTGGCTGAATAATGCAATTCATTTTCTAACAGGTCTCTTGCCATGCTTGATATTCCACAGCCAGCCTGTGTTACAAGATGTACATAGCTAATCTGCTCAGAAAAGGATTCATAAAAAACACTTTATCCTGCATTATTTTATTCATGAGAGCATTATTCCAATTGGTACAATCTTGAAGTATGGGTTGGATCCTGGGATCATATAGTCATGCTGACATATCCCAAGTTAGTCTGCTTTAAACATTTTTTAATTCCAGAGGAGGAAGGTGGTGCAAAATCTTCAAGGCTGTCATATCTGGTTTAAAACTTCCTTATGTTTTTTTCCTTGCATAGTTGTATAAGTAAACTCATTACACCATTATCCATACTTTCCTAAGTGAGTAGTCTGGGCAGGGCATTAAGTTCGTTAGAAGTTAGTTTCCAGGGTGGAAGTGGCAGCATCTGCCTCTGATTGTCACCAGCACAGAAAGTTTGGCTTTTGGGAGCTCTCAGAGCAGGCACTCAGCACTGCAAGAAACAGGAGAAACACCCCCCAGTCCCACACCTGCCCCACAGGTTCATGCTGTGTTTTTTTTCCAGGAGCTAGACTAAAATTTTTGTAATATGTTCAAAGTGTTCACACATTTCTCACAAGTCAGCCATCACATTTTCAGTAGCATTGTTTTCACAGGATAATTCATAGTGATACACAAAATGAAACTGGTTATCTCTTTGATGAATGCATTTTAAACTCCAAGGATAAGCGTGAGTAAGTGACACAAAGACAGTGAGAATTTCCAGAGCAGTGACAAGAGCTGGCAGAAAGGAAAACTAGTTTCTTTTGGAGTGATTTCTCAGGGGTCATTTCCCAATATAATTTAACTGTACAAATCTATACTTATGAGGTATGTATATAAATTTGTACTAAAACTTCATTAGACATCATCCCTAAAAATTCTTTGAGAGAGGTGGATTCCAAGGTCATGCAGATATTGACCAGAAGATCTTGCTAGATCAGATGGTGAGAGCTGTCTGCCATGACAGTCCTGGATACTAAGCCACTGTTAAATGTCTGTCTTGTCACAGATTTATTCTGTATGTACTTGAAACTGAACCATGTCATGTATTTGGCAGGAAATGTAATCCCTCTACAAAAAGGATTTGATCTTTAGTGTGATCCTGCTGTTCTATGGCAAGAATACCTCTCAGTACTGCCAGTGCGAGGTCTGTCCATGTATTTGACATGGCCAGTGGGATTAAGTGCACCCTCAGCAAGTTTGCTGATGACATCAAGCTCTGTGGTTCGGTTGATACGCTGGAGGGAAGGAATGCCATCCAGAGGGACCTCAACACGCTTCTGAGGTGGGCTGATGCCAACCTCATGAAGTTTAACCATGCCAAGTGCAAGGTCCTACACCTGGGTTGGAGCAATCCCAAGCACAGCTACAGGTTGGGCAGAGAAGAGATTCAGAGCAGCCCTGCAGTGAAGGACTTGGGGGTGTTGGTTTATGAGAAAATGAACATGAGCCGGCTTCAGTATGCGCTTGCAGCCCAGAAAGCCAACCGTATCCTGGGCTGCATCAAAAGGAGAGTGACCAGCAGGCTGAAGGAGGTGATCCTGCCCCTCTGCTCTGCTCTCGTGAGACCTCACCTGGAGTATTGTGTGCAGTTCTGGTGTCCTCAACATAAAAAGGACATGGAACTGTTGGAACAAGTCCAGAGGAGGGCCACGAGGATGATCAGGGGACTGGAGCACCTCCTGTATGAAGATAGGCTGAGAAGGTTGGGGCTGTTCATCCTGGAGAAGAGAAGGCTGCATGGAGACCTCATAGCAGCCTTCCAGTATCTGAAGGGGGCCTATAGGGATGCTGAGGAGGGACTCTTCATTAGGGACTGTAGTGACAGGACAAGGGGTAATGGGTTCAAACTTAAACAGGGGAAGTTTAGAGTGGATATAAGGAAGAAGTTCTTTATTGTAGGGGTGTTGAGGCACTGGCATGGGTTGCCCAGGGAGGTTGTGAATGCTCCATCCCTGGCGGTGTTCAAGGCCAGGTTGGACGAAGCCTTGGGTGAGATGGTTTAGCGTGAGGTGTCCCTGCCCATGGCAGGAGGATTGGAACTAGATGATCTTAAGGTCCTTTCCAACCCTAACTATTCTATGATTCTATGATTTCTGTTCTGAGTAAGGGACAAACCCCGAACATGGCATTATGAGAGCAAAAGCTCCTATCCCCAGTAATCAACATGGCCCAGATGGCATGACAAGACATGGGCTACAGATAGAAACTGCATTGTGCACAAAACTATCTGAATTCACTCAGAGAAACTGGTTTATTATTTTAATTGTTTTCCAATGCCCCAGGTGGCATGTGGTGCAAACAGCAGCACAAGAGTTACAAAGGAAAGCAAGGCATGTCTCATTGTTTCAACAGCACCAGGAAAAATTACTGAATGAATGACAGTGCAGGGATCCTTCCCTAGAGCAGACAGCTCCAGAATTCCCCTGTCAAATAGAATCCTAGTTTTGAGACTTTTTTTGACTTCTCCTGCTCCTTTCTTCTGTTCAGACCACCATAGCAGTCCTCCTCCCCCTCCTAACAGCCACTCCTTGCCTTTCTGTCCTGTCTCTCAGACTTTATCACCTACATTATAGCTAGTACCATCTCTGCCATTCCTTGTGCTCTGGTAGTATGCCTCACATGTGACTCCCCATTGCTGAAGGGTATGCCTTTGGGATATGCTGTTTTCTTTGCCTTAAAACTGTAGGTGTGAATCTCAGCAACTGCTGAAAGTCTTCCAAGAATAAGGGGAAGAGTGGGAGAGAGAACCTGCAGTTATCTTCTAGTATGATTACTCTCAATCTCTTCTCAAATAATGGAATAAACATTATAAGCGTAAAAATCACTTGGAACCACAGGGGAACCATGACCAATAAATAGTTTGTATTTTCAAAGAACAGGTCATGCCAGACAAATGTAATTGCTTCTTCACTATTTTCAGGGTTAGCTTATGGAAGGAACAGAGTGACTGCAATATTTCTGGGCTGTAGTATCACATTTGATACAGTGGCTCACAAAATCTTATTAGAAAAATAATTTATAATGTCTTGGATAAGAGTGCTGTCATGTGGATCGAAAACTGGCTGAAGAAATGTAAACAGAGGATAATAAGTCATGACAAACAGCACTGTGCTGAGCTGTGAAGAGGTATCCAGTTGGGTTGCCACAGGAATTGGTGTTAAGCCCAGTTTTATTTTACATACTTATTAATGCTCTGGAAAAAGAGATGAACAGCCTGAGAATCAAATTCACAGATGATACTGAATTAGTAGATGTTGCTAACACCAATCAGGACAGAGAAATTATAGATATATTTCCCTCTATAGAGAGAGGGAAATCAGAGAAGATGGGATTGGGAAGAGTCAGTGACCAGATTTACCTATACAAATATGTGAGGGAGGGTTTTATGTCCCAGATGATAATAATGGGAGCCCACTGACAGACCAGCCAAAAGCAGTTTACATCTGGTTTGTCAAAGGCTGGCACAGAGAAATAACAACAAACCAGCTACGAGATAATTATTAATTATAACATCTTCCCAAAAGATCCCAGTAAAGGCTTAATTCTCATTTTCTAGTCTCAAAAAATTTCAGTGTTTGGGATTTTCTAAGATTTTGCTTGGTTGCATGCTACAGAGTAACATATAGCAATGTAATACAGAGTCATCTTTCTTTACATCACCGTATTATGTCACTTTTCTGAGGAGAAATCAGCGGTAAAAATCTCACTGTTTTCTTTATATACGTTGTTTACTTATACTATTAAAATGAAGAGAACCAAAGTAGTAAAAGCTGACACAGAGGTAATAAGCTTGCTCAGGAATTTCACTCTCCAAGAGCAACCCATCCAAACAGAATCTGCTTAGAGGCGTAAAAGCAAAAATAAATTATCTAGCTATTTGCTGTAGTTGCTTAATAGATCCCACACTATGCGAAAAAAAAAAAAAAAAGATTCTTTTTTCCCAAGCACTATGCTCTGTATGCTATGGAAAAAACCTGTGAAAGTATTCCATTGTCCTAATCTAGTTTAGTGAAACTATGTATGGCGTGCTTAACTTCAGAATATTTTTATTTTTTTCTCATCCTTTTATAGAACACATTTGTTTGATAAATTGGGTAAGGGTATAAGTTTTGTGAATTAAAGTTTGGGACCTTTTACATAGATTAAAGGAATTCAGATTGTTTCAATGCCTTTTAAATGTACATAGACAGTATGGTCTATATACCTGTGTGTATTTATAAAGAATCTTTTCCTACTACGTTATTGCCCGACGTGTAGAAAAATGTAGACTGCAGGTCTAAAAACTCTTCAGTTCAAAAAAAATTTTGCCTCTGAAGATAACACTGTATCAGTCAAAACAAAGCCAAGGAAAATAGATAGGCATATCTCACATAAAAATTCATCTGGGTACTTGCAGTGAACAAAACATTCCACAAGACCTGTAACTGTTGAGACCTGTCTTCCTACTGCCTTACCTCTTGGGTTTGCTTGACTTTGATGGCTAGGGAAATGCAAACTCAAGGTCAAATTATTTCAATAGCTCAGTCCCAAGTAAGGTTAATTTTTCATGTGGATTCTTCAATATATGTGAATTTACAGTCTAACTTTTTGTATTAGGTTATTTATGCAAAACTTTCAGTTTTTTAAAAACTTTGGGTTTATTTGTTTTTTTTTAATTTAGTGTAAGACAACTGAGTTCAAAAGGTACAGAGAATGATCACACTGCAATGTCACTCTGACAGTCTGCTGGTTTGGCTGGGATAGTATTAAATTTCTTCATAGTATTTGGTATGGATGATGTTTTGGATTTGTGCTGGAAACACTATTGATAATAAAGGGGTGTTTTAGTTATCACTGAGCAGTGCTTACACAAAGTCAAGGTCTTTTCTGCTTCTCCTTCGCAGAGAGGGTAATCAGGTATTGGAGCAGGCATCCCAAGGAAGTAGTGAAATCATTATCCCTGGAAGTGTTCAAAAACCATGTAGATGAGGCCTTCAGCAATTTGGTTTAGTGGTAGTCTTGGCAGTCCTGGGGTAATGGTTGGACTTGATGATCTTAAAAGGTCTTTTCCAACCTGGCTGATTCTGGGATTCTGTGATTCTCAGTTCACCCCATCAGTGAGTAGGCTGGGAGTGCACAAGGGATTGGGAAGGGACACAGCATGACAGGTGATCCTAACTGACCTAAGGGTTTTCCATACCATACAACATCCTGCTCAGCATATAAAGCTGGGGGAATAAGAAAGAAAGGGAGGACATTCAGAGTTATGGCATCTTCCCAAGTAACCACTATGAGTGATGAAACCCTGTTTTCCTGGAGATGGCTGAACACCTGCCTGTCGACGGGAAGTGGTGAATAAATTACTTGGTTTGCTTTGCTTGCATGCACAAATTTTGCTTTACTTATTAGACAATCTATTAGATTGTCCTCATATCAACCTATGAGTTTTCTCAATTTTACTTTTCTGATTTTCTCCCCCATCCCACCAGGAGGGGTGGGGGGGTGGGGGCAGAGATGTGGAAGTGGGGGGCAGCTGCATGGTGCTTAGTTTCCAGCTGGGATTAAGCCATGACACACAGAAAATCTTAACACATCCACTAAAATAAAGCCACCCATGAAAGATTTCATTATTCCCTAGTTTCTTTCCTGGGTAGTAAAGATTGATATGGAAACCTGGAGAAAAATCAACCTGAGAGTGTGTAATTAATGCACACAGAGGTGCCTTTCTGTTGCTTCAAGTCATGACAGAGGACGATTTCAGCAAAGAAGTGAAAATCGTATCTGGCTCCAAGTACAAATCCTGAATGGCTGTGGATCTGGTTTCAGACACAGCATGACACAGAGCAGAGTCTGTCAATGACTGCCGTAAGAGATGAAATGAATCAGCCTTTTGAAATATCTATAATTGCCAATGGCCACTATTTTTTCCTATAAGTATCCCGAAAGAGGATACTAAGGGAGTGAGGTTAAAGAATTCCAAGAGGAGTTTAGTTGTGGCCCTATCCAAGTAAATATAAATTTTGGTTTTGTACAATGCTTTTACTTGCATGACATAAAACAGTAGTGTGTGGATGCTTTATTTTTTAAGGCAATGTTACAACTCATAAAATTCTTAGGACTGGCAAGGGAAAAGTCTCTAGGTCTACATCTCATTTGATGAAAACTGCTGTAGTTACTTTGGATTTGGAGAATGCCTTTCAAATATGTTAAAAAGTAGTTTCAATGGGTACTATTACAATTTTTTCTTTTGTCTCAAGAATTTAACACCCTTTTTCTGTGGGATATTTGCAGGGACCTTTTCTTCCATCAAAATTTGTACAGAAGTCAATCCCAAATTTGCCTAGAAAAGTTATGTTGAGCTTGTTGTTTCTGGGGAGGAATCCAGAGGCATCCTTGTATCTGGTTATCTCAAAACTTCACAATGCTTTAATTCCGAACCATACTGTTTTCCACAGAGGCAATATCCTCAGTGCTAGTCTTAATGCTCTGAATGTTAAGTGTCTGGCTCTGGCTGGATTCTCTACATTTTCTGTCTGTGAACACGTAGCACATGGCCCTTGATTACTACTTTTAAATTGATCCGAGTCTGCTATGAAAATATATTGCTTCATAAAAGTCTTTCAGAGTATCAGCTTCCAAATTAATGATCTTTCTCTCAAGCTCTGACTTTGAAAGCTTACAGTACAGAATCATGCAGTCCAGCTACTTGAATCAAATTGAAATTCATCCATCTGCAATTCAGATCCAAAATTTTTCAGTGCTGTTGGCTCATCTCCAGGTAAAGAGCAGCTGTTGTCCTGTTAAAGTGGCTGTAAATAATTCTAACTTCAAGCTTCAAGAGTGAAATTCACCCTGCTTCACTGGGGACCACTTAATCCCCAGGATGTTCCTGAGCTTGGTCTTCAGCTGGTGGGAGCTACATAAGTCTGCTGTAATTGATAGAGCTGTGCTGCTGTACACCAGACAAAGATCTGCCCTGGCAGAGTTAGCTCATGGAAGCATGGTGCTACAACAATAGGGCAGCATATACTCGTTGGGTACAGAGGGATGTAGGGTCACTATGCTGAACCAGAAACCCTGACTTGTTATGCTAATTGCACTGAGTGCTTGCACCCATATATATATATATATTCCAGGTAAGGAGATGATAAAAGGTTAGGGTTTCTTGTGCTTTTAGGGGGTTACATGTGTTCTGTAACACAAACACTACCACACCAGGGAAAGACTTGTTTACAGCAGAGATTCAATAAAGTGTCTAAAGGAAGAATTTTGTGATAAAAAGAGACGAGCCCTAACCAAGAAGGAAGGTACTTGTTAAAGCAACTGTATCAGAATAGCAGATGAATCATGATGTGATAGCAGTATTTGAAAGGATGTTTTGAATGGAGCTGTCAGCAAGTATTTTAATAGCAAGTCTTCAACTTCTGCTTTATGGGGTTTTTAACCACCACGAAGAAAACATAAGTAACAAGGAGGGATTTAGGAATTGTTTAGTGTTTGGCTGTTCAAAGAAAGAAAAAGAGCTCTCCACATGCATTGCAGCTAATGAAAATTGCCATTATGTTTTTTTTTTTTTCCATTTGCGGATGTTAAACACTGTAATAATGCAAAGTCCTTATGATTTTCTAAATCTTCTCAATAAGGAGGATATTATCTACTTATTTAATTACCGAAACTCTGATGGCAAGGAGCTGCTACCACCAGCAGCTCCAGCTCATTCACATAGTTCCCCTCCTGAATAAAGGGTCTTTGCAGTTAAAAACAAAGTAATAAATCAATCAAAAGCCCAAACTGCCAACAGATGATAGAAAAAAAAAAGGCAGTTCAGGGACAGATTTTCAATTGCTCAGCACCCACAACTGGGATTATTCTTTTGAAACAACACAGTCCTCCTTTAGGCACCTAGGATAGAGCCAGACAGTTCAAAAGTGCTCAACACATATTTCTTTGGAAAATCCACCCCTAACTGTGACTTTGTGTCCTACAGCCATTGTGGCTTGCAAGAGTCAATTGCAAGTCACCCCCCTGCCGGAGGAAAGTCATCAGCAACACCCCTTCTGCAGGAAACTATAATAAAATACATTACTGTACTTAGCTGTGCCCTTACCGTTGCTTACTGCAACAAGAACAGAGGCAGAAGGTATATCAAGAGGCTATTTTTACCACACTGCCAGTGAAAAAAAGCAATAGCCCTGCACTTGGATTTCTGTTCCAGCACTCAAAAACATATGTCCGTATTGCAGCACAGACCCCTTACTAGTTTGAGTGTCAAGCTGAAACTTGAATGCTACTTTCGGCGTGGCATGCCCTGAGGGTAATATGCCATTGTCAGGTTAAAAGTTTTCTGAATGTTCATCAGTCTAAGGCCAAAACTTGAGTAATAATTCAAGAGCACTTTACAGCTAATAAAAGCTGCAATAGCTTTCTTTGAAAACAGCGACTACAGCCCAGAGGCCTTTTAGCACATCTCTCCCCTCCAACAAGAAGCATTTGGTGGTATTAGCATACTACCTGTTTATTCTAGAGGATGAACAAAAAGTTCACTTAACAGTTCTTTTCTTTGCTCCCACAGCTGTGCAAATATTATCTCAGCCTCTCCTCTGACATCCATCTAAGCCTCAGACATCCTGAGCAAAATGATACAAACGGAGCTCAGCACTTCTGTAGCCCACCACTGTGTCCTGACACACCTTGGACTGAACATCTAGCTTCTGCTGTGTGATGTACCCCTGAAGCAACAGCTTTACTAAGAACTTCCTGGATTTTAAACATGGAGATGAGTATGATCAAAGCTTTGTGGAATCAGTGTACCAAGATTTGCATGACAACCCTAAAAAAGAAGCTAAATCACATCTTTCCATTGTTTACAACTGCTATGCAGCATAGTTTCTATTTTGATGGACCTAGATGAAACACTGTGTTAAGTTTTAGAAACTTCTCATCTTTGCTTTCAAGTCAATACACTTCTGAAGGCTATTTGCCTTTCCCATTTTCTCTGTGGTAGTTAGGGAGATGAAATTCTTTCTGTATGCACCAGATATCCCTTACACAATAGCATAGAAATATTGATACTTTTATGTTGCACAGTGGGTCACATTTATGAATTTCTGCATGCTTCATCACAACTTCAAATAATGAAACATTCTGGATAGGTACAAAGGGCCCAAACCTGTTTGTCTGAGTAGCTCCAGCTTCCACTGATCTCCTTTCTGAGCTAGTTACAGGCTGATTTTGAAAAGGCAGAGCTTCCTCAGGATCAATACTACCTACCAAAATGATTTATTCAACACATATGTAAGGCAAAGACTCTGCTGCAATGCAATTTTCCACCTACTCCTTTCCCACCACCACAAAGAACTAAAGAAAGGCTCAGACCTCCTATTTAGACCTGCAGAGCTTAGCTGAATTTCCCTTTCAGTTCATGCCAATATCCTGAAGAGTTTCTCTGGTGTTTTTTGGGGCCTCTGATGTTACAGAGATCAGTGATGAAGACTTTCACGTGCTACAGAGATCAGTGATGAAGACTTTCATGTGCTGCAGAGATCACCATTGCAAAACTCCCTCTCTTTCATGACGCTGCTGATGCAAACTGTGAGATGAGGCTGTGCTGATCGCAGCCCATTTGGACTTTGGGGTTACCCAAAACCCATTACAACATGAAGAAGGCAGTGAGGATCACTGGACTCTCTCCCAGCCTGGAATCAAATATGACAAGAGTTGTGGGAACAGATCTACAGCTGCTCTGTGCAGCTGGGGCAGGAGATATAGACAGTGGTCTCCTGTGGTAGGATGAATTCAGCTTTTCTCTTAGCTTTCCTTTGAGAAGATTTCTGGGAATGAGAACTGCAATACCTCAGCCTAATTTCACATTCTTTAAAAATGAAATTCAGACACTTTGCCACAAATAAATATTAAATATATAAACATGCAAGTCACCATCTATGCTTATATTCTCCTTCACTGTAACTTATGTAGATTGCCACCTATGTGCATAGCTTTCATTACAAATAAAACATAAAAGCCAATGCATATCCTGAAGAGCTATTTTTCTTTATTGCAACACCATTACATGAAGCCTACTAACATAAACAAAGGTTGGACTTGGCTGTTTTTGAACAAATAACCATTTATTGTCAATGCTTTTCAGGAGCTTTAATTTTCCTTTTTGACAAACATGATCCTGTACCAACCTAACAAATGTGTAACATTAAATAATAAGTGAAATAGTGGGACACCCTGCCACACTAGTTTATAGACAACTTTAGACTGTCACAGTTGTACTAGTCTAAGCTAAGGCAGAAAACCAGTTAAATAAAGAAGATGCATTAAATCAGCAACCCACCTGCGGAGTCCCTTGGGGCATAGCTACTGTTTCTAAATGCTGCAACTGGCCTTTCAAGCAGGAGGATGTACAGGAGTAACAGTCCAAGGGCAGAGCAGCCCATGTGCTGCTCTCTTCTCCCTGCTGCTGGAACAGCATGAAGAAGTGCACAACCAGAGAGCCTTTTCCCCGTACCATCACCTGGCACAGTAGCAGAGGGCACAGAATAGAGCTCCAAGCCTTGGTGCTTCTTAATTGTTAATTCCACCAGAAGTCTCCATTTGAAGTTAATGTGAAACTTTTAAACTTAACCTGAAGTAATCACAAAACAACCTATCCATTAGACAATGAACAGAGATTATTCAACTTCCTTGTACCACAGCGAAATATCAGCTTCCTTCCTGCTAGTGATTGTGGTTGCGATTAACTGTGCAGTTCAAGGTGAAAGAAGAATGTGGTTCCAGGCATATATAGCTTCCTTTAACCTCAGCAAAACACAGTGCCAGATATTTCAATTAGTGTGTACCAAGGTCACAAAATCAATTTCTTATCGTTGAAAAACACACATACTGTAAATTTCATTTTCGAGCCATAATCTCTAAATTAAATCTGTGTACCTTAAAAATATACAGTGCAAAATTGCAGTCCTTCAGGCCCCCCCTCCTCCTGCAGCCAAGCAGCATTTTCGCAAACATCACCTGGCTTTGTGCTCTATATTTAGAGCACAATGTTTGGTTAGATTCTAATCTTCTTGGGGAAGTCATTATCTCTTTCTTTGGCAAATAGAGGCCCAAAGTGTCAATTACCTTCTTAAACCTTTTCATACAAACAGAGCTGAGCGGGGTTTGATATTCTGTCTGCCAACAGCTCAGTCGGCAATTTTTCACAGTCATACACAGAAAAATTGTGCACCTACATATCATCCTAGATAAATTACACATTTCAAATGAGGTTACAGACAACTTCACCACTCCTGGCCAGTTTATTCTGCAAGAGGAAAACAAACAAATAAAGCAGCAAAAACAAAAAAAAAAAACAGAACACTTTGTCACTATTGAACTATGTGAGTTATTGGACAGAGAGAGAAGTAAAATGAGTATGCCAGACTGGTAGGATATTATATGCAAATTAATGTAGATGTGTGGAAATGACATCATCATCTCTTCTGTGTGCAATTCCTTATGATTCTTTCCTTGTTAAGTGGGTAACACTAACTTTATAGCCCCAAAGGCAGCTGCAGAATCTGATGGCTGTAGTGGGTTCTATCATACACAAACCTAGGTACAGAAGATATCTCAAGGAAGAGGAATTTATGGAAGCAACTTCTTTCCCATAAATCCCAGTCTTAATAAAAGCTAACTTAAACTATACAACCACAGAATGAGTAAAACTGATGATTTTGAGATTGCTTTACATTTTTTGCATGGAAAAGGTTGGTTTTTATCCACGTACCTACTCATACATATGTCCCCGCACACACATGTGCATACATTTAATAAACATGTATGAGCATACATGTTCTGGAAATATCTTTCATCCTTTTACTTCAAACCAACAAGTGAGAAGAATGTTTTGTTACTGCCGGACCTATCTGGACTGCTTCAGATGCTAGAGATACAGGAAGTGAGTCATATCTCTGGTAAACACAAAGTAAGCAGACTCTGAAATAACAAGTTTAAAGCTCCTTAAATGAATTTTTCCACAGCCTCTAAACATGTAACATATTGATTGATTCTTAGTACCATAAAGCAAGATGAAAAGAGTATTTTCTCAAGAAAGGAAATTAGAATTATTTGGCATGGGTTAAAACACATTTTGACTTAAACAAGTAAGAAACCATCCATGTGCAGCTGATCAGCTTGAAAGTTTGGGTACATTTTGAGAGAGACAAATAACTCTTTTCTACCACATCATCTACACCCATCATTAAATCCCTTCTAGATACAAACAGGACTAATTTAAAAGAGAGACTGGATACTATTAAAGATGTAACAAGAGAAAGTTTTGTCTTCTTCCTGGCCCATTCAAAAAATGCATTACTGCATTTCAGTCATGCTCAAAGTTCCATTTCAAGAAAATATAAACAAAAACCACGGAGAAGAAGAAAGATGCTTTTCTGTTTTTCCTCTTTTCTTTGTTTTTTCTCATAGCTCTGTCTTTTGCAACTAGAAGGCAGCCATGCAACTGCTGGTTAGTCCCCAGCAGTCTACATAAATTATAACCAGTAAAACCTTACCCAATTCACAGAAAATTGTAGCACCTTGCATGAAAAAAGGCCATACATATAGCCGTAGGTCCACAAACAGCCAGGAACCTGCTACGTTAACATTAACACCCATGCTTTCCCAGTCAAGTGGACTGTTATGAACCAGGGTATCAAATCCTCCTCAATAATTTCTTCAGGCTTTTCAATTTCATGATCTGCATACAGGTACAGTCCAAAATGTGAGATCAAGATACCTCACCTGGGTAACATCTCACAGCTCAGCTGTCACTCTCTGCACTTCAAGAAAAGGTGAAAGACATTCAGCTACACTGAAGATGATACAGACTGATGAAGAGATGGAAGGGGAGGAAACTTTCTGTTCCCTGTAGAGGAACCCTGAAGGTGTGGGCTTAATTAAATATAATATCTACATATGCAACAAACAGGACAGTGCCTCCTAACGCTTCTTGGGATCAGCAGAAAGCCAGACACCTAAACCTAGAGCAGGAATTCTGAATTCAAAGATGACTTCAGCCCTTTCACACAGCCCACACTTTAGATTTACCATGCTCCACCCTAAAAATGTGTAATAGATCCAGCAGAATTTGGAGGCAAAGCAGGAGAGACTGAGAGACAGGATAAGGAGGGAAGAGGAAAAAGTGTAAGGAAGAGTGAGAGATGAGCCTAGAGGTTATGAGGAGTATATAAAAAGGGCTGTGAATCAGTGGTCTGCTTTGGCCTCCTGCATAGCACATCCCAGGTTTTCCAAGCTGTCACCCACTGTGTGGAGCCCTGTTATTTATGTTTGGCTAAGACATATCTTTCTCCTGCTGTGCTATGCTAAAGCAGCTGCAATTTGCCTTTTCATAGCTTGTGGTAACTGAGAGCAGTGAAATGGATTTAGGAAGTGTGTGGACTGGATCTTCCATATCAGTGATTTCAAACTATTTGGTAAACACAGAAGTGACATCCAGTGATTTATGCCTGCTGGTAATAAAAAAAATTCTCTTCCTGTGAACTAGCATTTTGGTTAGATCACTTTCTATTGAAGGACATTTATGGATAGAATGAAATGATTATACACAGTGGTTTTACAGGGTATTGTTAATTTAAGAGGTAAAAATTCCCACAAAACTACACACCCATTGGGGGTTGTAGAATGGCAATGGTGACATCAGTGAATCAAAACAAATTCAGTGACTGCAATGAAAGTTGATGGTGGGACACAGTGACATCACCTTAGAGCAAAGAGCTGATGTATCACAGGAAAGCTCCTTTTTACAGCTGTCAAAAGCCAGAGAGTTGGTCGCATGACCCTCAGTAAAACAAGAAAATATGCTTGTGTTCAGATATTGAGTAGACTTTCAATTTGATTCAGCTGAGTTTACACAAATTGACCTGTGTTCTAACAGGGATTCTGTATTTTGATATAAAATACCACTTTGAACTGATGTATTTTTTGCCTCTGGAAAATGATAAATCCTCTTACACTGCACTTCAGAAAGAGTCAGTGCCTTGCTTCAGTATACAGTTTCTTTGATAGCTTACATCCTTGCTCACTATTTCTGGAAGAGCTGTAACTATTTTGCAAGTAAGACTGATTAATTTTGTAGTATAATTTGCAAGTGACATTTACAAGGGAATATTGTGTGGGGATATCTGGGAGGGATATTGTGTTCAGACTTTTCCTGCTTGCCTGCCTACCCTCCTGGAACAAACAACACTGCTTCATTTTTCTTCCGTATTTTACAAAGTTAAAGTAAACAGTGTGATCACACTGTTTACTTTAATTTCCTGCAGTGTGCCAGCAAAGCAGCAAATTGGCAGTCAACAATCAAGAAACAGCCAGTACTGAAACAGCAGAGCTGCTTAGGAAAGCATCAATAATGCCAAATAATTTTTCCCTCTGTTTTAAAAATAAAATATTGGCTTCTATGAAGTTTCACTTCCAGCCCAATCTTCTCTAAAGGATTTGAATTTTTTTTTGTTTCATTTCATTTTCTTTTGGAAGAAAGCTGGAATTATGAGCAACACCTAATTTATATGGCCAACTCTTTATATAAAGAGATGGATTTACAAAAGTGGTAAATGCATGCTATTTATCTGCACAAATTCCATGGCATTTTTGCACAAAAGAAAGTTAACTTGTCTATAAATCAGTCTTATCTGGATATTTTTTATTTTTATGCCGAAAGCTCTAGCTGTGCTACTTCAATTAGGTGTATGATAACATGAACCTAAAGCCCCATGCATTACATTCAGAACACACATCTGCCCAAGAATGGAATCCTAAGAGGCAAATAATTATATTTTCAGAGGTTGCTCTCTTTCATCTAATACTACCTAAAGCAAGGAATATTAATACCAAAGAAGTAGTAAGAAGAATGGCACAGTATTTTGTACTTCAGAGGTTTAAAGCTTGACAAGGTGACTCATTTATTGCTTTCTGGAAGATATTGTACGGAAGGAATTTATTGCTACGTAAGTTATAACTCCAATATACAAAAGAGGCCAGATCCTACAATCAGTTATTCTCCTGACTATGTGCATTCCTGCACATACTCTTACTGAAGACAATGAGATTATGAAGAGGATTAGTTTATTGTTAGTCTGGCCAAAGTTTGCCTTTGGAAAGTCCAAAATATGACCTAATTTATGGTGGTTGAAATCTTGTGGGAAAGATTGTAAGAGGATAATTATTTTAAAAGCCATGACTTTGACACCAGGAAATTAAATTCATATCTATATGTCTTTATCTATACACAGCAAATCCAATAATCTTGAGCTCTCTACAGTCACTTAGCCAGCTGGCAAAGGGAGCAAAGTAAAAACTAACAAACCCGATTCCTAAGGTATGCTGACATCAGTGATTCATGATTCATCAATAATGGCGCTAGGAAATAAATGTAACAGGGCATTATTGCCTTTTGCAGCACAGTAAACTCAAGGGAAAATGTCTAAGTGCATCACATTGAAAAGACAGAGCTAGGAAAGAAATAACTTTTACAAGTATTCAAGAGGTGTTACAAGCAAGTGAAAGTAGAGAAAAAAACATAAACCTTTTAAAAACATTGGGAGTACCTATAAATAAAAAGGGACAGTTTTCCAGCTACAGGCTTAAGTGGACTAACACAAGAACTAGAATTTTTTTGTTCTCCAACATTTCTACAAGGAGAAAGAATTTAAATTGTTTGTTCCAGAATAAATCCTCGAAACAACAGTTCTGCTTTAATGGTCCACCAGGATAAGCACAATGAAGTTGGTTCTGTGCTATGCAAAATTACTAATGCTGTTGACAGTAATTATGACTCTCACAACTTATCTAAATCACTAAAAGGGCTAATATGTAAACACAAAGTATTCTATATATTTGCTAGAAAATTACTGTATTAGCAACTAATTGTTGATCTCCTTTGAAGGTAACTGGACTATCATTATAAAAACCTAAGATTATTAACTGAAAAAAAATGGGTAGCTATCCCTAGAACAGCAGATACACCTCCTGCTTTCACTACATTGAACAGGAAGGTCTAATAGATCATTAAACAATTGAGGCTTTTCTTTATATTTTTGTAGCTTTATACTCTTTATGATAGAGTTTGGCCTATATTTCTAATCTTTTTTAGAACCTACCCAATTAAAATCCAGGTTTCTTTTTTATGCTATTAAAGAGCTACTGCACAATATTAACAATGCACCATGGAACATGCTGCTCCAGAGAAATGTTGCCTTTCTTTCAGGGGCAACAGCCACATAGTTCTGATACAAGCTTTGTTGTTTGGCTAGAGGGTAAGTGACTTTGGTGGGTTGTTGAAGTATTTTACCAAAGAAAACATTCTCCTGATGTAAGGCTTGCTTCAAACCATTGCTGCTCAACTGCAAAGCACCACTAATACATCTAGTAGCTGTTTTGCCTGGGCTGACATTGCAAATTTCATTTTAAAGATTTGAGTTTCCAAACAGTATAATACTTAATAAACAATTAATTGATTGACAAGATCTGCAAATGTATATTTCACTCTACTGAGTTTTCTTTACATGCTCTATAAAAGTTTTTATGAAGTTTGAATGTAGATTTCCCTAAAAACAATACAGGCAAAAGAGAATGTAAGAAAAATATACTATATGAGGAAAAAGAACATGGAAGGTAAGATAAATCTGCCCTTACACAAATGGATTTAATAGCACTATACTAGGTACATATATAATAGATGAATTTAAGAACATCAGTGATGTGTGAAGAACAACAGGTATCTTACTGTAAATATAATTAATGATTCATAATCATAACTTTCTAGAAAAGTACACACAACATAGAGGATCCTGCATCATGGCAGATAAATAAATCCTGGTTTGATCTGTTTCAGGGAGCATTGCTAAAAATTGACTTGTTTTAATTCTTTCTCTGCATTATTCACAAGCGTAGGCCCCTGACTCTGCAAACATAATGTACATTTAGCTTTCAAATCAACCAGCTTACTCATGGTAGTAAAACTGAATTAGTGCAAATACAATACTAGTGTAGTGAAGGCCATTTCTTCTTATTTCTCTCTGACCAGCTTGATAGACAAATAATGATTGACCTATATTTAGGGCAAGGCCAGCATTAAATTTAAGAAATATGTTTAGTGAATACATGACAAGTGATGCAAAGAAGAGGCTCAGGCAACAGTGTTTTTTCAGGCTTAAGAAGACAAGGCAAGAGGGAAATTATTGTTTTCTACAGCCACCTAATGGGAGGCTATGGGGGTTTAGAGGGGACATGAAGCTAAACTATTATTTGAAATGTACATAAGAGGCAAAAGTTACAAGCTACAATAAGAGAAACCACAACTAGATATTGAAAAAAGTTTTCAAAAATATAGTAGTCATCACACTTATTCTGCCTAGGCTACCTAGTCACGTGTCTACCATGCTAGATACTAGAATGGGGTCCCAGAGATGTATGTAGTTTTCATTCTTTATGATACTCAAATCTCACTGGACAGGTCCCTGAGTAACCTTCTCTAAGCTGGACCTGCTCTGAGTGGGGAGCTGAACCAGATGACCTCCAGAGGTCTCTTCCAAACAAAATTTTTCTTTTTTTCTTTTTTTTCTTTTTAATTCCTTACTCTTTATTATTTTAGCCACCTTTATTTCTCTCTAAACATTTCCAGCTTATAAAAGGGTAGGCAGCTTTCTTAGGGAAAATGTCTTTGCTTTCTAAATTTTCTTAAAACAAGCACAATTCCAAGTACACCATAGCAAGTGAGCTATAAAAATCCAAACTAAACGTGGGCCACTTACCTATGCAAAGAGGCAAAAAAAAGTGCCTCTGTTACTGCTAAATTTCCCAAGATGCGTGAAACAAAAAACCTGATCAAAAGGATGCTTAATATTTATAACTATTTCTCAGGACACTTAAAATTTAGAAGATTCATACGAATTCAGCCTGCTTTCAGCTGGGCATAGCTATCTAATAGAAGAAATAGGTACTAGAGCTACTCATAGTGGAGGACAACTCAAAAATAAAGGCAGGGATATTGTCCTTTTCTTCAGATGTAGTGGAAAAATTAACGTTTGCCTCATATGCAGGCATGTCTCTGTGGCACAAAAATGTCCACAGTCCTCTAGAGTGGCCCAGGAGCTGTGTTTTTGATCGTGATCAGCTGCTGGGAAGAGTGGTCTAGTGTTGTGTATGTGTGGATGAGATGAGAGGGTTGTAATGTGGCAGTCATGCCAACTCTATGCTTCAGAAATCCTGAGTCACAAGGGAAATTGCTGAAGCTGAATCAGAGAAAATACATGAGCATCTCCCATGGGAAAGAAAAGCTGGAAAACATATTATACTCAACTGAGATGCACCGTGTGCTATATTAAAATATTAGACTGAGAGTAAGTTTTAGAATTTTTCAGAAACAAAGTTTTTGGCTTTGAGAACATGTTAGTGTAAGGTGTTGTGACATAAGATTTAATCTTTGAGCTAATGAGCTCTTGAGTAAGTTTTTCAAGCAAAAACATAAAGATGCATATAGGTAAAATCTGTTTACCGTAGCAGAATGTTATGCCATTTCCTGTATATCCCTGGGAGCAATAGCAACCTGTTGTCCCACCCTGAACTTCACACCTGGCATCTTTGTGGCATGTCATGTTGCAGCTTGCAGAAGTATAGCCATAGTCCAGCAGACCGGAAATCAGAACTGGAACAAAGGAAAATCGGAGTCATGACCACAAAATTGGTGTATTCCAGTAAACTTATCATCATGGACTCAGTATATCACAGGATGGGGCAAGGGCCACCAATTATAGGGACTTCTCTGGTAAAACTACCCAAGGGCTAGAAACAGCAGACACTGTAGATTAAGATACTGTGTACGTACTCAACCAGTATAAAATTGGTAAACAACATCGAAGTTATTCAGTGATTTGGGGAAAACATTTGAAAACCTTTCAATGCTCTCTTAGTACTCAGTAAAGCAGAGACATTTATTTGTACTCTGAATTACATATTGAGTGCTTACGTATATCCAAGCTGCCCTATACATATCAAGTAAAAATACCAGAGTTCTCCTAATGGGAATTTTTATTTTTATAAGCACTTCCATACCTGTGTAGCTAACACATATGCATGGTCTGAGACATTAAAATGACATGTCATACTATTTACAGCATTATGATATTAGGGTTTAAAAACTTATCCAGACTATTTAAATCTAATCTCTTAACATACTGTTTCTATGTTATGAAAGTTTTGTCTTCTTTTTTCCATACATAGGATGACTCCTAAAGGGTATATCTACTTTCCCACAGCATGAATACGTATGGTTTTCCACACAAAGAAAAAAGGAATCTCTCCCTTTAAGGAAGCTATTATAATTATACACACCCTGTAACAGGCTAAAAATGAAGCAGCTAACTCAGAAGGGAAAGTAAGTTTTTTAATTTTTAATTCATAAATCGTTAGTAGAACACCATGGAAGTTGCAGAACACAAAGATCCTTTTGGATGCAGTCTTGTTTTTCCCTACCCAAATATCATTGTGGATAGCCTCCTGTTACAACTACAGGTCTCCTTGCTTCAGGAAATCTCACTGAGGCACTGTTTTCTTGGACGAATTAAAATGTCTCAAAAAATTCAAAAGACTAAAAGTTACACACTATTTTTTTTTTTTTTACAATTATATATAATCCATATTGATTTAGTTATCACCAAGTTTCATCTTTTCCCTCTATTTTTGAGAGAGGAAACCATTTTCCAGAGATTAAAACAGAAACCTGTGTGATTCTGCTGACATTTTACTGTTCATAACTTGTGAAATCTAAACCTCTCCCAAGCAGATGGAGAGGGGGAAAAAAAAAATAATAAACACACCACAAGCCCACAGAACCCCACAATGTTTCTGTTTTTTACAGAACAAAACCCACAGTGAGATAAAGGCTGGTATTTGTGGGATTTGGGTTTGGAATGATCCTAACCATGTAATTACTGAATCTAGTAGCAGCCCTGATCAGAGCTAAAGGGAGTTTCAGTCCCATGTATCCAGCAGTTTTCCAACACCTCCAACACATCCTTTCTCCTTGCCAGACCCCACTCCCTTCCCACCTGCCACTCGCTCCCCAGGGAAGGAGATTTCACCTACCTAGGAATGGAAGCAGTTTCATTGGTGATGCTGTTTGCTGTGCAGTGCCTGGTGCAGAGCCCCTGTGTCACAGAAAAAATTCCCGTCCTTAAAATGTATGAACATGTGCAAAATATGTACACATGCCTATCAAGAGAGCGACGTGCTGTTGTGGGCTCAGCCCTGACACTGCCCTTTGTCCCAAGCTTCACGTTTCCAAAAGCTCCTGAGACTCACAGGCAGGACAGGAAGGGTCAGGAGGGGCTTAGGACTGAGTCTTCTGGCAAGTAGGGAATAAATTGAGAAGGGAATAAATGGGAAAGTAAAAGAGAAGCAGAAGCCTGGGTCTTGCAAGGGATATCAGAGAAGATTCAGGGCTGAGTGGGCTAAAGGACCATGTGCCTGGAGTAGTGCCTAGGACAGACGGAGGATGAAGCTGGAAGGGGTAAGCTGAAGCCTGGTTGCAGAAGTAATAAAGGAGTAGCAGAAGAATGGTGGAGCAGATCAGGGAGAGTGAGGAAGAGGTGGAGGATATTAGTAACTACCTCAGGGTTTACGAGCTTGAAGTTAATGGTCTACAAGGTTCCTTCCACCTTTTCCTGGTGAGCTGAATATATGTGAGCCCCAAGACCTGTTTTTTTTTCTGTTGTTTTCTTTTTGAGACAGTCTTGACCGACTGCAATTGTTCTTCCTACCGCTTTCTTCAGTTTTGAGATAGGTCCTTACTGCAGCCAAGCAATGCTGCCTTAAGGATAATGGTTGGTGAGGGAGGTACAGGAAATCCACTGAACTCTGCTTTGTGAGAAAAACAAAGACGTATAGGCAGGGAGGAAAGAGGCAGGAAGGAACTGTACGGCCAGGAATCTCAGGAGCTGATGAAGCCAAAGTTTCTAGAAGTTCGTAGGACTGAAACAGGGTGTTGTGTAGTAGGACATATTCAATATAGGTTTAGCATGTTTCTGTGTTAAACGTGAGAGCAGTTCTGTCCTCATTATAGTATCCTAATTGATGAGACCTCGGCATGTACTTACATTATGCGTGGACATGGCAACATTTTCTCTAATCCTGTTATAGTTGATGTGGATACTGTCATTACCCAGCTTCCCAGAGATGATGACTTACATGCTGAAGCACTGTAAAACTGGAGCATTGAGATATGCCTGTCTTTATAGATGGAAGCCAAGGGACATGCACAAAAAAGCATGCTGCTGGATGAGTGGAGGATCTCTCTAAACTAAATAAAATGTATGTGAGGCTATGGAAAGTCAGTGTGACAAAATATTTCATGTCTGACAAGAAAGTTCTGAGGTTGGAACTTTGTTAGGGAACTGACAAGGAAGCATCAGCTTGCTTTTAAGAATTACCTGTAGAAGTGGCAACATTTTTTCTAAACTTCTTAGGAACTATTTGCTCACCATCACTTTCCAGCTTCCTGCTGGTTGGAATTCAATGAGTTAAACTCTACTTGGGCCAGGGTGTTTCGAGGCACGTAGAAATAGCACGTAGGTGTCTGGCTGGCACAAAATACTTCTGTAGCACCTTGGCAAAGAGAGAGGAAACTCCAGTAGCTGGATGTTAATTTTGTTGAACCACAGAATAATGAACAAAGGGTCCAGGTGTAGGAAGACTGTTCTTCTCTTGTTTGATTTTTTTGAGGGGGTAGGACTTAAAGGGGAAGAGAGGAAGGGACTAGGAGTTAGATTGTTTTTTTAAGTTTTCCCATAATCTGATGCACAGAGACTCAGAGGAACAGAAAATCAGATGGATTGAGTGGAGCTCTGATCTGAATGTCCTGTCCTTCATGCTGACACGTTAAACTGTAAGCTTTGCTTGTATGTACTAATTTACAGATCCTGCTGCTAATTTCATCTAAGTAAGGGCTGGGTTTGGAAACCTATAATGCAGAAACTATATCTTATTGCCCTTTGTCTTTTTACTCCCCAAAATCAAGCTAAGATGTGTTTAACAATGAGTAAGTGGAGAGAGAGAGAAGTTACAAGCTAAAATTCAGGTCTTAAGAGCTTTAAATATATTTTCTAAAAGTCAGAGATATACATTTCTATTTCATTTAGGCAACAGCTTCTTGCAAGGGCTGTTTGGATAGACTGGTTAGACAGCAATTTCATGAACCATAGTGATAGTAAATTTATAGGTAAAACTTTAATTCCTTTTCTGATTCAAGGGCTACGGGGAAGTTGTGGATGACTCAGAAAAAAAGCCATAATCTCACTATAAGGAGACAAATGCCTCCTTTCCTTTCTGCTAGAAAAGCACATGACAACTTGCTTTTTAGTAGTCAATGGTCCAAACTTATCAAGAGAAATATGCAAATCACATCAGAATAGTTTCCATCTGGAATAACATTGTTAAACTACTTACTCCACTCACAGGCATAGTGGACAACGTCAAAGGCAGTCCATAGATCTAATTGGGAAATGGTTTACATTGTGAGGAGGGAGTGCATAAAGAAGAAAGATGTCAAAGAACAGAGCAAGGACAGAAGAAGGAAGGTTAGGTTAAGAGGAACTGGGTGATAAAAGGAGCTTCGATCAGATTTAGAAGGCAATAGGGAGACAGGGAAGAAGAGGGATTTAGGAATATCTTAATGAGATCTCAATACTGGGAGCAGTGGATTACTTTTGCATTAGACTACTTTAAAAACTGGCTAATGTGAGTGTCATTTAGAGGCTGAAGACAGCAAGGTCGTAGTAGGCATGGATGTGGAGAAGGATGGACTTGACAAATATTTTAGGGGGAGAATGAAGAAGAAAGGGGAGATTTCTGAGACATTTTAGAGATTAAACCAGGAGGATTTACTGATAATATCTATTGGCACACAGGGATAAAGAGTTAAACAAGTGGAGATGAGCAGATGAACACATAAGAAAGCAGACACTTTCAAATTTGTACTGTCAAAATTTTCAAAATACACTGAGAATAAAATATTGAGGTGTCACAAAACTGAAGGATGTCTGTCTTTACAGGCAGGGAGAAGGGACATGCACAAACATGCATATTCCTGGAAGACTGGAGAATAGTCTAAACTAAGTCAAATGGTGCAAGAATGTGGAATGTCAGTACTGTAGAATCCACCCCTGCTTGCCTCAAAATAAAGAAGCATTAAAAATAAATGGTTTATGGAAACACTCCAAAAGACAGCTTTTCCATTCTTAAATGTGGGAAGCAAAAGCCTCAATTCTATACTTAAATGTGTTGTTTGTTTTATAAATAGGCTCATTTATCTTTGCAAGACCGAGTTAAGAGGACATGAATATACACAGGCTAACATGCTTGACTTCAAACCACACATTTTTTGATTACTGATCACTGTGATTACAACATCTTATTGCACTGTGAGTGTAGAATTCTCAAGGTTGTTGGTTTTTTGCGCTTTTTTTTTTTTTTTTTGGTGGTGAACTGATAGACATCAGCCTGTTCTCAGAAATTACCGTATATTTTGCAAGCTTTTATCATGAAGAAATGCATTTATTCACAGTGGCTTAAAGGTAATTGGGATCCTGATTGTGCAGACAATGCTGCAAAACTAACACCCACAGCTGATGAGGGAAGAAAGTTAACATTTCCTAGAGCTCAGTCTCAGGTAGCTCTCAAAAGATAAATATAAAACAACTGCTTTAATTCTGGAAACTGCCTATAGTACCAACAAAGGAAGTAAACTGAACAGTGCTAGTATTAGGTGTGCTTCTTTTAAATTAACATAAACATGACCAACTCTATGAAAGACATTTATTCCTTTGGTGTGATCAAAATTGGACTGCTAGCTGGATATATGCCAAAGATTCTGTCTACATTTGTAGTTTTATATTACACCAGGGAAAAACAAGTGTGGTATGTAAGGATCTGTATTTCTTTTTCAAATTAGCAGGTAAGTATGCCAGTAGATACTTAAGAAGAGCCAAAGGATGTCATCTGATTGTCATCTTATAAATCTATCTGCCAGAGGTTGCAGACCGCACTTTCAGACCACTATGGATCGATCATACTGAGAGGGGGTGGTAAGAGTGTGCATCAGACTGAGAGATCCTGAGTGCTCCTGTAGGGTTCATAGATCTTCAGTTTCCTTGTCACTGGGTACCACATATATTCAGCACCCTCAGACTCTGGTATCTAACCCATCAACATTGTGCTCAACGTAATCCATTTTGTGCATGCAGAACAGCCACATGCACATGCATACACTTAATTTATCTCTATCACATAAGCACATATATGTATCAGTTACTGAATTGGGCTGATATATATTTGATATGAATAATAAGATGATCATGATCTTCCCTTTCAGCCTTTGCTTTTTTTGGTAAATGACTCTTCATTTGAACCACCAGCTTTGCTGCCAAAAGGAAAATGGGATATAAAACAGACTGAGGATGCACAAATGTCTTGGATAAAGCTTTTTCTCTGATGCTTTCTATTTTTTTTTAATATTAAATCCATTTATGGGTTCCATACCAAATCCTATCACTTCAGGAATTTAGATGGTCTTTATACTACTTCAGAAATATTTCATTTATCCTAGTCACTAGAGCAATTACAGGGTTGTTTTTTTTCTAGTCAATAAAGTCTGGATGCAATTGAAAATGTACTTAAATGTCAGCTCAAAACAATGAATTTACATGGTTGGTTACAATTATTTTCAAATAAAAAAATCCAGGGAAAACATTTTCTGAACACAGACTAGTCTACCATAGAGCAGCCTACCTCAGAGGACTCTAGCTCAAAAGTATTGTTAGCATCTGTTTTATAACTGCCTCACCTCACCTTCCTGTCTGAGTGCTTCATGAATGCTTATCATTTTATGTGCAAACATCATATTCCATCTGAACATACAGGGCTGAATATATCTCCTGGGATGATGTCACTCTAGGCAATTCTGAAGCAATAAACACACAATCACACGTAAACATATGCATGCACACATCCTACTAAATCTGCGTAGCTATGTCCATCTGAAAGAAATTGCACATTTCAGTGCTCAGAGCTAGTTTCTTTCTGCTCTTTGCTTTACCTTGGATGAAGTCATGAAATGAGGGAATTTAAAGTGAATGCAATGTTTCTGAAAGCCAGATTAGCTGCCCTGAAATTGCGCTCTGTTTCCACATCTGCTATAATACAGAAGAGATGTACAGGCTGAGTATAAAGGTCCTCACAGCTAAAAGGGATAAAGTAATTCCATTTCCAATTTTGTTTATGTTCTCCTGGGACTGCTCATGTTATGGTACTTGTAATGGTAGTCACATCTCTGCAGGATAGAGTGAACCTCATGAATAATTACACCAACGAAATGCCAGATTATCAATTGTTTTAATCCACACTCATTTTATACTAGAGCATTAGAAGAGAAGGGCTCTTACATTGCAGTGCTAATATGCTAACTGCCAGATAACCAGACAAGCTCTTAGAAGACAAAAACTAACACTGTTTAACTCACATGGGAGAGGAGATCTGACACTCCTTGTTCATCTATCATATACTCTTTGACTTGAAGTAGTGGCAAGTCACTGTCCTAACCTGTCTAGATTTTTACCCTCGCAACACTCCAGGCAATATTCCAGCAGGCCAGTATGCCACAAAACCATCCTAGATTTTACCTTGGGTAAGAGGCTGTAAAATGGTCAGATTATAATGTTTGTGCCCTTATTGAATTAAGTTCCATGTCTGTTGAGAAATGATTAGATCCTAAGTGAGGATCTCAGGATTTGGTCATACACTTCCCAGGAAGCTCCAGCTGCAGTGGGTTTATATCTTGCAGAGATGCAGGCCAAAAGGGAGTGGAAGAGGATGTGTGACCATCTAAATGTGGCCACAGGGATGGAGAGCACTGGGGTTAGATGAGGTATACAATGCTGTAATAGAAGATGCTCTTTTCCGTACTCTTAGTCCCTCACAGTTATGAACGTCCTGGTTAACAGCTCCTAAAAGCACCGCCCCTATGCTGCTTTTGTGCTTTGCCCCACTTCTCACTGTCTTGCCATATCCAGAGCCCTCTTAGCCCTTCGACCTCTTTCTTCCTCACCACTCCCCATTGCCTCCGCTGCATCCCTTCCTCTTTTCTTAAGGTGACACCTCAGGAATTTGTGAATTTCCTATCTGAGAACCCTTTCAGAAGGAAAAACACTTGAGGACTGTGATGAGGGACAAAATAATACTCAGAAGAGGAAAATATTGGACAACCATTTAGGACTTAGAGTGGAAAGTTCATCCTGTGAACTGCCAAGAGTGCTGTAAGTCAAAACAAAACACTGGCATTAAAAACAACTGTATCATCACTCTGTGATGCATGGGCATTTTTCCTTCCTCACCGCTGTTGGACAGTATGTCTATCCTAACCCAGAGAGGTCAGAGCTAATTCATACCCCATCAATATTTCTTCCAATGTTTATTATCTTGTACTTGTCTGCATTGAACTTCATCTGGTATCCTGTTATTCAGTCACTCTAGTTTTATTAACTCCTCCTGAAATTCCTTACTTTGCTCCATGTTTTATATTAACTTAAATAATTGCGTATTGTCAGCAAATTTCAGCACCTTGTTATTCATCCCATTTCCCATATCATTAAATATGAGTGGTGAGCAAATAGTAGAGGAAATTATTCATGAATATTCATTTGAAGTTAAAAGCAAATTCCATTTTGACAGCATTCGTAACTAGTCCTTGTTCACTTTCTGCAAACAATTGAGTACTAAAGATTTATTAGTGCAAATGCATCAAAAAAAAAATCCACATTTTATTCCTGTATACAAATAATTCCTTCAAACAAAATTTAAGCTGAATGTTTCTAGTCAAATCTCTAATTTCAGGTGTAGAGGGGATACCTCTAGAGAGGGGACTGAGTCCCAGAAGCTAAGAGTATATTTTGGAAGACGTCTCCCTTTCTCATGCATAGATTCTATAAAGACAAGTAGAGAGAACTGCATTTTTGACACATCCCATTCTCCATCTGTATCAGCACCCATCCAATGCCAAGCAAAGACTTGCAGTCCTGACCAGCCCTCCATTGCCATCTGCACTGGCTCCTGACCAATCCCATACTTCCAACTGTTTTGGCTTGTGGATTGGCTGTTGCATGTATCCTGGCATTCTGGTTCAGTCCCATCTGGCAGGGGATTATGGACTCCCAACAGGTTTAGCTGTACAGGTGTTACCTGGTGTTGGTCAATTGAGCCATTGGCAACTACTGCTAAGAGGCTGCCAGCCACAACATCCCTGCTCTCCTCTGCAGCTACATACCCAGATGAAGCCCCAGGAAGGTAAGTGAACTTTGCAGGGCCCTGCTGACCTTAGCCATTTCAAGAAGAGTCTCCTTCACCCATACAGCAGAGATTGCACTGGTTACATGAGGCACAGCTTCTTTTTAAACATTACCTTGTGTGTTTCTAAAACAACATCATGAGATATGTCATAAATCAAGATCATAAAAGGATGAGGTATTTTATAATAGCGGTTAAGAAGCCATCCAGTCTGTTACCACTTCTGTTACACATTGCACAGCAGCGCTAACCTAGATCAAGGTTATCTCTGAGATCCAAAAAGATTCTAGGAAGAGAAAACGGAGAAGCAAAGCCTGTGAATGAGGCAGGGAATTTGCAATACTGTGACACAATGCATGAGAAACTTTGCACAAGCAGAGAGTAAATTGATCTGACTTCTGTATGCTAAGAAGATGTAGAATGGAGGTGTCTGTTGAGGAGCTTAATTTGATTGCTTCCATCTTTTATCCATTATTATTTTTAAGTAGAATTGATACTATGTTAAGTGAGCATATAAGGACAAGAGCTTCTTTGGCTGCCTCAGTAAATTCACATCTACACTCCACATGAAGTTCCAGATGAACACAATATCAAAGTTCTCACACACACACTCACAGGAACATTGTTGGCCTTTTGGTGATTAGCCTAAATTGTTTTAAGGTCTGTTCTGCACATTACAATGATGAAACCAGAATGGAATATAGTCTGCAATGCTCAAAAAGGAACAAGAAATACGTATTTGCCTCAGTCATATGTAGTTAAGTGTTTGAACACCTAGGTATTGCAGGCACTTCCCAAGTAAATTCCTGCTAGCAAGCTAAAATTAGTGGAAATCTTGCTTATGCATGGCTGTAGGACTTGTTCTTTAAAGGAACTGAAACACAAAGAGTTTATTCATGTACTGCTTGAACTGGTACACTAAAGTCTTCACTTACTAATTCAGATGTTTTCAGATTAACTTTTAAAAATATTTTTAAAATAACTGGTGCTATATGTATGTGGCATAGTGAGTGTTGATTATATCATATGATATAGCTCTTTTTCATAAGGCTGCAAGAAAGGAGACGTGCAGATATTCATATGCAACTTCCTTCACAGAAATGCCTGTATTTAAAGTGAAAGGAAATTAAAATGAGATTCCATTGTTCAGATGAGAAAGTGCAAAGGTTCATGACTAAGTAATGTAATTCTGATTTTGACCTTTAGACAAAGCTTCTAAGAGCTTTCCAATAATGACATCATATTTACTTGATGCTATGCCTTAGCTCGCATTGTTTTAATTGCTTAAAGAATAAAACAACTATAGATTTATAGTATACGGATGATATAGTATATAGCTTATAATCCTAGCACGAATCACTGTTGCTTTAATTCAAATGATGGTATGTCAGACTCCAGCTCACAAATCCCTTCCCTACAGCCTTACAGCCATGATCCTAGAAACATCTGGGCACACAAATGGATGTATGTGAGAAGTTCCACACTTTTCCAGCGAGTTTCAGGGAACTGCAGGGATGTGGAAGATGCACATGTACATTTCCTATTCCATCTTTCACACTGTTTGGCAATCTCCATTCTTTAAAATTCTCCCCTAGGTATCTCAAATTATCTTTTATTTCAGTATTTTCAAAGCCTCCCTATCAAGAAGAGAGTTTCCTTGGAGATTTTGAGAAGATTTTGAGCTCACTGGAGTCAGAGGAACTGTGCTGCTTTATTCAGGCTGAGGATCTAGTTTGATAGTCTCATCTTTGTGAATACAGAACAGAATGAATTTATTCAAACTTATAAAAGCCACATGAATAACTTTGCTTGAACAATTCTGTTGTATCCCCTCTGCATTTAAAGTGTAATTTACCAGACTGAAATTAATTTTTCTTCCCTGATTATGTTTTCTACAGACACTGGAAAAGGTTGATGAGTACAATATAGTTTAAATTATGTGCCTTGTTTATGCTTTTTTCTTTATAGTCCATTACTGTAGAATTTGAGTGGAACCATATGATTATAGTCTTGGGTTGTCATGCAAATGGACTCATTTTGTTCCATTTCCCATTCTCCTTACCATCCTTGTCAATGCGATGGATAAATCTTGCTCTGTGTTCTGTTCTGCATAGACTGGCAAGGCTGTCATCAGAGTGGATTAATCTTCTGCCTGTGTTATCACAAAATTCTCTGTCCTAACAATGACTTATCACTGAATTTAAAGCCTGATATACTTCATACTCAATCTGTAGACTTAGTCTTGCAACAAAAATTGTAATGAGAGCTAAAAATGGTACAGAACTAATCCATTCTTATCACAGCTTTTGAATTGTAATTTTATGGATTTCCTTGAATACAGCATTTTACTGAACAATACCGAGAGAGAACATGATAGAATAAAGTACTTGAAACTTCAATTTTAAATGTCACCTAAAGTAAACTTCCAAATTGTTTAATTAAGTGACCATAACTGTATTAGACATTATTGCCAGCACAAGTGCTGCACAAGCAGTTCTTTTGATAAAAGCCAGAATGTGGACAAACTATTATTCAACAGTATATAAAAACACCATTAAAAATAATGATAATGGTGGGACTTAAACCTAGAATAATACAAATTTGAGAGTTACTGCTTCCACATATAATCCCTTAACTCTTCCCTTCATGCCGAGCTATTGCATGGTTTTTAAACTGACATGTGGTTGTTATGCAAGTTTGTAATTTATTCTTTCCTCAGGGTTCTCACACTGGTCTACATCATAAGAAAGAGATGTTTTAAGCATGTCTTTAAAATATATATTTATGTGTGCTCAAGATGCTGCATGAAATAAGAAATGTTTAATATTTCTTGCTCTCTGATGTAAGGTATGAAAGGCCAAAGAAGCTGATTTAAGCTATTCTGGATGAAAATCAAGTCTTCTAAACTTCAAGGTATCTTGATATTTTACTAGCATATTAGGTTGTCTACATGGGATTTTAAAATGAGGAAAAGAGGTCAGTTCTAGGAAGCAAGGGCTTCCACGCCACTTCCTAAAGCCGATTTACAGAAATTCCCATGTTAACCATTTCATTTACAGATTCTGTTTGTTTGACTTCATAGTTGGCAATTTTGGCAAGGAACCCAGTGCAAACTTTTGCATGTCAGCTCTGTGATTTTTCTAACTGTGCTTTATGAGATGCCTCCTAGAATTGGAAGGAGGCCTGAGACTTGCTATGTTAAACTGCCATGATGCTTCTCCCATAACTCAGCTGTGCTTTGCCAGCTCCATTTCTAAACTGCCATGAGAGCAGCCTGGAAGACACATTGCTCACTTACAGCAGTCTTCAGTATAAAAAGGATAATATCTTCTATTGGCGTTCATACAGTCAGATGGATTTGGCTTTGTAGCTTGGAGGAGTAGCATTCGGGTTTCAGGAGAAGGAAATCTGGAGGATGAAGTAAAAAGCAGTGTGTGGTTTGGGTTTGTTTGTTTTGTGTTTTTTTTTCCCTTGGAGGCATTTCTCTGATTTCAAAAAGTGCAACATTGCTGTTTTACTTGGCGAGCTGTGAATGCCTGCTAGGATGCAATCTTGGGAGGAAAGGCAGCACTGAAGAATTTTATGCTGGAGAAGGTGATAGTCCTACTAAGCTGATTAGTGTTCATTTGAAGGGACAGAATATCCATGGGAAACCCTTTTTCTCCCCAGAATTTAAGCAGTGGGATATGCTTGTTGCCTACAATACCAAAGAAGGAAAAGCTTGAAAAGCAGCAGCAACAAGCAAGGAATGTACTGGGTGGTTTGGATGTTCCCTACAGGTATTATGCAAATCTACTGCTTTCACTGGGTGAGAAATAAGAAGAAATAGACTAAGCAGAAGAACGCCTCAGAAATAGAAGACGACATGGTTAGAAGGACAATTCTACAGATAGAACCTGTCTTGAAATAAACATGCTAAACCAAGCTTCTTCTTTATGACTACCACTCATCTCACGTTGCACCCACAGTACACAGACTGTTCTAAAAGTGATCAAAATTTCTTAAGAAGCATTCTTAGTTCAAACAGTAGCCTACCGATGCTGATAGCTATACATTCTGATTTGTGGATCCTACACAGCGTTTCAGTTCCAATACTCGCTCTGCACTACAGCAGTGACACACAGGTCAGTCTTGGGAACCAGCTTCCATCCCTGGCTTTTACAAGCTCCACAGAACAAACTCAGAAATTACATTTTTTTTTCCCCTTTATGGTAACTTGGGAGCCTGTCACCTTTTCTCAGGTGCCTGTTGGGCTGCAGTTATTTGTGAGAAACTTTCCAGTGTGCTGGTAAACACACCGTACGTGTGCATGACAGAACTGCTTGCAAAGTACTCTCTGTTTCATAAGAAAACAGGGAGCATTAACACAAGCTTGCTCCTGTCCTGTCTTTAGTCACTATCACAGAACATTTTTCCTTTGACTTGGCATGGGGTGTAGGAGCAGGAATTACCATTATTTACTCCAACAGCATCTTGTAGATGTCTGCCTTTGTGACACTTCTCCAGATGGGATTGAGAATGCAGCTCTTTAAGTCCCAGAGCTCTACAGATGTCCAGATGGAAGACTAGGGAGTGCAGCAATCAGTGTGTAACTGGGTAAGTGATAGACCTGCTGCAAAGCAGCATTACCTCAGCCTTAAGGAGGATTAATTACAAAAGACCTATGATGCCAATTAATTCTCTTTTAAAAGTTGCATGTGGATTCAAGGCACTTTAAGCCAAAGAAGCTGTACTTAATTCAACATAATGCTCCTACATAAATAAGTGTTGCAAGGTATTAAGCACTTGATATATCACACAAATGGAAGTATCATCTGAGTTGTTTTTTTTTAAAGTATCATCTGCAAACAGTAAGAAACTGATCCCCCCTGCCACCAGAGGTGGTCTGTCTAAAGCAGACGGTAACCTCTAGTTTTGTCTCACATACAGCACCCAGTGCTGAATACTGAATGTGAAGTTTGATCCCAAAGTGCTGATAAAATACAGCTGATTTCTCACTTTGGCTGACAAGATTTGTTCATGCTTAAAAAAATAACACCTCAAGTGACAAGCCCTCAAGATTTCAAAGGAAGCCTAAGAGAATTTTGTTCAATCAGAAGGTAACAGAGATGCTCTTCCTGACACATCGCTGCAGTCTCAATGGGATAAGATAGACACCGAGGAGGGGGAAATATTACTGATCAGGTTAACACAAAATCTTTCTTTGCAGGCGCTAATTGGAATGCAAATCTTTGTACCATAAAAAACCTGAGCTATGAATAGAGCACTGGAGTTTAATTGATCAAATCTGTCAGTTTCTAAAAAACCAGGAGATACATGCTCTGATATACTTGACTCTCAACAGTTTTATTAATAAGTATATGGTACTTCAGCTTCCTTAGAAATGCAGGTATAAGACACTGTATATTTTTACACTTCAGTGGATTTCCTATGAAAGGCACACAAAAAAGTCTGATTCATAAGGTGAGCTGGAATATGCCAAGCAATGGGCACCGGCACTACCATCACTAGCTGAACTCTTGAGGCAACAGAGGTGTACCACAGCAAGAGCTGGGGCTGGCAGCAACTGAATATCATTGAAGTACAGAGGATTGCCATTGTTGCATGAAAGAAATTACAATAAAATGTATTATACATAAGCTTGTGAAATACCAGAAAATCAAAGAGAAAGAAAGAAAACAAAATTCTACCTTAGGCTAACTGTTGTTTCAGTTTAATTGCCAAATAACTGTTAGCACTGATATGATGATATTTTTCCAAATTTCCTGCTCCAAGAAGCTAACAAATTTATGAATCACGTACTGAGTGATACGCTCACCTTTGGATGGATATGACAGAGTGTATGAGTGTATGTGTGCAAGGAGACTGCTGGCCCATCTGCACAATGCTTATTGGTATGCAATATGACAACTTCCCCCACAGCTGCTTTCTCATTATAACTCAGATGGGTTAGTTTCAAAAAACCATTTATCCACTAAGTCACTCTACAGATGTTCACTTTCACCCTATGAATGCTCTCCCTTATTTCCTCAGAGTGAATTATATTTTTCTCAAACCCCAGACCAAAATTTATCAAAGCATGAATCGAATCAGAACTTTTCAAAATTACTGTAATTAATGGAAAGCCTGTAAAGTCCTTACCTATGCAACGACAAGTATAAAAGCCTGCAATGAAGTGTCATTAAAAACTAAAGTGTAAATTAAAGATGAACTGGAATTCTTTTGTTAATCTTCCCTCTTACTTCCCTCCCCCCCCAAAAAAAAAACCTCAACAAAACCATCCCAAACAAAAAAAACAAAGACTTCGTGATCCTGTAATCCAAACTAACGAAACTCAAGTATATAGCACAATGTATGGCATCATGCTGTTTCATTAACATGACTGTTATATGACTTGTGTTTTATTATTGGCATAATATTTAATAGATTATGCTTGCATTTCCTGTTGCATACCTGCTCTCACATTACGGCTCAAAGATTTAGTCTTTAAACAAAAGCATATGAAAAAAGGAAATAAAAAAGGTAAATTAACAGGGTTATATTTCTACTCTGTGTATAACCACATGAAGCTTTTCTGATTTTCCAGCAATTCCAAAAAGCTTGAAAAAGTTCCAAAAAGCCTGAGTCAAAACAAGAAAGCATGAAGTGCCTGAAAACGTCTACTTTTAAAAATTAAAAGAGCAAAGAAAAAAAATCTTCAAATAGAAAAATCCTTTCAGTTTAAAATTCTGAAAAATGAAGAAATTGAATTAGAGAAAATAATTTTAACTTCTGTTTCACTTTTTATTTAAATTTCTATCCATCTCTTCTTGACATAAACAATTCAGAGAAATTGAAATGGAACCAAGTAAAAATTCATTGCCACCCAATCAGTATTTTCCAACAAGATTTGACCCACTTCTACCATTCTCCTGATACTAGACAAGATTCATTTATTTATGATTTTTTAAAGTTTATTTTTATATTTTTTCCAGAAAAAAATCCACAACCGGGGAATAAGTGCCACCATAAATACATTTGACAGATCATGGAGAGATAACTGGCTACCATTAATCCTTCTGCCTATTAACAGCATAAATTTAACCTGCACAATGTTCTCCTCCTGAGAGTATGAACAGTTAGTTCTGGAGGCATTAAGTGAAAAGTGAGTGACTTGTTACCATGCAGGTGCATTGAGGCTTTGTGGGTGTGAGGTGGGTGTGGGCAATGTCTTGAGGACCAAATCCCAAAGCTGTGGTGGGGCTCTGGCACCCAAGGGTAGGTGATGAGGGGCAGTCCATAGCAACTGTTTCATGGCCAAAGCAAATGCAACAGGAAATTTCTGAATGGTCACGCATCCAACATCCCATCCTCGACACCCAAAAGAACACTTTATGATCAGGGACAAAGAGTCCCATGGGGAGGTGGTGGGCAGCCCTTGGAGGGCAAAGCATTCTTGGTGGGGAGAGACAAACGAGAAATGTAAACTGTAAATGATGCCTCCATGTTCTAGGAGAAACTGGGCCTGAAACTTGTATAATGTGACTTTGTTCAAAACATTACAGCAGTCACTTTCAGAGCATTTCACTAGAGAAGCAGAGAGTATAAATATTACCGTATAATTAACATTATACAATATGTTTCCTATACAAGCTGACATAACTGTCTCTATTTCAAGTGGTAGGTTTATACAGCAATGGATGGAAATGAGCAGATTTACTGCAAATACTACCATAAATAAACTTTCCCAAACCAACGTCAGTAACACAAACAAATGATTATGTCTGTTGTCTGAAACACAGCAAAAAGTAAAATTGTGGCAGGTGTGATACCTGATAGCTAAATTGAAATTTATAGAATGCATATGGCAGAATTTCATTTCTCCTTTTCATTTAGTGATCAAAAACTAGATGACAGACAGTGCAAAATGAAAACAGATGAAATGAATTTCTGCATGGATCCTGCCAAGTTTCATTTTCACCACAAGTTCTTGGAAAGCCCGGAACCTATTCCCACGTGCATGGCCAGAATTTGCAGATTCTGTGCTTTACCTCTTCAGCCTGCCATCTGATGATTTGCCAAGTCCTGTGTGCTGCAGAATGATTGCAAAGACAAGTCTGCTTATTATGATACCAAGATCTTTCTTTCAGACTTGATAGCCTAATTTTTATATAGATTATAAATAAAATATAATAATATGTATAAATATATGCACACAAGCACACACATTAGTTATAAAACTTCTCAAAGTCACAGTCATTATAATGCTTTCTCTGATGAAAGTGGGAAGACTGGATAATAAACGAAGCGCAATGGAAATTCGATATGAGATTTTTAAATGTGTGCTGAGGTAAAAGGTGAACCTAGTTAACTAAGCAACAGATCCTTTTACTCGTCCAATATGAAACAAGATTCTCTGTGGAATAAGTTTCAGACAGACATGGAGAATTTATTTTTAATCATCTTTAAAATACAGTCTATAATAAGCATGCCCTTAGGCAGTTACACTGTGCATGCCATCATAAAAAGAAAAAAAAAAAGAGAGAAAAAAAAACCCCTACAATGAGACTAAAAAAAAGTGGTCAAATGAATGCTATTCTTTTTTAATCCATGGTTGTCTTTGCCCCTGCTGAGGATTCCTATATCATCCTTTCATCAGGAGACTTTGGCAAAGCCACTCAGCGGGTGTTGTACGCTGGGGCCCACAAAAATCAATATAGGGAATATGAAGGCAATTTTTAAAACCTAATGTGTGAAACATTAAAAATCTATGCAGTATAAACCATGTATAATCTTACCAACTCCACAGCTCAAATGGATCAAACACAGCAGAAATTGTGGTATATTGCACACTAAAGTGAAATAACCTTTAAGGCTGAAAATTGATTCTTTGGGGAAAGTTTTTACAATAAGGTATATTAAGCACTTCAGATAAAGATGACATATCTTCTCATAACAGAGAAATACACTTTTGAAAGAAAACAACTGGGCAGTGACCTTATGGGCTAAATGAAGGGAATTAAGGTTATGGGGGAAAAGATCAAAATTTATGCCTTTGGTACAAAGTATAAGAAAATGATCAGATAGTTTTAATTTCAGAGCATAATGTCATTCAATTCCATCTTTGTTATTAGGAAGTACTAGTTTGAAAAATGTTTAGTCTTTTCTTGAATACAGCATAATTTATATAGCATTAAAATTATATTGGTTAAAGCTTTATATACCTCTTAAACAGCTGATAAGCACCAGTGTTAGAAAAAGAAAATGCCTTTGACAAAGTTTTCATGCACTGGAATTATCACACTAAAATCAAGATGACTGTTCAGGAGAAAAATCAAGCAAAACACATAAGCATGCTACAATCTACCTCCAAAAGATGAAAGATGGGGGGTATTTCTGTCTTGGCTGGGTAGCTGGGAACTTGAAGAACAGAGAGATGAGAGGACATGCCAAGGTTATGTAGGAAGCCATTGTCAAGGCAGGATCTAAATATATATCTTGGGAGTCCTAGAGGGCACAATATTGTCTCATTTTGAATCTAAGTACTCTGCCTAATTCAGTGCAATCTTCCAAAACAATTATAGCCTACAGCATAAGCACAATATACTTGAAAAAAATTAACATGTATTTTGTATACAATTCCTAGCACAATTATCCTCCTAGTACACTAGCATGAAATCAATAATAAATAAAGAGGTAGGTAAGAGGAATCAGCAATATGTGGGAAACATTAGAAATATAAAATCTTCACCAAACTCTATTCAGAGATTTAAAGCAGCCTTTTCTGCACTTAACCCTACCAACTTGTTCCTGTACTGTCTTGACTGGATTAACAGGGCAAAACAATCAGATATAAACCTACTTGGAAATTATCTCAGTTCCTCTATAAATTCGTACCTCAAAAGAGATGCACTTTGTAAGTTTGCCATAAGAATAATAAATTTCATGGTTCCCTTAATTATTTCATTGAGACCTATGGAAGTTCCCTGTTAAAACTGCTCTGATTTGAAGTTACACTTTTCATCGTCTAACGTTTTAGTATAGTGGATTTTGTATCTGAAGAATTTCAACTAAAACACGAAAATCCTTTTTTCTTCAGAAGAGAAACAGAAATATACTGAGCACAAATTTGTATAAGATATCTTTAGAGAGAGTGAATGTGATTAAAAATGCCCCTAATGCACCTGAAATACAGGCTAACAGTCAAGAACTGAAGGAGTCCAAAGATGCTTTAAAATGTAATGAACTTCTGTGTGTGGCAGTAACAAAAAAAAAATTTAGAAGAATGACAGAAATTTCAAACATGTTCAGGGGAAAGAAAAACAAAAGACTAAGAAGATTTCTGAGTAACAGAAAGGGGAACAACCATCAAGGACTTAGGCATGGCAAAATTCCTGTGTAAATACATTTTTACATACTTTTAATAGGAAAAAATAAGGAGTAAAGGTATATTGGAAGCAAAATCCAAAAAACCAAAATGTAAAACTGATCTTTAGTAAAAAGAATGTAAACATATACTTAAGAAAGATACAAAGAAATCAGGATCTGAAGGACTGTGCTCCTTGGGGACAAGGAACTAGCAGGGACATTAGCAGGGGCATCTGACATATTCTGCAGACCAGACTCCCCAGGCTCCACCACACAAACGCTGAACAAGATTTAGTGCTTACGTTTAAATTGTGAGGAAAGGATGAGTGACCAGGACATGTAAACTTTTAACTTGGCTTTTGTTCCAGGTGAAGAACTTGAAAGGATCACAGAGGAATTAATTTGTGAGAACTGATGGAGTGGAAAGCATCTCATCGGAGTCAGTCTGGGTTTACTGAACTCAGGCTAACACTACTGATCGACTTTTTCCACATACTAAATTGGGCAAAAAAGGATGAGGTAAAATTAATCTGGACTTCAGCAAGATGTTTTGATCTAGTTGCAATCAGAGGAGCCACTGAGATAATGGAGATGAATTGCTGGCTCAAGATGATGATATGGTAGATGGTGATTAGTTTTCAGATAAAGTATTATCTGGCTGAGTCATGGTTCAGGCTCAGCCAGCACTGTACTACATGATCTCTAATGATTTTAAGGCAGTGATTAATTTGATCTTGATCAAATCTGTTCCTGGAATTAGGAGCAGCAATATATAATTATTTCCTTAGAGCTAATGTAGAGGTGATGTTATATACATTAAATGTGTCCAAGGAGAATTCTGGGTCTTGATGAAGCAGCAGTTATGACCTCTTATGTCAAGGAATGGAAGAGGTTGTGAGTCACAATTTATAAATCCATTTTTATAAGAGTTATTTAGAAAATGACTGAATGACTACAAAGATAGTGATGGGAAGAAAGCAGTAAAGTAGGAGAAGAATATGTATAAAAAAGCTATTGAAAAGTAATTTTTCTCCTGGGATGAATATATGGGGGACATAAGCTATGCTTATTGCATAGTAATGTGTACCTGCTTTAGCTGAGTACAGAACACTACCAAGTAAGAGCGCCTGCATTTTCTCACGGCTTTCTGGAGCGTGACAGACTTGCAGATACTAAGTGGGAGAATTCAGGTCAACAAGGTTCCTAATCCAGAGAGAAGTTTCAAAGCAATTCTAAATTGTCCCAGTTATATCTAGAATACCACAAACTATGCATTTGATGTCCAAGTGAATTTTTTGGTAATGACATCACAAAGGGAGAAGCGGTACATGAAATGGAAATCTAACATGAAAAGTAGATTTCCCTAGCTGAGATGGAACTGAGCTTTCCTTCTCCATAACAGACCCACAAAAGCTCTGCTTTGCTTGCCAATCACACCATTCCACATAGTCTCATCCTTTATCCTCCACTATAATGTCCAGGCTGGGAATTAGAGAAGAACAAAGTGTATTACTACTTGGAGAGTGAAGTAATTAATTTGCCCTTGTGCAGGGAGAAGTTTCAACAGTGCCTCCTGTAGTATCCTGACATTGTTACTGCTGCGGTGGCATTCAGATGCTTCTCATGAGGTAAGAAACAGCCTTTCTGGGCTGTGTTCTGATTGTTTCCCATGCTGGTCAACTTCCTGCTGTTGAGGGTACCCCCAGAGGAGCAAATAACAGCTCATATGAGATTATGATCATTGTATGAATACTATGAACCAGCCCTGCATTCTTGCAGCTGGATAATTTTTATTTGGGGAAAAAACTTTCAAAACCAGAAATACTGGCAGGAGCAAAGTTATGTTAATTTGCCTCAATATGAAATCATTTGCTCTGGTTCCAGTCTAGATCTGCTGGAACTGGAACACCACTTTTCGTGGTCCAGTGTTGTCTTGATTTTTCCTTTGAATATACAAAATTTTGTATTGCCATTCCTCTAACATGATGTGTTTTTCCTTCTTACAGTCTCCTCTGCCTGGCAGGAAATACATCAACCTCTCTGTATTTAGTGCAAAAAGATTAAAAACTGTGGTTTTGGCCAATATTATTCCATTTCTCAAAAATTGCTACTCAGCAGTACCTACCATATCCAGAGTATTTCTCCTGCTTTTCCAGTGCCTTTTCTCTAAGAAAATGAAGAACATTTTATTATAGAGTATCTGTTATGCAGAAAACAAGAGAAAGAAACCAAGATGGCTTTACTTTGGCAATATATGGCAAATTAACCATATGCCTGACATCAGTGGGAGATGTGTCCTATTGAGAGAAAAGAACAGCCTGTGATTTTAGGGAGATCTTTGCCAGGCTATGAGCTTGGCTTCTATTCTGCACACAGAACTTTTATGGATGCCTAAAGTTTTGTCAGAGCTTTCCCTCTATGCTTATGCTGATAAATACCAAAACAGATAAGAAAAAGAAGAAACACTGCTTTAGCCTTACCTCCATAGAAGAGACACAATATCGTACCATAAATGGAATAACACAATATAAGCATAATATCAAAAGATTATGGTCCAAAACATGGTGATGTTCCACATTTCCTGATACAGTCGAAAACCAGAAATACCTCTTTTCCTACCCATTAGAATAGGCAATCCAAAGATTCTAACCCGAGAAACATTTGTGCATGTTTAACTTCTACCAATATTAATAAATCCTTTCCACTGGCCTCATCACATATTTAAAGTTGAGAAAAGACCAAAGAATTCACAAGGGCAGAAATATGAGTCAGGGTTTACATGGAGAGAACTTGAGGTCCAGAGGGATTAAGTGAGTTGCCAGGAAGTGACTATATATCAGAAGTAAAATTGAATTCAGACCTCTGAGACTCAGTCATCCAACTAAATCACAGGAGTACATTTCCTCTATTTAATCATTAGATAAAAAGTGAGAATGAAGAAAAACTTAATGTCAATTACTTTGGAACCATTTTTGCCTCAATTTTTGGGCCAGATTTCAAAAGTAGTATCTTTTTTCTATACCTAGACCTATCAAATGCATGGTAAATGCCCATGGTAAGTGCCAGTGAAGACTGATTTTCTCTTTCCTTGTTGGTTTTGTTTGTTTGTTTGTTTTCCTTCCCTAAAAGCAATTTGTAAAATTATCTAAAAAGCCTGTTGTTTATATATCAAGGAGACAGCAGTTTGATACATGTGTACCTGTTTCTAGTGAGTTGGAATCACAATGTAACTATGGTTTTATTACCATATCTTTTCTTCTCTGGGTTTCTAATTCAAGGGGTTGATCAAAATTAATGTAGTTTCTCTACCCAATGGCATTTATTTTGGTTATAAGATTAGAAATGTAAATTTGCAATAAAAGAAGAAAATAGGAAGCTGTTTTTAATGAATATTTTACACATGACTAATTAACAGAATCCCCTACAGGAATTTGGAAGTAATAAGGAATTGACTGAAAATAAATTAAAAATTAATAAAGGGGTCTCCAAATAACTTTGTTTATGAGTATTACCAGTTGCATTCTTAGTTATGAATATTTCAAGCTGCTTTGCTATTCAGGATGTTTTATTCTTTGAGTGTTCATAATTTTAGAGGTGATTAGACAAAAAAAAACAACAACACACCACCACAAAACAAAATGTCTTGAAATGATAAAACCTACCTAGGGAAAACTTGCTAATGTGCAAATAATGGCTTAATATCCATTGGTTCTGTCTAATATTACCTGCACTATGATGTTCCTCTTAATCTTCAGCTTCTAAATTGAGTGAACAGAAATGCTCGCTAATTCATTGAAAAAAAAACCCAAACCCAAAAAACTTTTCAAGATATAATCTTAAGACAAGAACTGCAGAAATGCAGCTGAGCATAGTCATAACTGTTAGCTGAGCCTTTGGTGTATGTGAGGACTGTTGCAGCAATCAGTGCTGGTCCAGCAGCAGTTTGTGGATGGGTTTGGGATGCAGTTTGGGATGTGCAGTATCAGAGCTGGAATGCCAGGCAGCCATGGATGAAATCTGCACAAATATACTTTGCTAATGGTAGAAAGCATGGCTACCACTTAGCTATTCCATTCTCCTTTTCTCTAGTAAATCTATACATCAAAGTGCATTGCAAGGCAATGGGAAGAAAAAATATCTTCCCTTGTTCACAGTATATTTTCATTTACATCAGTACGGTAGAAATATTACAGAGGGAGAAAAAAAATACATTAATGCCAAGTGTTGTTATATGTCTGTAATATTTCAGCTTGCTAAAAACCTTTGAAATAAAAGTGATTTGAATTCTCTGTATTGCCTCTGATACAAAAACTGGTATAGAAACATTCTCAGAGAAAGTAACCTAAACCTTCCAGCACCTTTAGCTGTGGAAGGTCAGAATGTAGACCTGAAGAATGCAAAAGAAAAGGAAATAGATGACCACTTCAAAGTAAATAAATAGATCTACCTCACTGTTAGATGATATGGTTGAACTAAGTATCCTAATACCAAAGACAGATTACAGCAAAACTAGAATAAAATGTTAAGCATTGAATGAGGTCGTTTGTTGTTGTTTTGTAAATTGAAACTGAAAGCAAACCATGGCAGATTTTGCACAGCTGGTCAGTTCTTTTTTTCTGAATTTTAAGTACTGAAATCTCTTCTTGGGTCGTATGTTATCACTGGAAACAGAGTTCCAAAAGAGTGATGCACAGGATTTTCCTTTTTTAATAAGCAATGGTACTTCCTGAAGCTATCAAAAGTTCATAGAGAATGCACCTGGGGATGTATCTCAAGAAGTAAAGAACACATTTAATATAACATAAGAAGACTGTATGGAGTTCCCTAAATAAGATCTTGAAGACTACTGCCCAAAATAAAATGATTGGCACAGTATTTTTATGAATTTATGCCCCCAGAATAAACATTAGCAAAAATTGTCTTTGTCATGATAATAATAATAGATTTGGTATCATACAAACAAAAAAAGTCTCACACCTCAGTACAAGGAATTATAACACTTCATATCAGTGGCTCAGTTTCTCTGTAAAACAGAGCTAAAACAGAGCTATGATTTGGTATCATACAAACAAAAAAAGTCTCACACCTTAGTACCGGGAATTATAATGCTTCATATCAGTGGCTCAGTTTCTCTGTAAAACAGAACTAAAAGATATTTCCCAGGTAAGTAAGTCCCTGTGAAGTGTTTGGGCATGTATTAATCCCATTTTGCTTCAGATTCCAGGCAACCACATCTGCCAGAGGGTGCATGTCAGTAGAGCTAAATGGCTCTCTTCAAAGGCTCTATCAGACAATATATATATATATATATATAATCATCTCAGCATCCCCTCCTGCTCAGGTAGGCAAATGAAAAGCAAAGGGATGCTGCTACCTCCCATGACAAAATTATCTTGCTAGAAATCAAGATTTAAAAAAAAAAAAAAAAAGCAGTTCTCCCTTCTTTCAATCAACTAATTGCTTTTACACTTTCCCTGCCACCTGAGAAGTCTAAAATAGCTTAAATTATGAATTAGTATATGGGGTGTGAGCTTCTTCCTTGAAAAAGATCTGCAGATCTCTTGAGAATAAAGAAAATCATGACTGCATCATGGTCAAATGTAAAACTTCCCTTAAAGAACCCATTATATTTCAGGCAGAGCAGTTCTTATCATATAATTGTCAGTTTCTGCTTCCATGTATGGAAGCACTAGAACTTCTCCATCCCATAGAAGACCATAATTTTCTTGATCCACTGCACAGACTAACTCTGTTTAAGCTTTCTAAAATAAAAAAACTTCCCTGTGTTTTTCTGTATGAAGCATAAAAAAGCCATGGACATTTTGCAATAAGATTTGGACTCAGATGAAACCTGGGAAAGCTCCTAAGCCTCTGAATTCCTAGCTGAGCATCACAGTCTTCAGACATCATGTGTTAGCAGCTTAAAAATAACACTATGTATTCTTGAAAAGCCAAGAAATTCTCTCCAAGTGTGCAGACACTGGTTAGTTTCTGATCTCTTTTTCCAGTGCCCTCATCTAACAAAGAACCAACTAAATAAAGGTTCAAACATTTTTCACCAATCTGCAAATGTGATGTGTTTCTTAAAAACAAGTAGCTGATTACGATGATTTAGCTATCACAAAAAGCTTTTAAATAAAACCTTAAATACATCCTTATTGTAAAAAGAAATTACAGTTTCTGAGGTTTATTGATAAGGCCATTTATTAAGGACTTCTGAGCTGATTTGTTCGTTTGAAGATAAGCTCTGAACAACATTCGTTGGATATTCAGTATATTCTCCACAGCCTCTGTTCATTTTTTCCCTTCCTAATGGAAATACTTTTTTTTTTCTTCTTTTTTTCCCTTAGGTAGAAAATCACCTTGAGTGTTTCTGACTGGTTTGCAAACACTAGACCAAAACATAGTTGAAATCTAAATATCAATAGCTGACAGTAAACATTGGCAAGGGCTCCAACCATTGGCAAGAACTTTTTACAGAAAGAAATAACACCCCTCCTCTTATTGGGAATTCACATCTGTAGCTGCAGTAAGAGTGGAGCCTTGTGGCAGGAGCTCACCAGGAGTGCAGTGTAACCATCACCATTAATAGGGCTGCAGTGCTGGAGGAGTCGGCAGGTAGTGAATGAACAGCTGGGGAGCAGTTTGATTCACAGATGCTTCAGTATTGCTAGAAAGGCCTGTGGTGAAATTCATGGATGTTTTACAAATAACAAACCCACAGCTATTCCAGCTGTGAATAGTCAAGTTGCAAATAATAGTCTGAGGGTCCAGGCCAATTTTTCCCAGAGCTACAACATATTGTAGTGGATCTCTGCATGGCTCTGCAATACATTTTGCCCACAGGAGTGATGGAAGGAAGGAGCTGCAGCCTCTCCTCCCTTCCCTTTGGCACCCCAGACCATACATGGCTCTCATCTAATGGCAGGTAAGTGCCAAATTCAGATGTGTCTTTACACAACCAGCTGCCAGATTGTTAAAATGTTGCACAGCAAACCTTTCAAACCATTCTACCAATGGTAGGTAGGTGAATAAAAAGATCAAATATAGTTCCTGACTGACATTTTGCAGGAGTCTTAACACCAAAAAAAAAAAACCTCCAACAAAAACACCAAAAAGAAAATGAGCAATTTGTATAAATATTCTAAGGTTTTGGTGTAAAGATTCCTGAGAAAATTCTGGCAAAACTTTCTCACAAGACACATATAACAGGAAAGTAAACTATAAACCAGACTATTCAAGTCATATTGTTTAGTACAAGAGAACTGGAAATAAACAGAATAAACAGTGGAAAAGTAAATGAAATTTTTGAATTCTCTCAGGTATAACTTTCTCAGGTTTTCCTCTTATGAGCCTGAATAGCAGATGTTACATGGTCTAACTCTATAATTTGTATTTATAAAGCAGAGGTAGTAATAATTTGTACTAGCAATTGTGGAAATACAGATAATAATTACAAAGTCCCTTATTTTAAGTGAAATTATTAAATGCTTGGAAACGACATGAGAAACAGGCTTATAGGAACATACTAACCACATACACACTGAGTCATGATCCATGGAATAAACATAATACCTTCCCTAACTAAATAAAAATAAGGACTAGCAATGATTTGAAAAGCAGAAGTCTGTCCATGTATAAAGAGCTAGAGATTATAAAAAACAGATTGAAAAATGTGTTTAATTGACATTTCTAGCATCTGTTTTATTTTCATCTTCAATTAGGAGCCAAATCCAAAGAAAAGAAGTACTTTGGATCTGAGTCAAGTTAGATTTTTCTGGCTTTAGTTCATTTTTTATCAAGTGCAGTTTTACTGACTTCTATTTATTTATTTATTTTTATGGCCCAGTGTTTTTGCAGCATATTTTTATCTTGCATATGTGGGTGAAATTTTATATGATCAATAAGTTTTAATATTTTCACTAAAAGCTATAGGAATGCCATGAAACTCTGACATGCCTTCCTTTCCTTTCCACCCAGCTCCTCCCCCCCTCAACCCAACAGATTATTTAGACCTATTTGGCGATTATTTGGATCTATTGTCTCTACAATGCATAAAGAGCCTTGGGTCTTAGCACAAGCAACCATCAGGAATAATTCAGTGATTTACTTCCATCTCCCAGCAGAACTCCGCCTACAGCAACATGATTTCCTTTCCTATCATGAGTCTAACCGCTGATATGTTTATCTCTCTGAAGACATTACCCTACCTTCTGTCCTTTATCCAGATTTCCTGCTTGCATGTTAACAAGATTAACAACTCAGGCTATTTTTGATCCTGTGGGTACTTCACCTTCCTCAGGCTGGTCTTCTGAAGCCTAGCCCACTAGAAACTTCTGGGGATGCAGATGGTGCACTGCTACTGACACAGCAATGGCTGTGGTGGATCGTGCATCCCACTAGAGATATTTCAAACTCGCTGGAGTTCTACAGATCAAAATCCACACCCTAAATCAACTCAGGGGCCCTTAGGAAACTAGTACCTATTATCTGCTTACTCACTGTATAGGCAGTCTCCTGCATACAACAGCTTAAATATGATATAGCTAAAACAGAGCTGTGTGTTGGTCCCTTGCAAAAACTAAGGTTGGCATCAGAGAAAGAGCATCCTTGTATAAAAAACAAAGGTCATAAGATGTAAGCAGGTGTCAAGCAATTTTTTTCTTTAATGACAGTACAGTGAAAAGGACAGAGATTTTTAAAGCAAACTCAACTATTCACTGTAGCAGTGAGTTCAAATAAGCTGCATTTTATTGCTTATTTTTCTTGTTGCATTACCCAGGGACTGTAATGTAATTTGCTAGTGCCACCCGCCCTATTCAAACACATTAAAATAAGGATTCTTTGCTGTTTTCCAAAGAACACAGCCACTTCGTCCTTTGATCTTAAACTTGTATTAAAAATCATGTTTGGATGTTTGATTTGTTTTTACAATGAGTAGGCAGGCAGTGTTTTGCAGTGGATGTCCATAATCAGATATTCACTTCTATCATTCACTTTTAAATAAAGTATAAAGTGTTGGCATAGGGGGAAAGTACAAAGCTATATTAAAATGAAGTACACTGATTAAAAATGAATATGTTCAAATAATGAATCTAACTATAAAAGAAGCCAAAATCTGCATTCCAGTGCAGGCAATGTGTGAGGAACACAAATGTTTACCTTATTTAACTATTCTATTTAACTGTACTGACAGCTATTCTCAATAACACTGAAATAACGACACACCCCTTTCATTCTCTTTCCTTTACATATATGCATATATATATGTATTATATGACAGATAGATACTAATACTGGTGTTTCTTCTGAAAACTTAACTCTGATTCAAACCTCAACTCAGCAGACAAAGAGGCTGAGTTACCTCATCTCCATGTTTTCAATGAATGGTATTTCTGTGCCCATGAGAGCTGAATCCCAGGAATTAAACTGAGAGCAAGGTTAAGTACTTACACCTGTCTTCCTGGGACCATCCTGCTTTGATGCCATATTTAGCTCCTTATAAGAGATAATTAAGCCGTAAAACCACTTTCATGGAAGACCTTTGAGCATTCGTGTACATCAGGTCAGGGCTGGAACGTGTAGCTTGCTGATCAAGTCCCTTTCTCTCCTAACATTAAAGTATTCTTTTTTCTTTCATGAACAGTCCTTGAAGCTGCTCCTCTATATCCACTAAAAACTATAGTAGAGTCCATTAGACTGTCATATGAAATTGATTGAGCATTAAACTGAAAAATCTATGTTTAAAATCTTGCCTTCATGCAAGCTGGATTTACAACTGGACTGACCTGTAGCAAATAGTCAAGACCCCCAGAAGTGGTATGATGGACCATTTTATAAATGGAAACTTGCAGACAATCAGAAGAGTTTGCACTTCATTGATCAGCTAAGATGGGAGAAAACCATCTCTAAGTGCAATTCTGAAAGTCAGGGGAATTCTCACCCATCTTGTTTACCTGGAGCAGAAACTAAAATGCCTGGATTCCTCACCACTGTGGAGCTGAATTTAAATATTCAGCAAACCATTGAAATACTGCCCTGAGACAATCTGTAGCCAAAACCTCAGACAAAAGAAAGAGGTAAGCCTCTGACTCTCATGAGCATTTCTGAACTGCTAGCATGCTGTAGCAAAACCAGCTTGCGTTTCACACACACACAAAAAAAAAGTGTATTACTGTTTGCATAAATATTGGCAATTCTAAAGGTACACAGTAGCTATAAACGCTGCATACTTGCCAGCATGAATTATGCTATCAGACATATATAACAGTTAAAAAGATATCAGGAGAAACAGGAAAGTTTCACATAAAACCTGTATAAATGATAGGATAGGATTTTGGCCAGTCTCATCTTTTATTCAGTGCCTTATCAAGAAGAAAGCGCTCCTTCCTGGTAAATGGTACACTGATGGAGGAAGGATGGCAGGAAAACTGAGCACTGTAAATACACTGAATGGTTTCTTTAATAACAGATTTTGCTAATGACTCCCCAGTTAAGACTGGGTTGAGATTTGCATTTAAATCAAGGCTGAAATCCCCTTGTTTCACATTTTAATAGTTTAGTAGTCTCTAAATTTGGCACCGAAAACTTCAGAGAAGACTTTTCCTTGTTATTTTCTTTAGTAAATATTTACTAGATAGTTGTTATTAAATATTTGCAAATGAAAGCTGTAAAGGAAACAGCTTTTCTTTTGTATCGCATTCTCTTGGGTTTTACAGTCCTTAAGCCCAGCAAAGTTCACAAATCCATAAGTGCATACTCGTGTGAGTACACACTTTACATTCCTTCATGTGTCTTTTACACCTGGTACCTGTCAACATAGACCATTGTAGAAAGTCTGAGTTAAGCAAAAACCACTATTTTGCTAAACCAACCAACCTACTGGAGCTGTATGTAGAGGCGACCCTTCATTCATCTCTTGTTTTGATGAAGGTAAGTCCCTTGTCTCTTACATTCACTGGGCCTTTTCTTCTGTGTTGAGCCGGGCAGCTCATCACGTATATAACATTATTACTTTTGCATTAAAGCTTACTGTTACAATCATGGATTTTTTTACAATTGCATACTTTGATCCATAAAAATGGCCTAATCATAACAGTCACAGGGAAAAAACACTGTTTTGTTGTAGAGATGAATAGCAGGTTGACAAAATTACAGAACTGACCCACAGCTAATCAAGGACTGGAAAAGTGGGTTGTGAAATTTAATAAAATCTGAGTCTAATATACAGTTCATCATTACTGCTCTGAAGCTTTTCTTTGCAGACCTGCTCTTTGCCCCATAACTCCTTATTACCTTTTTTTTTATTATTCCAATGGCCAAAATCCCCATTACAGGAAAGACCCTATCCTTTGTCTCTCTGATGTGAGTTGTTTCCTTTGTACTAAGCCAGAAGAGATTCACCAGACTCAAGTGAGGCAAGAGGTGAGGGTTTGGGTTAGACTAGATTAACAAATCTAAAGGTTTAAGGTGGGTAGGGTTAAGAATGAGGCCAAGAAGAGAAATAATAAATCAAATGCCAAAAGAATATTAGGTAACTTCAGAGCTTATTTGCCTTTCACAGCTTGCACTGCTGAGATGTACAATCTAATAACCCCATACATGGAAAAAAAAACAAACAGCAAACCTGTATGGACTTCATACAATATAGTAAATATTTGGCTGAATGTATAGTATTACAATTGGATTATGAATGAAGGGTGGAATTTCTCTTTGATTAGAGATAGATTAGCAAAGGAGTAGACTCAGATCAAAGACATTGTGGAAAGAATTAACACAGTTCTTGACAAGTGCAACAACTAGCAAAAAAAGGGAGAACATTTAAAGAGCAAAACAAATAGTTTCCAACTTAAGAGGGAGAGGGAGACAGCCAGCCTCCAAAGAACACTGAACCTAGTGTGCAAGAAAGATATTGCCAAATCCTGCACATGAGAAGCACTGAAAAGATGTGTGCCAGTGGGATTTTCTCCTGCGTCCATCATGTTTTCTCCACTTCCTCCACCGTTCTGTGTGAAAGACCCATTTTTTAAGTTACGTAAAAGGACAAGAAGAGATAAAAGCAGGGTTAAGGAAGTTATGCTGCCCAGATAACGACCTTTTCTTTGTTAAAATTCCTAAATGTGACATCCCAAAGAGAACAAATTCAGCCTCTCATCTTCTATTTCCCTTCCTCCTTTTGTCCATGTTGCTGTCAGTCTCTTTGACACATTCTTCTTCAAACACTCCCTATCAACTCTAATATTTCCCAAGAAGGATACACTTTTATGTTCTTCATCGTCATGAAGACACCATACACTTCTTCAGGTCAATGAACAACTTCCTCTCTGGCCATTCAACCTGACAAATAAATTACACTCAAACTTCAGAAGAAACTAATACACCTATGAACAAGATCAAACAAAACACATACTAACAGTGTATGATTCACCATGGGCCCTTTACTCATTTCAGTGTTACTGGAAATACAGCTTATCAATGTTAACTAAGCTAAATACATTTAGGCTTTCAAAATCAAATAGTAGTTTTGTGATATCAGTTATCTGTAAACCAGAAAGCCTTTGATTATTCGCCATAGCTTCCACTGATACAACAGCATTTAAAGAGAAAAGCTGGCAGGCCAAGCAGAGGCAAATGTGTAAATTATCCACCCAGGAGCCATACCTGGCTGCAAAAATGACACCACTGGTGCATTTTATATAAGCACAAGTGACAATGAAATGCTGTAGGTCATGGGAGGGAAAGCAAGCAAACGGCTGTCAGAAAAAACCCGACGATAAAGTATAGGCGAAGCAGAAGACAACTAAAGCAGTGAATATTTAGACCCAGGACTGTAAACAAGTATTTCCATGGTAACTCAGTTTTAATAACTTTTTTTTGGTGGAAACATTTGAAAATTATTGTGGTTGTAATAAAAATTGCACTCTAGGTTGTCTTGAAGCCTTTTTTTAGGCGAAGGCTCACAATTTAATTCCTGTCCTCTATCATATACTAGAGAGACAGCTAAAATGAATAAATGCTGCATGGTTGTCTTAATGTTTGAAGTATTAGGGCTGTAAAGGGTGTGGTATGCACACATAGATAAATAATATGAATTTAAGGGATCAAGGTGAGTTACATGAGAAATTTTACAGCCTGAAGAACATTTCACTGAGATGTGCATAGTTTAGGTAAGTAGAACTCCCAAAGTACTATATAGAACTTAGAATCAGATATGGAATCTTCCATCAATAACAAAATGACATCAGTATTCACAGTCATGCAGAAACATGCTTTACTGCTATTTTTTGTCCCATAAAGATTTTGAAGATATAAATCTTCATGAAATTTTTTAATTTGAAGTGAATTTTGATTAATTAAAAGTACTTTAAGGAGATTCTTTATTATTATTTATTTTTCCAATATTTTCCAGATTCTGGAACTTCTGTTTTTCTTTTGTGCACAGACATATTAAAATGGTATATAATCTATGGGGTGCAAATAAGGCTCAGGATACACATACCTTTTGAACTACTGAGAGATAAAAATTCAAACTTGCTGCAGATTTAGTTTTCTGTCAGTATAAGTAAGATATTTTCTGCTTGTACGTTAATATTCAAATCATTTTGTTAGCCAACCTCACCTATTGTCTTTTTCAGCTCAAGTTTTCTATCTTGTGATAGTGTATTTTTTACTGAAGTAAAATATCATTTTCTACACCAAAAATCACACACATGGAATCAAATATGGAGTTGGAAAAAAAAACCAAACACGTTTTGAATAATTAATTTGCAAAAAAAGTGCCCACCCAACTAACCTAAACTCAATACCTTTCTTGAGCGGAAGGATAGAATCTACTTGCAAATCCAGGCTGACTTATGGAAGTATTTTCAGAAAAAAAAAAAAAAAGGAAACATTTTGCTTTGACCTGGGCTTTTTGCCCAGGGAGGTTGTGAATGCTCCATCCCTGGTGGTGCTCAAGGCCAGGTTGGACAGAGCCTTAGGTGACATGGTTTAGTGTGAGGTGTCCCTGCCCATGGCAGGGGGGTTAGAACTAGATGATCTTAAGGTCCTTTCCAGCCCTATTTTTATGATTCTATTCTATGATTGATGCCTTTTGAAACTGAAATTTTCCATTTTGGAAATGACAAAAGCTTTCCCTTTGACATTTTCAAGTGAACCTTTCAGCATCTTTATTTTTAAATTAATTTTTAATTTGAAACAGACTAAAATGAAAATGGATTAAATAAACTGTAAGGGGCTGGACAGAATATTTTGCTTGGGGTAAAAGAATTGGTTTCTTTTTGCTTATCTGAACGAAAAAAGTAAATGGAATATTTTTCAGTTTTCAATATTCCTGGACCTATACTTTTCCTCTAATTTTTAGTTTGCTGTTAAATCTATAGCATTCTTAGTTACAGTCCATTCACTTTCTCTTGTTTCTGTCCATTCATTTCAGCTGGACTACAGCATTTGTTGAAGGAACAAAACTTAGGGTCCTCTATAGTCTCTGTTTAAAAAGATGTTGACTACAGGGAGAGCAACGGAATGCTATATTCAGCAGTGTGCATGTGTGTGTGTCTCACTGTCCATCTATCCCTCCCTCATAGCTGATTCCCTGTTTTCCATCTGTTTAATTTGCTTAAGTGGTTAATTAATTTATGGGCAGTTTCTGTCAATACATTTAGTTAGCAAGTAGCTGTCACAGGATTATCCCATCTTACTAAAGAAGCTAAGGCAGCCAGGGACTAGTGGGAAGATGATTTTTAGTTGTCAAATAAGATGAGAATTTACTGATGTAAATGTTGGCATTTTGTCAAAAATTCTGCTATACATCATGGGAATAGGCACAGGACATTGTATCTACTTTTTGTTTATAGCAAAAGGATAGTAATTTCCCCGTGGGAGCTGCCCACCAGAGAGGGGAATGTCAGTTTACTCTAGCGTTTGCAAGGCCTGCTGAAAAAAGGAATACCTGGGCAGGTTTTTTGATGTTTGTACTTTTTAGAGAAAAGTTCTTTAGAGAAAAGAAACTGTCAATGTCCCTATGAACTATGAGTTGTTTTCTTTATGTTTTTACTGCAAAAGAGAAATTGCCTCACTGATTCTTTTAAGACCTTTCCTCCTGCTGAACTCTGGTCCCATAGTTTCCCATTTCACAGGTACTATCAGTTCTCTCACTAGAGTGGGCTGTTCATGCATGGAGACATTTATTGCCAAATCAGGCTTGAAATGCCACTGCGCTTTTGCTTTTATTAACTGCCTTTACATGGTGATCATCATCTTGTTCACTGTGACTCAGCACTGAGCATTAGTGATCTAGGTACAGCAGATCACTGCAGTGGGTGAAAGATTTGGGCTTTTTCCTCTCCTGCCTTATAATTGAGGCTTTACTTAGATGGAAAGAGAGAAAATATTAACACCTGGAAATGAGGGAAAAACAAACACAGCATTTTTGAGCTTCATTATAACTAAGGGCTTTAGTAAAGGGAGCATTAGTGCAATTAGGGTGTAATCCAAAGCCCATTAAAGTCATTGGGAATCAGTCCACTGGCTTAAATAGGCTTTGGATCAGGCCCATATTGCGTATCAGAAGGCAGTGTTATCTGAGAGAGATTGCATTTCGAAGTGTGAATAACACTGCTGCACACAGCTTTGCTGTTAGAAATTCCAGCTCTGTCACATTTTCTGTTGCTGGCATCCTCTTTTCATCAACATTTGTCTTGTAGCAGATTGTGGTTATTATTCTAAATCCAAAGTGCTTTTTGAAAAAGCATCATCATCATCCAGGCAGATCTGTTGAACAGTTCTATAACACAGTGGGCATGGCCATAGCTGACAGAGCACGGTAATAAAAAGACACCCTGGAAACATGTCATTTTAATGTTCTATCAATTTCATAGACTTTTTAAATGTTTTGTAGTTCTGACCAAAACTTCTGCCCTGTAAGCAGAAATAAAAAGGATGATTGGGGTCAGCTGCTCAGAATGCCTGAATGTCTTGTAGAAGCCCAGTGTCAAAAGGCCTTAAAATAACGATACATTTTTCCCCATGTATCTACCAAGAGAGGGAAGGTGGCAGAAAGTATTCCAATCAGTAGTAACAACTTTGTCTCTGAAGTTGTTACTATTATGGTGAGTTAGGACAGGAGAGAATGTTGCATTGCCAAATTTAGGATGAACGCAAAGGGAATATGCTAAAGGAGCTGGTGGTAAACACAATCTTTTCTACCAGCTTTTACCGCATACCAGGGTGATGGCTTTCTTCTGTTTCCAGGCAGCTAAACTTTCTTGTAGGAATTATGCCCTCTAACTGCCAGCTTCGTTTATCACCACCCGTGGGTAGGGGACCAGTGCAGAACTGCCATGTCCAGGAGATGCTCAAGGCATAACTGTCCTGTCAAACATGGGAGTCATTGTGGGAAAGAACATACAAGTATAGATGGATGAGAAGGAAGGCGTTTCTGAGTTCTTTCTATGTTCCCACCTAAGCTGCAGGACTGTTGTTTCCTTATTTCCTGTTACTAGGCAAATTTCTGGGACATTTCCAGAAGCTGTGTTTGTAGGGCAAGTAACAAAGGTAACAGTAGGATGCTCATTGTATGTCTAAACAGGGACTAGGCTTGTGTGGCAATTGAGAGACACACGTTAGGAGGAGCTATCCCCCGTGTCTCCTGGTGCCGCAATAAAGAATACCTGCTTGTCAACTTGAAAACTTTGTTGGCAAGTTTGTTCCTTGAATTTTCTCCGAATCACAGGGGATGAATGAAAAAAACATTTATGAAAGAGAAGCAAAGTCAGGGAGTTACTTAGCTTGACATAGGAGTCTCTGAATATACACTCTATTGCTCTATATTGCTCAATATAATGGGCAAGCAAAGGTGGTGGCTCTCTGGGATTGAGTGGAAGAGCCTATCAGGATAACCCAGAGGAAACTGATGCAGCCCACAGGAAGAAACATTTCTCTGGTAAGAGAGGTTGTCCAAAGCCTTAAACAAGTCAGCCTTGATATTTCAGGCTGAATGAGGTGACATCAATGTTGTCAATTTTCATTGTTGTCTTTTTTCATTAGTACCTTTCAAAAAGACTTAGAAAGGAGGTCTGTATCAATACCTGATATACAGAAAAAGCAAAAAAACTGTACTACAACTGTACTTGAAGAGCCTGGACACTCTTTGGACAAGCCAGGAAGAACAGATAGAAACAACAGGGAATAGAATATGCATTTCTTTTTCACCCAATTATGACACAATTCAAGGTAACAATTACATAATTTATAAAAGCAGGAGAATTATCCTTTGTCTGTGATTGTACTATTAAATCTTGTATATGAGAGTTAAAAAAAAACAAACAAACAAACCAAAACAAAATCCTCTAGAAATGTTGTTGCTGAGAGCACAGTTTTGCTACTGGTACCAAGTAATAAAATATGGGAAGCCAGGATGTAGAGAGTTTGCTATTCATGTTATAAATATGCATCCTCCTTCACCCGGCAGAGAAGATAAATTTAAATCCTCAGTTCTTCAATCCAGCTGCATCATTTGGAATTAATTTCCCTGAAGTAAAAGCGAGGGATCAAACAAGGTTGATCTCTGTTACAGTCACCGAATAAAATTGAACTTGATGCCAAATGTTAGCAATCCTTGGGCATAACCAATGGTAGCAACAGCAAATTTCTGACTCAAGGCAAAATGTGTTAGTTCTTATAAAAAGGCTTCGATTAAGTTTATGATCTGATTTGCAGATGAGACATCTAACACAATTATATTCTGATGAGCTCACATGTCGGAAACAAGCCATCTTTTCTTCTATCACGTTGTTTTGTCATGACATCCAGTGTCCGTCTTGGAAATAAGTTTGCTCTTCTGTAGTTATTTTCTTCTGAAGATACCAGAATGACTTACAAACTTCACTTATTCAAACATTACAAATGGAAATAAAACTGCTCCTGGTGTGAAACTCTGAACTCCCTAAAATGGAATCAGGCAGGAAAATTATTCCCCAGTGGAAACAGAAATAGCAGTTAGGAGATATAGTCTTGACATACTTTTACACAAAGTGGTCAAGACCTCAATTTCACATTTTGCATTATGATTCACATTCAATAGCTTATTACCCCAAGTAGTTCCCTGTATCTTTAATTTAATGATAACCAAATACCAAAATGATGCTCCTGGAATAACTAGTACTATTTTGTACAGCATATTTCTTTACATATTTAGAATGCTTGATATGATTACAGTAGAAAGTGATATAACAAAGTGTTATTATATTGTGAAGGAAATCAAATCAAATTAACACCAATTTAATTTTCAATATGTGTCCACAATAAACTCTTAGAGTGAGTTAGCTCCACTAATTTAATGCCTAATTCAGATTAATTTCTGGTGATCGTGTAGGTAAACTCTTATTCAATAACAGTTGATTGACAGTCCAGTCTTCTCACATTGCGGAAAGTGTTTCAATAACAATTTAGAAACAGGGAAGATGTTCATTACAAATGTGACAGTTTGGTTATGTTTATGGTAAAGGTTAGGGAAGAATTGTTTTGGTTATTGATTAAAAAACCCACAGAAATTCTTATTTAAATGAATTCTAATTTAATTAATAAATAATTCTTATTTAAAAGTCAAAGTGAAAAGATACAGCTTTCTTAGAATTCTTCTCTGAACACAGAAAATGAGTTTGCCAAATATATGGGTTGAACCTGCAGCTTTGGAAAAAAAAAGTCTCAGCCAAAAAATACAACAATGTGCAGGTCCAGGTTGTGAAAGCAGTGCCCATAAGAATGAGCAAAGCTTGTACCTGCTACCTGCTTAATCTATTAACTGGATAGTTTAACTACGAAGCAGCAACAAGAGGATTATGCCCAGATTACTTTAAACCAATACTAAGTTCAAAAGTCATGGGCAATACAGAAGGAAGTGGATGAATTATATCAAAAGCTTCTTGGACTTTGAATAAGAAAAAGGCAGGAACTGAATGTATCAGCATGCAAAGCTTTGAAGTATGGTCAAGTCAGAGAGTAATAATTTTGTAATTTTAAACAATTTTGTTTTCCATTAAGGGGAACTTTCATCTTTTATTTTATCCACTCTGAAACAAGCTGTTTGTATCACAGTATCAGGCATTGCCCTTTTAGAAATGAAATTTTATCTGTCAGATATGACTTGGAATATTAGTATCTACCCACATTCTCACACCCCATACATACTGGCATTCTCAAAAGGATTTTATGTAGAAAATATTTTAAGCCACGCTTACACAGAACAAAGCAAAAATCAACTTGTATCTGTTCTGTGTGTAACATGGACTGATCTTAATGTTACTTTGAAGAACATCCATCACTTCCACATACTGCTTTCTCTGGACTTGCTGCAAACTCTTCTATAGCAAAACCAACAAATACAGACTATTGCTATCCAAAATCACATGGATCATAACATGTTGTGTCTAATGGACAAAGACATCCTGCGTTGAAAGGCTAAATTGGCATACTTCCATAGGCTGGTTTGGGTAAATCCTTGTATTCATCATGCTTTGCTATTAACATCTTTTAAGTTTTCTGTCCACTCAGCATTTTATATTTAATATTAAGAGACCTGAAGTAATTTACTTACACTTGTCTCCAAAAAGGCATGGTAAAGGGACTAAGTTGAAGATGGAGTTAAAAACAAACCAGGTACCTTTCATTTGCTATTCACCAGCATTTCTATTTAAGAGGTCTTTGCTGTATTTCAAAAAGGCAGTACTCTTGCAAGAATGTACAAAAAGACAACTTCACCTTCCTGCTTTTCTAAAATGTTTTCCCAAGGCAGCTGAAGGAAACCAGTAAAGATAGAAATATAATTGTTTTGATTTCAATAAAAGTAACCAATTTCACCTCTCAGGTCAGGTGTTACGGTGTGATAATGGCATTTAGATGCAGAATCATTTGTAAAGCAACAAGCATGTTTATAGCCTAAGGAACAGTGGTCCATCTCTTTAGCTGGCATAAATCAGCATAGTTTCACTGAAGCAAATGGAGTAACTCTGATTTACATAAGCCTAAGACATGGCTCTTTATTTTTCAGAACTACATTTTGTAATATCCTGAGGATACATTTTGAAATAAATAAATAAATAAATAATTCAAAGCCGTGTTATTCACCTGGCAAACTTGGCTTACATTGTTGAGCTAACACTTGAGCATACCCCTTACAGTAGGCAGGCACTGTCAGCTCACAATTTCACAGCAATATCAACAAATCTTCAGTTTGACTCAAGAATATTATGGAAACCATTTTCCCACCCCACATCTCTTATTGTGGAAGAAAATCAAATTGATACTTAACACAACAGTTTCTTACAAAGAAATTGGCCATTAGATTGACATCTCATGCTTGCAGAGAGCATGAGACTCAAAATCCTACTGTAATTAGTGTTTGATGAAGATGGAACACCCAAAGCAAGGCAAAAGTAAAGGAAAATAGAAGAGCTGTGCTACAAATAAAACTGGTTTATGCTGGTTATCAAGTGTTATAATTTAACAATACAAAAATTTTCTATACTAAACACCAGGATGTATGTGGGAGCCCTTGGTAACTCCCCTCAGGCCCTCTTGTATCCCATACTTTAAATTAAGGAGAGAGAAAAAATACATTGGTTTAAATTTTACAACAATTTTGGCCTGAAGCAAACTGCACATTTTCCCCAACACAAATCAGCTGCATTTAATTCCCCAGACAGCTGGCATGAACACAGCCTCTCCACAGGACACCTGAATTACGAAATTAGCACATTCAGAACTCTAAATCACATTCCATTACATTAAGCCCTAAGGTCCAACATTACAGAGAAGGAGAATAAATTGCAGAACTTCTCCTGAATTAACCCTCTTAGCACACTCTCAAAGTTAAATTGCCCTTTCCTCCCCTTTAAAGAGACATAGAAACTTAAACACTCCCTCCTGCCCTTTCTTATCTATTTCTCTCTTGCCAAGTGGCACAGTTTATGGGACATAAATTGAACATCTTGTCAGAAACTCACATTTGTAAATTAGCCCATCACTATCAGTTTTGACTCGCTTAGGAAATTCACAAGTTAATGTTTGTGCCTGGTCCTTCAGACAACACTGACCAATCTACTTCTCTTTTGCAGAGCACTTTATTGCATTACAATGGCACTCCTGGTTAAAAGAATCCCATAGCAATTGGGTTTTCTTTTGTGCAAGTTGCTGCCAACAAAGCAGTAATTCCTGGGAGAAGTGATGCAAGTTTGAGAGACTTTTACTTGCAGCTGTACAGCACTGACCTGATCTGATTAATACAAATTTCCCATTCTTGCTATGTTATGATTATGCTATCATTCTGTTGCAATTAGTATGAATTAAAGACCAGTGTTTCACAAGCTCAGTTTTTAAGCCAATATATGTGGACAATTAAAAAGATAATGAAATATTAACAGCAGGCCTTCAAGGAGGAAGAATACATTCAGAAAAAAAAAGAAAAGGCAGTTGTGCTTTTGAACTAGCAAAGTATTATATTTGAAAAAAAAATAGTTTCCAAGTTTTAGAGATTCTATTTAACATTAACTGCTGAATACCAGTGCAAAGCTAAAGTATCTCAAACAGCTATAAAAATGTGTGTATTTCCTCTACACATGCATTCCAGTGCATCTCCTCACAGCATCTCCTGGCCAGTTCTGCACATCTGGGGTAGCCAAGCTGCATTCAAGGTCTCAATGCATTCATAAGTTTGAATGTGCCTTGAGCTGAAAGTGTAATCAAGATTCTCTGGTGTTTACAGGGAAGTTCCATCATTTATCCATTCCTTGCTTCCAATGACCTCATTTTGCAGTTTGATAAGAAAGGGACTGAGTTGAATCATTACTGGCACACCCAGTACTTGTTACTTGGAACTCCCTCACATCAAAACAGTAGCAATATCTGCATGGAAATGTGTCTGTGCTCTTGAATCTGCTCTCTTCCACTTCTATTGCACTGAGTTTCCATTCATGCTTTGTCACACAGAAGATAATTTTTTCAATGGCGACATTCATTATTTATCTGAAATGACTTCTGCTGTGCTAGCTCTCGCCAGTCAGTGTTGTCCCTGCTCTGAAGCAAGATAAAGCTATGCATTGCCATTGAACTTGTTCAACTTCCTTAATTAAACCAATTATTTCTGAGGACTTTTTACTACACTTACATAGAATGCATCTTTACCTCTTATTTCTTGTTACAGATATTGAATTACTATTATATGGGTTGACAGAAATCCATGACAGCTATGACAACGGGTGCCATACCTTGAAGGAAGTTTCGTTGCTTGGAGTTGCTTGGAGAATAAGCAATGACCCAGTATTTAGCACCAAAGCCTTCCAACTTTGCAAAAGATATTTTATAAACAACCTGTGTACTTTAAATTCTGTTTTAAATAGTAGATGTAAAGCTTGTGATAAACAGACTGAAACAAATCAGTTATGCTAAGAAAAACCCCTGGCAGCTAAGATGGGAATTTTGATCTTTTATAAGATTGGTAAGGGACTTGCAACATATTAGTGGAGTAATTTGTTTAAAGATGTCTGATTGAGGAACCAGCCCTCATGTGAATACAGCCTAGAGAGACTCCTGCTTAGGCTATGAGTTATGCAGGGGGTCTGCCAGGCCCCTTGTCTTGCACTAGTTCAAGAGGGGGAGGTGTCAAGCTCTAGAAATCAGTTTGATGACACAGAAACTTTTGCAGCTAGGCAGCAGGTGCATAGAGGCCCGCTGAACTTCAAAAGCAGATAAAACAGGATGTATAGACACAGCCATTTAGCACTCAGAAAGCAATCACATAAAGGAAGAGGACAGCCACAAAGGTTCATATATCTCACATACCTGAGGAAAAGTAAAAGATCCGTGGCAGTTTCTACGTTGTTTGTTGGGAATGCAACATGAAGGGCTCAGAAGAGGCATTGCTTTACTTGAGGGTCTTATGTTGCCTTTTGTAGCAGGGACTGTGGCCAAGCCGTATCTGCGCTTCTACCTGCTAAGAAAACCAGATGAATTTTTTCAGGCTCACACCACATTGTAAGCAAGGGGTAGGTAATGCATGCACAAACTTTGCATGAAGAGGTTAAAAAAAAATCATCTCCAATATCAATAAATCCTATTGTAGCAGAGAAGAAGAAAGAAATATGGTAAAACAGTTGCATGAGGAAGGCAGGCATCTCTTCTGCCAGTCCATCATCCCCAGTGATGCTTAAGGAAAATGGGTACTGAGTATTAGTTTTTAGAATAGAGGAATTAGACCATGTTGTTATTTGGGCTGTGTTTTTTTCAGTGAAAACTAAAGGCATGGAATAACTAGTGAAAACAGACTTAGTTTAAAATGTGCATTGTTGGGTATTCCAAGAAAGGATTCATAGAATCCAAAGAACTTAATGAAAAATAATAACCACCACAGAGAACAATTTGCAATAAGTGAAACAAAGAGAAAATAATGAAAGCAAACTGGATTCAGTCTAATCTACTGAAACTCAACTCTTAGCTGACTGAGTACATGATAATGGAAATAATTAAAATTACTGATTGTATGTGGGACAAGAAAATAGCAATAAAGAGTCCTGAGCAGAAGAATGGGAGGAACAGATGTTTTTGCTAATATTGTGTGTTAGGCTTAGTGAGGGTACAAAAGTGGCAGCATATTTGAATATAAATAAAATATCTATCGTAAGCAGTGTTTCCAGTTCTTTCCATGGCTTTTGCTATCCTGTTAGTCAATTTTGTGAGAAATTTGCCCTTGGGCATACTTTTTGCCTTCTCTGTCACAATGCATCGATTATACTTCATGCTGTACAGTGACACTGGCTTGTGACATTGTTTTATGCCATATTCTGTTATTATTTATAAAAAAAATCCTATAAAACATGTTTTAGAGACAAAACAACTTTAACAAATTTAACCATGAGTTCTAATTCATAGTGAATGCTAATGTCTTATATTAGTCACTGCTAGGGACACTGTAGGAATATAGAATTCCAACATCTTTTCCCTCCACCCTGCACAATTCAATCATTGTATCTTCTAAGTCCATGGTGTGTGTCAGCTCATGCTCAAGAAGCCAGCAATGACAGAGAATTGAGATGCGCTTCCTTTTTGCATTCTTTATCAGCCTTGCTTAGGAGATTGAATATTCTTTACTGCAGTCCAGTAGCTGTGAAAACACAATTGAGTATTCAGTAAGCATCTAGCTAACGCTATTTATGAAAAAATAATTCAAAGAATGACTACAAGAGGACAGTGTTCAGCAGGAAGACTAAGAGTCAGAAAGCTTGGGTTGTGTGATTCTGCTATCTGCTGTTCTACTCATACCTTCTTCTGTATTAAGTTTCTGACACCGGGATAAGTATGAGGGAAATTACTCTGAAGATATATGTTGTGACAGATCATTATTGCCATCGGTATATGTCTTAGGAACACTGCAAACCAACTCTTGCCAGTTGAAGCATTTTTTATCGCTACGAGATGACTTTGCACTCTATCTCTTATTCTTCTATATTTGGAGGGAAAAGTACTTTCTTACTTTTAAAATACAACTGAATAAGGTATTGATAAAAGTATTACCTAAACTATGCCTCTCTACTCTGGGGAAAACATGGGTGAATTAGTTTATCAGAATATAGATCATGGTTTTCTAAGAACAGCATTTACATGGAAACTGTTAATGGGAAAACTTACCCATTCAAAAGTATACATCCCATCCTCTGCAATCTAGAAAGCTTGAGGGATGTCCCTTTCTCTCCAGAGAAAGGCAGACTTGCTGGGGATGTGATCTTAACTGGTCTCTAATTGGGTAACATAGATCCCTAACATTAATAAATAGCAGCAAAGAGCCATGATGATGATTGATGGATGGGGGCATCTGCTATATGAAGAAACACTGTGAGCTGGGACTATTCAGCCTGCATGAGAGGCAGCACAGGGGGATCTAACCAATGTGTATGAATATCTGATGGAGAGAGTTAAAAAGTTGCAGCCACTCTTCCCAGTGGTGCCCAGTGTAAGACAAGAGGCTATCTGCATGAACTGAAATAACAGAAATTCCATTTGAAGATAAGAAAAACAGCTTTTTCCTTGTACAGGTGATCAAATGTAGGAACAGGGCATTAGGAGTCTCCAGCCTTGCAGATATTTAAAATCTAACCTACCATGCCCTGAGCAACCTGCTCTAGTCTGAGCCTGCTTTAGGAAGGTATTTGCACTAGGTGATCTCTAGAGGTCCCTGCCCACCTCAACTATTCTGTGATCCAGAGGCCAGAATTTATCATGCATTTTTTTAAACTCCCAGAAATTTCCCAGGCTGAAAACAAAAATCAGACTTATTGCAGCTGTAAACTTTTGTGATACTTGATCTTTACCCTGATCAGGTCCTCAAGTTCATAACGAGACATGCAGACAGCACATTAATATCCTTTCCTTAGAGATAATAGCATCTCCTAAAAGAAAAATATTACCAAATACTGCTTGGGGATAGTAACTGTATTCAGTGAAGATATACACAAAATGTGGATGAAGATGATGAATTTTGCTGACAATACATAAAGAGATGTATTGCCTTTTCAATTAAACAGGGAAAAAATCCACAATAATTCATTCTTCCTTAGCCAGAGAACTCATGAGCTGTCTTGAAGGAAGATCTTGAAGGATCTGTTGTGATCTGCTCAGACATAGAATGGAAAGTTTCTTCATTCACACAAAGCAAGAAGGGATGAGAGTGAGAGAGAGACTGAAAGACAAGGTGTCAAATCCTACAAAATTTGCTATCACAAGAACACGAGATAACTGAACAGTCTGAAACATGACACCCTAATGTGTCAGCTTCTATGGGATGTGTTACAGACTCAGCTTGCAGAAGGCTGTGTATCCTGTTATTTTTAAATAACTGCAACAGTAGCAGCAAGGCTAATTCATCACATTTACATAAGGCATCAACAGAGAGCAATGGTGCTGGGAAGATGATTATGTTAGTCTGGAGTAGTCAGAAAGCAACTGTTTGGGGGTGCAGTGGCCATGCTGCGTGCAAGACCATACAGATTCCCTGGCGTGATCAAACATAAATGATCCCTTGTTTGGGAACCTGACCTTGGGCAGCACCTAGCTGTACCAGATAGGGTCAAGATCTGCAAATAAACTAGTTTTGCTCTGTTTTTGCAAAATAACCTAAGGTCTTCAGATAAGATTGATGTATTCGCCTAAGTTGAGAATCAGTATGAGGATATTCTTTAACACAGTATTGACGCTTGACCCTAGCTGTCTCCTTTGTACTGTGCCATCAGTGCCAAGAGAATGAAGAGTTATTTCAGCAGGTCAGCTGGAGATTTCTTTGATGTAGGCAGAGTTATGCCACCCACAGTCATTGGGAATATCGCAATGTGTGCCCAAAAGAAAGGCTCTGGGAAGGTGCAGCATGAATTGTGATGGTATAGCACAGCAGGTTCAGAACGATCTCTCCCATGCAGCACACTTTAAAATATCCCTTAACTTCCCTGTGTGTTCTAGGGATCATCTTCGAAGAGAGGATTTTGGGGAAAGTCAGCATTAAGCTCACTTTTTTCCTTTTTTTCACCATGCACTTAATATATTGTGGCTAGATCATAATGTCATCCATTCACATGAGCTTTCTATGCAGGTACTGTATATTAAGATACTTAATGAACAATTCTAATTCTATTGTTAGAAAATTTAGAGTACCCCAGATGTCTAAAGATGTCATATACATAATTTGATAACATGTTTAGATGGAATAATATTCTCTTGTTTTATGAAGATAAAAATGAACAGGTCCTTCATGATTGCTCTTTAACACAATGTATGATTCTACCTTAGCTACAGGAAACACTGGAAACAGCTAGTGTTAAAAATCTTTTGTACCAGCTTTTTTGTTAAACTTTAAGACAGGAGCCCTGCTCTTTCTTTTTCAACAAATGAGTCTCATAAGACTATTGGGTAAAGCAGTTCAACCAGAATGATGTAACATCCAGGATGTTTCCAGGCATAAGTTCAATATGACTACATTGTTCCTTATTTATAAATATGTCACTTTTTACTGGCACAGCTTCACACATTCTTGATGAGAGCTGCTCTTTCCTTGGCAAAGCAACACAAATTCATTACATCACCATCACAAGATTTCAGTGAATAGAACCATCTTTCCATGACTCAAAGTTTTTACTCAGAGATAGAGCAGATCGAAGAGATAAAGCAAGGAAAAACTTCCCTGAAATATAGGAAACTAACTGCAAAAGACATAGATTTAGAAGGGAATAAGAAACGTATATTTTCTGTGGTGTGTTGTCTTATTTTGGAAAGAGTCAAAAATCTCTTGTGGGTTTGTCTCTGATCCCTTCAAATTATTTTGATGTATACTTGTATGCTTAAAATTATTTCTCCTCCCTTTTATTGTGCTGTCAAGTTAATGGATTCATGTGTCACTTTCTATTTTCATTACAATTTCTGTCAGGAGCATGAAAAACCCAAATGCCTTAGTAATTTGTAAACTACCACAATGTACTCTCTTTGGCTTGACCTTGTCATTATTGTATAACTTAATTGGCCAACTATTCCACTTCTTTTTCTTTTCATAGCCTTATTATAGTGGAAAATGAGAAGAGACTTGTCATTGACCAGTCAATCAAAAGTATACACCATTTAGAGATGAAAATAACAACCTCTCAATTAATTTCATAGAATTAACACTCATTATGATAAAAGTCTCCTGAGATAAAGATTGAGATCAGGACTAATAAGCAGACGTTTAGCCATTCCTCTGACAAAGCCTGTAATAAAATTAGGAAATGGAGCAGTTTAATTGAATCACAAAATTGCAGTTCCATAGTTTCCCCCTCAGACTAGAAGATATTTAAGAGACCCTCATTTTTCTCTGTACAAAGAATCATAGCACATCTCATTTTTGGTAGTTCTGTTGGCTGAAGTATAGATTTGGCTGTAATTTCAAAAATGTCTTTCTCAAGATACCTGATGACATTTTCACATTTTGGACTACCTCACTGATGGGAAGCATAATCATTTCACTATTATGTTGTTATTTCGTGCAATGGTTTTAGTTATCCTCACACAGTTTCTGTCTTTGGATGGGGTAATTTTAAACTTAGTAAGGAAAGGATAGTCTTTTTTTTCCTTTTTTTAACAAGTGCCCCCAGGGTTTGCAACAAGATACTCCATGCTCTATTACAACAGTAACAATAAGAAAAATAAAATAATTAATAGATATGACATAAACCCGTGCTCCAGAACTTGCCATAAATCAGTGAGGTCTGGGAGGGGGAAAGCCACTGGGGAAGGCTGCCTTATTATTACTATGGAAGTATCAGAAACTAATAATTTAGTACCCGATTTAAGGTAACACAGGTTTCAAAATGAAAAACTCTTAAAGACAAACTTTTTATTTCTGTGAAAAGGAGCACTGTTATCAAAGAATCAGTGATTATGACAAGAAAGTATAGTCAAATATAATTATGAATATTTGTTGGTCCGGTATTCTGGACAAATGCTTATGATTAAATATTCTATTTGAAACTAATAGTTAAAATTGATTAAACATTATTATCATTCAATTAATTTTTTCCCTCGTAACTTTACTTGAGACAGCTTTCTCTCCTACCTTGTAAAAAAACTGATGCTTCCCAAGATACTCACCAACACTTCACCTACTATTCTTTGGTCTTCACAGGCTACCTCTGCAGAAAGTCACAAGCAGAAGAGAGAAAATGGATGCAGTTGTGACAGCAAGTCAGCTGACCATGCCAATTGCCTGATGGATACCAGATTAGAGCACCCAGGGTAGGGAAACAGTGATCAGGTAGGAATTACCTTTTTTCCCCTTCTTTTTGATCTCAGGTCAAAGAGCACAGATTTGAAATGAGAGCATGGCCTTTGGAAAATAAGCAACCTAAACCTTTCTGTCATACACTACAATAGTTTAAGATTACTAGGTTCCACATTATTCTTTCTCACTCGAACAAATCAATTTACTGCTTGACAAATAAGCACATAATACAAAATGCCAACTTACAGATTGGTATCCTTAAAGAGAGAGCATGGTTTTATTGGCAAAGGACTGTATTTCGCCTACATTGCAGATCTCAGGGCAGAAAGCTTTGTTTATACAGGATATGTGACCAATTATATCTGGTACACTACAGAGAAACTACAGATATGGTCCAATAGGACTGGAAATGTAAGTATTCAGTTTGTCATGCCCAAACCAGAAACAAAACTGTCTGATTGGTCACAGGCATGTCAGAATAGTTATAAGAGATGTATAACAAAAGTTTAAAAAAAATTTAGATAGAAAGAGTTTTTACTATCTTGAAATGCAGGAGTCTCCAGTGCTCTGTGTCTAGAAATTTTAAATAATTAGCCAATTTTGATTATGGTGTTGAGGATACTTAGAAAAATTAAAATCTCATTGATTAAACTTATTAAAGTTGCATTCCAAAAATCTAACAATAACTTAATAGGAAGACAGGGGAAAAAATCTGCCTTTAATATAGAGGTTCTATAACTGTTTTGAAGATTGTAATTAAGGTATGGGAGGAAGGCGATTAAGTTAAGCTGTGTCTTGAGTGTTGTCTCTTCTGTTGTATTGGTATAGTATGGCTCTAATATAGAAAATGCGGTCTAAATTTAAATAATTCATACTCTTTTTCATTAGAAAACAAAAAAAAGTCAATTTAAAAACTTGGTAAAGTTTTATGAAAACCAGAGCCCCACAATAACTTTGACTCTGAGTTCCAAGGTAACAACCATTTCCTCGTCGTTCTTTTTCTCAATTAAAACAAATTTTAAAATTTAAATCTTTCAAACCTGAAGAGGCCCTGCAAACAAACAGGAGTATGCAAAGCACTGTTCCAGGTTGGATGTCTGTCATTCAAATCACTGTCATGCCACAAGCTACCTCGATATAATCAGAAAGGAAAACAGAGATAGATAGGTTTACAGGATGATGTCTGTATGAGTGACAGATGTTTGTGCTCTAGCAACATTATGTTTTATTATAGAACAATTGCTTCTAATAGCTTTTATGTTTATGTTCAGGGTGTTGCAAATTCACGTCCATACCTTAAAAAAAAAGGAAAGAAAATAGCTGAGAAATATTATGTATAAATTAGTTCCTCCCCTTCCCCAAATAAAAGCTTTCTTTTTTGCCTTTTTTTCAATAGAAAGTAATTTGGGCAGCTGGTGAACTGTGGAGCTCACCAATCTATGAGTTCTCAAAAACACACAAACTGTGTCTTCATGGTTCAAGGAAGAACCGACATTACGCCCGAAAGGATTATCAATCACCAACTGCACAATATCATCTGTTGTAAATTGGGAGCCTGATTAATAACAGCGATTCAAACATAGTCCTTGAAAATTGTGAACTTTATTGACTGACTGGACTGGTGACTTTCTCTTTTCATGTTGTTTGCCCTCAATTTGTGGAGCTTTCAGTTACTGATACTGTATACTACTATTTCTGTTATGATTGTTTTCCACATTATAGAAAGTCAATAGTGAAGTGCCAGGTGAAGCAGGTAAGTTTTTCATCAATCGTGTATAAGACTTGTTGCGCTAATTTTGATTTTTTTTTCCTTATTCATCGGCGATTGTACTGCACCTCTGTTTTCCTCTCTTGTCATTGTGGGAATATCTAGAAAACAAGGGAAATTTTCTAAACCCACTAATAAAACAGACTTCAAAGTTGTTTGCCTTTTTAGAATTCAATACTTTTTCCTAAAGTATTGAATTAATATTTTTGGAGGAGTTCTTTTTTTTAAAAAATAATAGTTTCAGAAAGGTTGGTTTCCATATTAGCATACACATATAAATTACTTTTAACCTGACTTCAAGTACATTGAATTTTGTATATTTTTCAAGTGATAAAGTCAACCTATGGCTGAAGAAAGGGACCTTGGTTTCCTATACCTCAATCATCCACTACATTTTAAGAGCTCTTTGAAAAGGAGCAGGTCCCACTTAACCTGTTTGAGGTTTTTGTTGTATTTAACTTGGTATGTTCTGTTGTTAACTTGGTATGTTCTGTTTTTAAATTCATCCTATTTATTTAGTCTCGTCTTGGGAGTATACCACCAAATTTCTCTCTTGGCTGGTTTGGATGATCTAGACCTTGTGTCCACAGGATTCCAAAAAAACATCTTTCAAAATAATCTGGCAGAGATGACCCTTGCTCCTGAGGTAATATATTCAAACTGTTTAACCTGTGAAGGAAGTGACACACTCTGCAGAACCCCTTGTAATTATGAAAAGTGCAAGCCCGTTTGTTATCCACAGAGCAACAGTAAATCTATCCTGTAGGTACTTTATTCCCTAGATCAGCTTCACAACAGCCCAACTGTGGAAGCTTTATTTTTTTATGTGCTTCTTATGTTAAAGAGAGAATATAAGTTAAGACCGTTACCTGACATAATATTTACTGCCACAGTTTTTAAAACTAGTGAACATATCACTAAGACCTTGCCGTGCACAAAAAACCCCAAATCAACCACTCAACCAAAATAAAACCAAAACCAAAACCCGCAGACCAAGCTGCATCTAATTTAGCATCATAATAACTAAATTAATAGATAAATTTGAGACTTTCTGACTACCAGAGCTCATGAATGACAGTTGGCACCAGTCTCTTGAAAAAACCTTTAGAATCATGACCTGGTGGCAAGGTGTACCCTAAAAGTAGCAAAGCAGGTACTGGAGCAGCAGCCAAAAGTCCATATCAATTTTGCTGGAAGGTTAATGACATGTGTCCATGAATGACTTTTATAAAACTAAAATTGGTTTAGCATAAATCATCCCTGTTATGTTCAGTTGCTAGATACTATTTTACTTGTGAAAACTTAAAGGCTCAAACTTTGTTACTATTATATTTAAATAAGATTTGCCTTTTTCCTAGTTAGACAAGTTATTTTATCACTTATGTGATCTGAAAACAGAGTCTGCTGAAAAGCAACACCCACACAATTGAGAGTGTAATGTAATCACCTCAATTTTGCAAGTGTAGTTGCTTTCTGCATCAGCTGTGTTGCTGCAAGATGGGAGGAGCTGGGGTCTGTGCATGGTATCAGCATCACAAAACTGCTCTGCCCACCTATTTTGCCTGATAGCCCCCAGAACATATCCTGAGGCTTTATCCTGGCATCCTATTTCTGCCCTCCTCCAGCCTTGACGGGACTCATCCCAAAACCTCCAAGGCTGGTGTTATGATGGATTGACTTTGGTCATATATTCTTTTCTTTATTGAAATAGAAAACAAATACCTAAATCTGTATGACATCTCTATTGCTGTCCTCCTCTAACCTAATCACAGCAACTCATTACATCAGAGTTTTAGAAGCATAGCTCTAGATTAGAATGCCTGTCAGTTTTCAAATTATGTTTTATAGCTTAGTGTTAAACCTCTTCCAGAGGCATGGTTAAAAGACAGTTGTTGACACGCCACAAGTTAACACAGAATTTCACAGGAAGGCATTACAAAGGCACACATGGTACAAGACTGTATGAGACTGTATAATAGAACCCTGTAATTATTTCAGAAACACTATTGAAGGACCTTTACCCACTGGGGACTCAACTGTGAGCAGACTCTCCCTGTGTATCAAGCTCCTCAGTAAAGCAGTGGAATAAAGAGAGAATAAAAAATGCTGAGTGCCTCACTGATTTGTGGAATCTACTGGGAAGAGAGAGAGGAGCCCCAGGGATCTGTAGAAACTCCAGCAACTTTTAAAAGCTACAACAGAGAAGTTTGCTTTTTCAAAAATTCAGATCCATTCCCAGGAGACTAAAGGGATGTCTTCCTTGGAAGAGCACTTTCTTCAGCAGCAGGAAGCCATTTGCACTCCAGCAAAGTGAAATACAGACTAGTGTGCTTTATGAGGAGGAACATTTGTCAGGGTGAAATTGTTAAAGACACATTCTCAAGAGTGGCATTCAAAAGAAGTGAGACCTGGAAGCAGAAGTCTTAAGAAACCTCAGTACAGCAGCAAGGACATATCTAGGAAAATATAATTTGCTGGAAAATATTCCCAGATGTGTGGTATTTTGAGCAAAGAGCTAAACTTTATGGCGAACCCTATAGCATCAGTGATTTAGAATAAGATTCAGTGCTCCCTTGAAATCAGTAGGAGATTTCTGCTGCATTCAATAGGCTTTGTTTTGCACCCATGTGGAATGGAAAATTCAGAATGCAATTTGTATCTTAAGGTATGCAGTCAGGGAAGGAAATGCACTGCATGCAACAAATCAATCTGCATCCAGTCCAGCTGCCGCAGAAGAAGGAAAAGATATAGCCAGAATGACAGCAGGCAAAACATCAGGCATCTATGGACAGACAAGCAGGTGGGCAGCATCCAGGAGGCAGAGTCATTGCCAACGGCTGTCCAAGGAGCACCAGCCAACATCACAGACCTCCAGAAGCAGAGCAACAGAAGCGTGGATAAATGAACAAAGTAATATATTTTAATACAAGCAGCCATACACTAGCTAGCATGACAAATCAAGGGGGCCGGGGTCTATTCTGGCAAGATAAAGGTTGAGGATGACTGGACCTGCCCTACTCTGGGTGCCATTCTGGTAGTATGCTCAAGGCCAGGGTATTTCAAGTCCATAGCAGGGTGGCTTAAGAAAGCCATCTCTTCTACCCCTTTCTGAAATGTTAGCGATTAGGCTGGCACGACACAGAAGTTCCCAGTCTTGTATTGCCACTTGGGTGCTCACTTTTAACTCAAGGCATCTACTAGTATCCACTGCTCACTGAGGAACACTGAGTCATTGAGTCTCTGGCATGACTTGAGTGAAGAATTCTGGAGGCTGCAGGCTGGCTCAACTGGACATGCTGTGGCAGGAGCTTGGCAGAGCTCTTTCACTCTCTAGTTTATTCAGGGATGTTTCTTCCTCCTCACTGCTCCTCCAGGAAGCCTTGACCTCCCTGCTGTGCTCTCATCTCTTAGCAGCCACACACAACCACCACCACACAGCACCAGTACTGGCTTTAGAGAGAAATATAAAGCAGACGGTTCTGTATTTGTCACAGTGAAAGAAATTCGTTGCTATGTAGACAATACCAGCAGTATCATTAAAAAATACCAACAGGGACATTTACATTTATCCACAGGGCTAGCTTATAGCAACAGGTTTAAATGGGACTGAAGTGACATCCCACCTGAACATTCAGAGCTTTAACGGAGATGCATGGACAGCTTTCATTTCAGTTGCTATTTGTGCCATGTGGGGAGTTATCATTGCCCACATTTCTGTGTAGGTCTAATTTATTTAGGATATGCAGTAGGAAATATTCAGCTTGGCAATTCTAATATGCAGTCCCCTACAGTTCACGCAGTTCATTTTTTTCTAACTGGCTGGAGTTGCCCTCCTGCTGTATTAGCCTGATACTGCCCTCCTGCTGCTCTGTCCACCTGCTTCAAATTTATTTCCAAACTGCATCACTACTGTAGGATCTTCTCCCCAAGGGGAACGACTTAATAGGGTTACTCTTGATGTACTCAGATTCTTCTGCACTAAGATTTGACTACTGACTATGCATTTTTTTTTTCATTTTCCATTCCTCAGCTGAAGATAAAAATCCTCCAGCGAAAGGAAGATGCCTTAATGGAAGATACTTTAATCCAAACCCTGAAATAGGCACATAAGAACATGAGTCACATGCTGTTACAAGTTATGATGTAGTATTTATTTCTTCTCAATATAAGAAGCAATTGAAAAATATACCATGTAATTGTTTTGAAGTAGATCCCAAAGTAGACTAACACATAAAATGGCTTCCCCTTTTCCCCTTCTGGAGCAAACCTGTAAATTTAACAGCAAATGGTAACCTATAAAATATTTAAACCATTACATAGAATAATATCCCTGTTATAGAATTCCATTGAACAGTTTAAGCAATTTGTAGACAGGAATTACATCTTTATTAAACCTTACACAGGAATTTCTACACAATCTTACTGGTTTCAGCCTTATTAAATTGTATACCACCCTTCAATATGAGACTGAAACACCTCCAATGCTTCAGATATCCTTTCACAGGTTACAAACGTAAATTTGTTGCTACCTTCTTTTCTTCTTCTAACCTAAATTACTATACAGCGCTTTGCAGACTCTTACAGATTTGCTGAGAAAACAATTCCTCACTATCTCAAAATGACCATTTTTCCTTGTAAAACATGTTTGTGTGCACACAGATGATAGAGGGGAAAGTTTCTTATTTTCAAATGCAACTGAATAAGCTCTTACTGGAAAATTAAGGATTTCTGGAGAGAATTCGGCAGAACAGATGTATGCTTTCCCCAAACAAAAAACACGCATCTGTTTCCTAGAAATCTAAACAATAACAGCAAAGCAGTCACACAAACAAGTTATGTTTAGGTTTTGTTTGTGGGGTTTTATTCTGGGTTGTTTTTTTTGTTTGTTTTGTTTTTCCTACAGATGGCTCTTATTTTTATACAAATGGGGAAAAAAAACACAGCGAAGTTTCTAAATGAAGCAATGAAGTTCATTCTTATCAATGAAATTTAAATGGTTTGCGGGATAAATCTGCCCAAATGTACCTAAAAACAGTACAAAAGCCTTCCTTATTAAAATGCTGCCTTTCAGCCTCCTTGCTTCCATTTAGTCACAGTCTGATCTCCTTATCAATTCATTTTTTCCATTTCTGTTACCTGCAGATCATTTTGCCTTGCTCCTATAACATGGATTTAGAGTTTTCTGTCAGGAACTGATATGATCCAGAGCAAAACCTTTTAATTAGATATTCCTGTTCCATGCTCAGAGCTGACAGGAAGGATATGATTTTTAATGTCATGAACAACATTTCCCCCTATCCCCGTAGTGCTTTGCAGTCACTAAAAAGTGAATTGACAGGAGGGAGTTCCCTAGAGTATCAAAACTCCCCCATCCAGAATGGCAAAACACCTTAATGTAATTAAGTATTAGGATTAATTTCCTAATCCTTATATTTTTCATTTGTCCATTTGAGAGACGGATCTCTAATTAAATTTTGCTTTGGTCACTGTAATGAGAACAATATCCTCTAGAAGTCCAGCCACAGTCAGCCTGTGTGGATAGCAGTGATAAGGCTGGGTAATTGCAGGATTAATAACTGGCCTTTTATTGTGTCTGAAAGCAGCGTAACAGTATATAGACTTTCCAAGTAACTTGAAAACAAAGCCACATTGTACAATATTGCTACCCTGATCACTTTTTCATTTTTTATTTTTTTTGCAAGCATGGGAACAATTGGACTACAAAGGTATGATTGTTCCTAGGTCATATTCTCCTCTAGGGTTTCCAAAAAGCAAGCAATGATGCTCAGGCAGCTCCAGTAGCTCTGTGACAAAGTAGAACAAGTTTCAATAACTGCTGTTATTCCTCTTCATTTAACAGTGCAGGCCACAGGGTAACTGTTTAATGTGCTAGCCAGTTCCCTGAACCTCTTGTATGTTTGCTGAAACATGACGCATTTTCCTAATACTTTGAGCTTCTTGAATAAGTGCAGGATTTCAAAGTTAAAAAATAAAAAAGAATAAAAAATCTAGGGACCAATGTTGTACTGAATAATCCAGCTCTGGAGACAGATCTTCTGCACAGTAGCATTCCTTCTTTGTGGCTGGGACACTTCACCCTCAATTAGGGAAAAGTACCTTTTAATAGAGATGTTCCCCTTTATGGATAGGTAATGATGCTGAGAAAGTGGTAGGAGCTAGGAGCCAGGCAACCAGCGTGATCAGCTAAGCTGCTATGGATTTTAATTAATGTGCAGAATAGAATGTAGGCTTGGACAGTTTATCCATGCCATCTGGTTACCGTATGGATGCAAGTGAAACTTGAACCTAATCTAATAGGTATGTAAATTGTATGAAAGGAGCTGGTAAAAATCCCTACATAAAACAAACTTGCATTAAACAGACAGGTGAAAGAAGAGGTTGCAGAAGTTGCTCAGGCTGCTGTGAAATCCTCTTGCACCATCACGGGACCAATGGGGAGTTTGGCACTGGCTGCAGAATATCCTGCCTGTCTTCCACCCTACTCCCTACCCTGCTACCTCCTAGGTGCCATTCCCATAAAAGATTTGTTTTCACAGCTTCTTCTGCAGAAAACATTACCTTCATCTTCACCTTCCTCATGAAATCAGATCTTTTTTCTCTCTCCTGAACAGGCCTTTCAGTAGCTATGCCACATATATTACCCAACCTAAAGAACTTCATAACAGATGCTCAATAGGCCCAAATGCAGGGCTGTCAATCCACACAGAACTGCATGGGACAGTGTTAGGATCTGGCTTAATCCTTCTGATATATAATTAAAAAAAAAAACAACTAAATACCCAAGAAGTCCTATTTTGGTAGAATAGACCCAATTTGCATCAACGTAGCAAATTTGTCAATCCACAGGAATTCAAAAAACAAACAAACAAAAATCTCTGCAAAACTAAATGAACTTAAAAATTTCACTGTTCGGCTTTCTTTTATATCACATTTAGCTCATTCACCCTTCCTCATCATCTTTAATTTCCTCCTCCCCACCTCCCAGTGCAACTATAACCTGCATTAGGAGACTTCATGTATACCCTTCTCAAAGACCTTTAACAACAGTCTGAGAGAAATTAATGCTATTGCTTTTCATTTAATCTTCAAGCCATATTTTCACTCTGATCTCTTTCTAAGATTACTTTAGTGTACATATTTCCAACATGAACATATACCTAACTTCAGCCAAATCCAAAAATTATGCCTCTCATCCAGTATCTAGAGTTCAACTGACTACAGAGACTTAGATCTCTTCAGGACATGATTTCTGTGACATTTTTGATTGGCAACAGAATTGGCCAACATAAAAGCTACCGAGCCTTTGTATATTATATCATTTTAGATATGGAGAAGCATAGCCATTTCTTCCATATGCATTAGCCCTGTACACTACTGTAGATTAAACTGAGTTCAAACAGACTGATATCTTTGAAGGTGGATGTTTGTTAAATCCTGAACAGACTTAATTTCAGCATTCAGAGATACAGAGTACTAGTATTATGCCTCTTCAATGTGGCTTTTTGCTTAATAAAAGTAAACCTCTTAAATACAAAAGTCAGCAATGTGCCATGAGGGATGTTTTGAGGCAATTTTTAAAATAAATTTTCCATTTTACAAATTTTGTATTTTCCATAGGAAAAAAGATCAAAAGCACATCTGAATTCTAGTAATTAGATCCGTCAACCAAAACAGAAAATCATAAATGACAACTTGTTTGGTTTTGACAGTTCTAAGGCATTACTGCTCTTCTGAAAGAAAACAGAGATGTGCTGGAAGACAAAGAGACATCCAATAATTTAGGAATGAAGTGTTTTAATTGTAGAGTACATGACCAGTCAGCGAATATATGTCAGAAGCATGTATGTGTCTACGAAAGCCCATACATACAACTGATAAAGGGAAAGAGAAGTCTATTCTGTTCTCAAATAATACAAGATCCAAATGTGGATTTAGTAAGAGATATTACTTGGACTACACTGCATATCCTGAAACCTCCTGAAAAAAACATGCAGTATTTCTCCTCTAGAGTCTGTATATCTCCACAACTCAGAACAGTGCAGCTGGGGTTGCTCATCATTGTGCCATGAAAATAATAGCAAAGGACTCTTCTGTTACTTTGTGAGAACACTGAAAGGCTGACTAATTTCTACTGATAATCTCTGTCCTGACATCAGACACTGTTGTTTCACCCCACACCCATCTGCAGTGAAATAAAATTATAGAAAAGAAAAAAAAATCAGAAAAGACACGAGCACTGAGGCCTGAAAATGTTGCCTAGTTATGAAAGATTTTGCCACACTTATTAATCTTTAAACCCTTAAGCAACCTTTTTATTTTTCTGTTTTAAATAGTCAGAAGTCAGTCAAGCTGCACAGCACCAAGGGTGTGTGCTGGCAGAAAATACACATCTGAAATTCCTTTGTAATCTAAACACAAACACACACACTGCTTTTTTATGTTTTGGGTTTTTTTTTTTAGGCTCAAGCTCACAAATACCGCATATGAAGTTATGGATTAGAAAAAGTACTGCAGCATCTCAGCTTTTCCACACAGGAAGAGAAGCATCTTTTCTCCACTTTTATGAGTGACATGATATCTTGCTTACGCTTCCTACCTTAGTAGTCCAGCTGTGAGATCCATAAAGCAGCCATTGAATCTCTTGCCTCTTCCTTTAGGTGTGTCACAATGTGAAGCTTTCTTCATGTTGCCCATATGCCAGCAGTCTTAAAAAGGTGCTCTTGCTCTGCTGCAATCATCTTTGCAACAGACAGTAAGTTGATTTCAGGAGAGCTGCTCCCTGTTTCAGTGAGAACAGAAGCAGGTTCCCCCCACAGCCCCCAGTTAAAAGTACTTAGCTGAAGGAACAGGCAGGTTTTTTAATTCCTATTAAGTGTTCCTGGAACTAATGCTTGTGCTGATCAGATTCTCCTAATTAAAAACTGTCAGTTTGAAACAGTCTAACATTTTTCTGCAGAGTGATTTGGTAAAAGATGAGGCAATGTTAAACAGCGAGTGCAATGTCGTCTCTAGCAAGTCTATCAGAATTGCATCATTTGCTTCAGCTGGGGGTAGAATTTTTTTCTTTGACATGTTCAGCATCATGCACAATAAAGAACATGAGTGTCCCAGATCTTTATTTTCTTTCCATGACCACTATTCAGTGTGGGAGTTGCACGTATGTCCTTGACGAGACTTAAAATTTAGAATAGTTTCATTAGTTGCCAAGAGTTTCCAAGTTATTTCACAGACACTTATTCATATTCCAGCTACCTAAGCAATCCTGGTCCACTCTACTGCAAGGAAGCCTTCTCCAAAATAACCAGATTAACCGAATATCCTCATTCTTCCTGTTTGGCAACATTGCCAAGTACTATGGAATCATATTCTCAGGATTAAATGTTCCTAAATGTTTCTGTATCCTTGTCCTCCTCTCAGCCACTGTGTACAGAAAAACAAAATACTCCTGCAATGGTTAAATTCTTCTGTGCCCAAGGAGGGAAGGAGTAGGATTTCAAGATACATTAATACCTCCTCAGGGAAAATGTGTTAGGTACGTGGACTCACTGTTAACCTCAGTCCGAAGGAGGAGCACTTAATAAGCAGTAGTTAGTGGAGCCGCATAGTGGAGCTCACATAGGTGAACAAAGAAGGTAAGACTTCCACATTTGAGTCAGATGGATCTATTCACATCCAGATGCCTCCATGACAATTACAGCAGAAGTTCACTCCAGGCAAGGGCTAGCTAGTCATACCTGAAAGCCTTTTGACTGCAGTATCAGGTTGCTAGCAGGAAGCATTTTAAACCAAAGAAGTAAACACCAGGGGAAAGAAGAAAAGATCAGTCTGAGGTCTCCCAGATATTCAGAGGTCGATATGAATTTCCAGGGCAGGACAGCAAGTGAGAGAGGAGGCTGTGACCATGCTGTGTGACAAAGGCGTTTGTGAGAAGGGGCAGGGTAGATAGCAGTGCTGCCTCACTAGCTTCTCGCGTTGTTACAGCGAAAGCATGTGGGAAGGGGAAGCATGGTGCTAGAAAGACAAGTACCATCCTCTCTCCTGTAAGTAGATCATAACAGTTCAGAAGCCAAACCTCTTTGCACTGCATCCCTTCTTGGAGGTGCATGAGGCTACAGCCAAGCTCAAAGAAGTGAATGCATTGCAGAAGTGAGTTTTAACATGTAGAGAGCCCAGAGAGAATTAATAATAAATAAAGTACACCTCAGAAAAGAAACTTTGAGTTACATGCAGATATTTGAACTCAGTAGGAGTAGTCTGTTTATAACTGCGAGCAGAAAGTGGTCCTGTGGGCCCAGGCATTTTTGGTCCTTTATTCAAAAATACAATATCTGCTTGATAATGCATACACTGTTTTGTCATTAGTTGTCAGCACACCTCCCAAAACAAGTTGTCCCTCTGTGGTTTTATAATCATGGGAATATTCTCAACAGCCCTATCAAGCATGTTTTATTCTGGCTCCAGACATCTCTGGAAAATAGCCTATTGAATCACATCGGAAATCAGGGCAGAGTTGACTTCCTGGTGGACTCCAAACAATCCAAAGGCTCTCCTTGGAAAGCACAGCCTGTGCTCTATTATTTGCGCAATGCCACACTGCCCTGCAGCTGGGGTAATCAGCTCCATCTCAGCAACTCCACCCCCACCGAAAAGGGTGAGGAAATAGCCATCTATTGTTCCAGGAGTTTATGCAAGAGGGGTTTGGTTTTCTGTTTTTGTAAATTATTTTAGCCACTACTTGTAAGAGATAACAGTGACCTGGTTGCTGAAATGCCGCCTTATTTCCCTATTTACCTCCTGTTAGCTACAATACCAAATCACAGTGGTGTTTACCTGGCAAGCAAAAGTGGAAAAAATATCTGTATGGGACAGCTTCTTACTACTGTGAGGTGTCTCCTTGACATTAAATACAAAACAAAAAGCAAAAAAACACAAAACAGAAAACAAGAACCCCAACAAAATCTCCCCTTTTCTTATTATCATATGAAAAAGGAAAAACATTTTCAACTCTGAGGCAGTGCCAAATGGTTCAGCAGATTTCAGAGACTTGAAGACACTGACAGACTGCAACTCCTGCTGTTTACCAGAGGGATTTAAGAGGTTCTCTTTCTTAAAATAGCTATATTTTTGTCTTCCTAAGGGTCAAAACTTGCCACTTCCACACTGCTTTCTGTAGACATTTTAACCATGCCACACTCAGCCATGTCAAGGGACTGTGAAGAGACTCTTGAGATTCTTCTGTCTGAGGCTAAATGGGAAGGATTGGTTGCACTCCTGCAAACATTCCCACCAGAAACACTAAACTGCAGGGGAAAAAACGCTTCACATGGGGTGTTTCACTGCACAAAAAGCCCCTTCAGCATATTCTCATGGCAATGTATCAAGCTGGATAACATGAATCATATTTACCTTATATGATGTGACATTGTGACACATGACAGAGTACCTAAAAAAATCATTACGCCTCAAGAGCTTATAACCCAAATGGAATTTAAAGGCGTATTAGTCAGTTATGCCCACCCCCTGTCCGCTATTATCTGCAACAGCGGGGGACTCGCTACAATGAATCAGAGCTTAGTGATTCTTTCCATGTGCACAGGAAACACCGATTAATTGGAACAGTGACAAAAAAGTCTCTTTACCTGGTAAACAGAATTCAGCAGTGGGATTTTACTTAATGAATAGTATACAGTTAAGTACTTCGATCTGTGGAGGTGAGAGGTATAGAAAGCTGATTAGGTACCTCATATCCTATTGCTTTTTCATCTGCTGGAAGCTTGATATTTTTAGCAGTCCTCACACAGTAGTCACCACAACTGCCAAGTTTTATGTCATGCCGTAATGCAGGGAGATACTTCCCCAAATTAAGAGAGAAACAAAATAAGAATAGAGATCCTTGCTCCATCTGGTTTTCCCATAAATATTCCATTTCCTCACACTGGACACCTGCCATCCCCTAGTCCCTCATCTGTTCACTCTGTCCCACCCCAGCAAGTTCCTTGCTCAGCTCCTTACCCTGCATTAGGAGATCCTTGTGGGTCTGGCACAGCTGGCAGTAAATCAGCAAAGGCCCTGACTACTTTTGCATTAAGCATGCTCTGGGGCTTACTACACATTGCACTCTGGGGCATAGTTCCACTACAAAGCATACTGGATTTAAATTGTTTACCTATCTAAGCCTTAATTTATGATCTCTACAAATTCCTCTAAAATGAAAGAACCTTTTATTTGTACCATCTTTATTTAAAAAATAGGGGACAACTGTCAAGGGCACAAAATGTTTCTGGCACCAACAGTTCCTGCTGAAAGCCAGTGAGACTTGGACATAAATGTCTTGTTTATGCCTTTGAAAAATCTCTTCCATAGTCTCATCAAGACTAAAAACCTACAGAATAAACTCTGAATTCAAATACTGTCATCAATGAAATAAAAGGATTTACAGGACATGTGGTGGCAGAAAGCTAGATTTGACCATAGGAGCAGCCAGCAGCACTAGCAGATATTAACTGTCCTGTGTGACCTTGCAATGATGTTTAAAAAAATTATCTGACTGCAGGCTTGCAAGAGAAAAGAGGGAATGAAAGATACAGGGGGGTGGGAGGCTACCTAGAGAACACTGGTTGGGTTCAGAGAGAAAAATCCATCATTAGGATTTACTCCATGCTTTAAGGAAACAAGGCCACTTCATGTTGTCCCAGGAGGTGATGCAGGACACAGGAGGTGATGCAGACCATTGCCTGAGGGCAGGAAAACAAGCAAGAGGCTTCTTGGCAAATTCTCTCTAACATTTAAGGGTTAAGGGAGTATCTAAATATAAAACTTTTCCAGGAAAATATCCAAAGGCAGCTGAGGAGAGTGACAACAAATGTGACCATACGTGGGGAAGGCAACTGGTCAATTATTAATAATGCTAGATCAGCTTCCCTGGAATTTCATTCAAATTAATGAAAAAATAATGTTTTCATCAAGAAATTGATGGAGTGATATTAAAAAAAAAAAAAATTAACCCCCCCCAACCAACAAAACCCCCAAATACACACACACACACACACACACACACACACACACAAATCATCCTTATTTCTCAGAACTTAAATTTTTATTCTTTCTACGGGGGAACTGTATGTGTGAGTGACTAATAACAATCCAGCCATCTGAACTTCCCTCAGAAAAACTCATGTTAATTCAAACTGCACAGGAAAAAAAAACAAACCCTAACCAAAACTACATATATTGCCTGCCTCAGAGCATTTGTGAAAGTGTTATGATCTGCAGAACTGTCATGCACTGTCAGCAAACAGCAGACTTTAGAGCACCTTTAATGTTACACCACAGTGCTGTTGTAGTTGATAATTAAGATAGTTAATGTGCAAGCTGGCCTTTAAGTGTTACACTAATCAAAATAATGAATTGCTTTTGTATGATGACCCCATAGCTGTATCTTACTGCTCACCGGACAGAAAGAGAGTTTTTTTTAACAGTTCCTGGTTGTGGCACTTGTAATTGTGCATTTCTGTGGTGGTAATGAGAAAGGGCATGACTTACTATCAGGCTTGTACAGAACCTGAGCATATTGGTGATCTACACAGATATTATCTGAGTAAGTGTAGCTCCCACAGTATCATATTCAACCTCATGGTCTTCCAAACCCAGAGGCAACATGAGGAATTCAGTCCTTTAGCATTTCTTCATTACTCCCGCAGGCACACAGTGTTTTCAAGCCCTCTTGTTAGTAATATTTCTCAGCTATTTAGAGAAGCTGCTGTCCCCTGTGCCTACCTTTGTGTGGATTTATGGGGCATAAGGAATCAGGGCTGATCTGCTTGGCCAATTGTTCAAGGGTAAGTGGGAATTTGTGTTTTTCCCCCCACTTACCTGTGCTCTGTGCTACACATTCAGCAGCATAAACAAATTCAATGTATTCAGCTTGCCAAGAAAGATTAGTACTTAAGAGTTGAAACCAGGGCAGATTGCATTTCAAGCTGGTTTCCCCTTCCCCCATTTTCCCTTTGCCTCCAGCTTTTTTCTTTTTTTTTTAATTATTCAGGTTAGAAATGAAATGCAGTGGTTATATTATGCTAATATCAAACTCATTAACGTTAGGCAGCAAAAATATAGGAAGTAGCCTGCCAAAAGCTAAGCCTTTGCTTTTGCATTCATCCAGTAAAGTTCATTGAAATGGGAATTCATCCCTTTCCTCTGGATTAGAACTAAACTCCTGGTGTATTTAAAGAGCTATATAAGGGATACTGGCTCAGATGATGCTCCTAGAAAAGTAATATTCAATATTATTGCTTTATTACAACTTTAGTTCTGTGACCTTATGTAGAAAATGCGTCATCCAGGCTCAGACAGGATCTAACCAGGAGCTTTGTCATGTGTACCAGTGGCCGGGTAGGTGTGCCCCAGCTGACAGTGTCCAGCATTACAGACCTTAAACTTATTAAGAAATATGTTATTACCATTAAGTACAACTACACTAGAAGTACAAAGGTAGATTTTTTTCCTTGTTTCAAATTCCTGTTCCATGAAAATCCCTGGTTTCCCTTGCCTGTATACTTAAAAAAAAAATAAAAAATACAATAACCTTCTAAAAATACTCTTTTTGTGCAATTAATCTTTCTAGAGTTTAGGACTAATTTTTGCAGACTTAACTGGGAAGGATGTGGCTCCAGATTACAGTATTTAATAACAGGGATAAATACATCCATAAATTAATTATTTTCTGGGAACAACTTTTGACTTGAGGGACAAAAGAACTATCATTCCATTTATTTCATTACATCAGTCTATATCATCACCACATATTATTTCCCTTCCAAAATGTTTATATAGAATATATAATGTGATGAAAAGATCTTCCTCCTAATTTTTGTATGCAAATGTAAAATCTTGTCCATTTCCTCACAGTATTTGTTCTGTTTAATTGCATTTTAAATAACATAAAGTAACTACCCCAAATACATTAGCATGCTTCTGCCAGGGCTCTGTACATTCTGCCGGCACATGTTGAGAAATCGCTGCATCTCAGATATGATCTGATCTTCACAGGTAGCCTGTCCTGAGGGTGGAAGCAGAGCAGTCCTAGAAAAGGACTTTGGGGGGTTTTCCTCCCCTTCTCTTTTCTGATCTTTTTCCAGTGTTACAAAATTTAAAGTCCAGCAATGGCTCGGAGAAAAAGAGGCTTTTTCTGCAATCACTGGTTCTTCCTTCAGCCAAAACAACTTTAAAACATACTGAAGACAGAGTTAGGGCTGGTTGGCTGGAGTGGCTGTAGGCTCCAAGAGACAGTAATAAAGAGAGAACTGGCAGCCATTCAGCTGAAATAAATCTCAGAGAGAAATATAATAGAAGAGAATACAAGTCCGAATTGATTTTCAAGTGCTATGACTGCAGCAGTGCTGTGAACCCTCGTCTCTCAGAAACCACCTGTATTTGTCCCCCCACTACTTGACCAGCTGTCTATAGGTGAGCAGCAAGCATCAGCTGTTCCTGAAGTCTGATTGCAATGAGGGCAGCAATTCCTATAGCTTTTTTAATGATAATTATGAAAATCCTTACATTTGCCATTTACAAGGACTTTACATAGTGGCATTAATTTCAGGAAGTCAATAATGCTCCCTTTTGAGATCCTTACTGAATCTTGACTAATTCCTCTTGACCAATTATACACAAATATAAAGGGATTATAGGCCTCAGAGGAGTAGGACAGTTTAAAAAAACATAAATCAGCTTGCCATGAGCAGTTAGGTCTTTTGAGGTTGAAGGTGAATTTCTTTGCTATATAACACCTCCTGAATCTGTCAAAAACCTAAGTTCTCTATAATTTTGTAGAAGACTTAACACCTGGAGTGCTCTAATAATTGATGGTAAGAAGAAAGCTCTGTACATTTGAAGTTAGTTTTCTATGTGAAATGTATCTAGTGCTGTTTAAATAAAATATAAATCTCCTTTAGTGGGAGAGAAGAATAAGAAAAGTATTGAGGAGAATTAGAAAAGTATCAAGGAGATTTTCCAGTGACTTCTTATTCTGAAAGGGACATTTCTAGTTCTATTCAAGAAATTAATTTGATCTACAGAGCCTTTAAAACTAATTTTAATCCTTCAGAACTTGCAATATATTCAGTTATTTAAAATATTAATAAGTGCTCACTTTTAACAACATTTGAGATTGCTATCAGCTGCTCTTCAAGCTCCCTGGCTTTTGTTGAGTGATGAAAAGGGTTTCAGGCTAGATGTAGCAGTGAGGTTAGAGGTAGAGGGATAAGAAGGGTATTCTATAATGCACACTTTATAGGGTATAGAGTCTGAGTGGCCTAAAGAAAGGGCATATCACAATCTTACCTCCTCCAGAATAATCTAAAGTTTGATTCAGTTATTCACAGTAAAAAGGGTTAGAAATGTCAAGTATCATCATTTATGCTAAAATACCCTCCCTGAAACACACAACACTGAGCAAAATCAAACTAACCAAAATCCCAAATTCACTTAACACTGACTCCACTATATAAAAGCAATGCCAGTATTTATCCATGTTATTATCTGGCAAGAAGTGGATCTTGACTCTGGCTGCTCAAAGACAAATATTAATAAAAATCTGAATTTCTGCCTTATGGGAAATTACTGACTTTTCTCCCTGAATCAGGATGAAAAGTTGATTTCTTTCTTAAAGTGTATTTCTGTTTAGAATGGAAATCAGAAATTCAGAAATAATGTCTGTTGGTTGTTACTTTTTTCCTTTTAAAAACAAAATGTAATATTCAAACATTCATTAGAATCCCAGTTCTCAGAGATATTGTTTCCCTGAATTACAGGGGAAAACAATTTCAATTAAAAATCCCTGACCACTCCTTAGTATCAACTGCACTTTAGCCCTAATTCTCCTTTTTGCTTTTAATTGCATTTGCCATGGCACGCTAGCACAAAAATTGAGTCTTTCTGCCCCCATTTCTGCATCACACAGAGGCAAAACCAGCAAGATGGTACTTATTCTAGTTTCACTTTTACGCAATAGATTTACGTTCAAGATGTTTCCTCTCCTGGGGTCACTCCTGTGTATTTTTAAACATTTGAAGACATTTTTGCACCTCTTTCACAGACAAGGTTTTTCAGTCTACTCACTGTGTAGACTCAGCCAGCTCTTATAGCTGTGTGCAAGCCTCAAAGAGTAAGCCCTGGTGTGTGACACAGGCTGCTTAGAATATACTTACTTTGATAACATATTAGTTTTCAAGAGGGATTTGAGCTGGGCAGCAGCATCACAGGCAGTTTAGACAATTGTGGGATAAATCAAGGCAAGTGTATCTATTTGAACAATCAAATCCATCATTTCACTCTGATATTTTTTCTTACTGTTTTGTTACAGACACCAATATCATACCCTCAAACAGAGGCTCAGTTAACATGGAAAGTGAAGTGTCAGATCACTTGTGCTAAATGGACAGTTTTTCATCAGTCTGTTTGATAATGAAAGGCCCTCTCCTCTGCACAAAGGCTAATTTTAAATACCTACCTACAAAAGCATGGGGTAAAGTCAGAATTGGAATGAATGTTACCTGCCTCTTTATTGTAAAAGCATTCTCTGAATATGAGTTCCCCAAAAGTTGTGACCTGAATGTCAGCTGACGGGTTAATTAGGCACCTGATCCTGTTTCCAGAGCTGATGGCATAAGTTTGTTTGTTCAAGAGCAAAGCAAAAACAAGGCAATCAGACAAAATTTTTGCTGAAAGAAGGACAGAAGTGCTAAGAATTGATTGCATTTTCTAGCTAAAGACAAACTTTGCCAAATGCTCTATCATTCTGTTTTTCTCTTTGCTGTCATGACTAAGTCCCTCTTTTCTCCTTCAGGTCCCTACTTTCTATGTTCACAGACAGGTTATTTCCTGGCTTACAGACTGGCATTTTTTGGCTCCAGAACTGCTAAGTCACTGTCTATAAGCAAATATTTCACTCTGAGCTTTCCTCTAGACCATTTTAGTTCACACACACCTTTGTGGGGTTTTTTGTTTGTTGGGGGTTTTTTTTGTTGGTCTCATTTCTCCCTCCTTCCCCCCTTCTTGCTGACACTTATAAAACCTGATTATGTCTAAAAGCAAAAAAGTTTGAAAAAGACTGTCTAGAAACTACAGTAGACAAACTAGGTGAGATGGGCTTTTTTTGCAGGGATTGTAAGACTATAGACTTTGCCCATACAATAGACTTTGCCATACATCAGAAATAATATTTATAAACAACATCTCCAGTCTACAAATGAGTATTAATTAATAGGGAATAATTAATTATTTCATAATAACTATAACTTCACATAACTGCTAGCTGTTATGTTGCTATAAAAGCATGGCCACCTATGTCTGAACTATTCACTAAGAGCCCATTACAGTCAAAGGACAGAAGTCAGCAGTTCCACATCTGTCTTGATTCGGAGAAAACTCCAGGAACAAACTTGCCAACAAAGTTTTCAAACTGACAAGCAGGCATTCTTTATTGCAGTGCCAGGAGACATGGGGGATATCTCCTCCTAATGTGTGTCTCTCAATTGCCACACAAGCCATCCTTTTATAGCCACTGGGCATACATACATATTCATGAGGCTACGCATGGATTACATAATTTTCCAGAAAGTTCCCTGTATGCATACAAAATTGTGGTGGTGGTCTCTGAGGGTAGTTTACTTCTTCCAACAATCTTCATCACTTCTGCCTTTGAAGCACGCGCAGTAGATGCTCATAACAGTTTAATTGGTTCGTTAGCACCAGAGGCATAATAATCCTTCTATCCTCCTACTTATCAGTTAGTTTAACTGTAGCCCATCCTGGACACCTGCGGTTCCCAGATACTCCTTATCCCTGTATCCTGTTCTTCTAGACCGTTTTTCTTACAACTATGTCAACTATAACAATTTATCTTGTGAGAATTCTCAGTATGTTCTCTAGCTGTACTCTATTTTTTTCTCTATGTATCATGCACCTCAGTAATTTTCCATTGCTACTGTTACAAAGCCATCAAACTTAACATTACTTAAAACTAATTCTAAAGGTTTTTATATTCCATTTTGTGATTTTGTGCCCCCTTGTCTCAGTCTTAAGTTTATGCCCTAACAAGAGAAGCTAACTTTTACCTTAGAAATGTTTCATTACACTAGTTTTAGGTGGTGTCCGATTTTCTAAATCAACATTGCACAACTGAAAATTAGTCATGATCTCTTCTGGAGAAGACTGCTCAGGCCACAGATGTAGCGTCAAGCTCTTCATTCCTCTGAAAAGGAGAAGAGAAACAGCTAGGAGCATCCACACAGCACTCAAAATATATGCAGTGCAATATACCCAGGAGAGAGAGATCCAGTGACAGTCAAGAGGTAAAGCTTCTGGAATGGTGGATTCATACTGACTCCTGCTTAATATTTTATAAAGTATATGGTTTTGGCCATCTGTTTTTAAAATAGGATTTAGCATCCTTTGTCCCCAGGCCAGCACGTGTGGAGGAAAAACACACTATAAGCAAGCTGGAGGTGAGGATTAATAGCCATAGGCTGGTGTGGAAATGAAGAAATCAGAAATTATTTCTCTCTTCTCATGTGTTCATTTCACTAGATGTATGAGGTAAGCTGACAGAAATATTTGCCCCACAGATCATTCCAAGAATCTAGCAAGGCACTCAATATGCAACATGGGAGACACAACAGGATCTTTCCTGGGGCTTCAAACACAAGGCACAGACTTTTGTTACAAGACATTATTGTATGAGTACATCCAAAAGAAATTCAACTAAAACCTACAGGATAACTCACCTTAAACAATTGGAAATATCAATAATTTCCTAGCCGCATGTAACACACATACTGGCTATTAATACCAAGTCATAGCGATTTCTCTTATCAAAAAGATTTAGTTCCCTTAGAGTTTATTATTATAGATATTGTCAGAAGAACACTTTAAAAGTAATTCCACTGGTTTTATTTTTTCTACAGGGCCAGGACTGTCTCTTCTTATGCACCTATAAAGTATACTATAAACTGGCAAGTCTCTCTGGTGTGGAGGGGTAAATAGTACAGCTAACAACTCTGGCATTTGCTTGTCTAGTATATCTACCCACATCCTCACTTTATAAGGCAAAGGTGGTTTTGTTTGTTCTTAATTTTCTTGTCTTTTCCCTGCTTCCCCTTTCCTGCCATAAGCTCTATGGCTGAACTGAGCAGCACAGTGAATGTGCACAATCAACACTGGCAGCTTGTTGAGGTTACATGCAATAATTCAAACCCAACTAGACAGTATCCAGGAAGGACGGAGGGATGTGAAGCAAATATTTGGAATCAGCTGTGATGGTCAAGTGTCCTTTTAACTCATTCTACAATGCGTCTTGCACTACTGTCAATTAAACTGTAGTGCCTGTTTTACAGTTCATCTCCCTGAAGTGCAAGCCAGGTCAGTATTTATGGAGGCAGCTGTACATGTACGTACAGTTGCCATGAATCCAAGCATGAGTTTTTTGTTATAATAGTTCTCCACTGAAAAAATAATGCAATATGTTGTAGCTTACCAACTATATTTTTCAGCTTAAGTGTACTAAGCTTATACGTTCCTTGTAATTTTATGACTGTTAGTAGTATATCAAGGCTGGTATAAAATTGTTCAGTGTGAATATTATGATTTACTATTTGGTCTGATAAGATGTGCACATAAGAATTCATCTGGGAATCAGGAAAAGCAAATGTATACGCTTCTGTGAAGATTGAAGTCAATATTTTAACATTCTTCTGATTATTTGAACTTTTTCTTGCCTTCTGAGCAGACGATTAGGAGCTCACACAGCTTTAAAAAGGCTTACTTCTGAGTTTAGTCAAATGAGTAAACCAGGGTGAATAATTAACTTGAGAAAATGTAGTTTTCAACCACATCCAAGCTCCTTATCCTTGTGGATATCGGAGAGTTCTCACATGTAGTACATGATCTCCAGATGGTATTTCACTGCAATTGCTGCCATTTGCAAGACTCTGCCCTGGTGCTTGGTGTGGCACTGGTAGTTATCCTTCTGTTTGACTTTTCTGTGCTTCTCACTGCTTACAGTAACAGCCTTGTGGCTCTTGGTTCCAGTCTCGCAGCTGGTGCTATATATCTTCACAGGACTTAGGAATATAGCTATGGGAGACATTATGTGGGGATCTGTTACAGACCGCCTGATCAAGGAGAACCTGCAGATGAAGCACTCCATAGACAGATAGGAAAAGCCTCACGCTCTCAGGCCCTTGTTCTCATGGGTGACTTCAACCACCCTGACATCTGTTGGAAAGACGGTACAGCCCGGCACGAGCAATCCACGAGGTTCCTCGATTGTGTAGAAGCCAACTTCCTTCTGCAAGTAATAGAGGAGCCAACAAGGAGAGGTGCCATGCTTGACCTCGTGCTCACCAACAGGGAAGGGCTCGTTGGAAATGTGACTCTCCAGGGCAGCCTTGGATACAGCGATCACGAGATGCTCGAATTTGAGATCCTCAGGACAGTGAGAAGAGCGTGCAGCAAGCTCACTGCCCTGGACTTCAGAAGAGCAGACTTTGGCCTCTTCAGGAACCTGCTTCAGAAGGTTCCATGGGATACAGCCCTAGAGGGCAGGGGGGCCCAAGACTGTTGGTTGATATTCAAGGATCACCTGCTGCAAGCTCAGGAGTGTTGCATCCCGACTAGAAGTAAGTGCAGCAGGAGGGCCAGGAGACCTCCTTGGATGGATAAGGAGCTGATGAGGAAAATTCAAATGAAAAAAGAAGCTTATAATAAGTGGAAGCAAGGACAGGTGGCATGGGAAGAGTACAGGGATGTTGTCCAGGAAGCTAGGGACCAGGTTAGGAAAGACAGGCCCAGTTAGAATTAAACTTAGCTAGAGGTATTAAAGATAACAGGAAGGGATTCTACAGGTACCTAGCAAATAAAAAACAGACTAGGGAGAATGTAGGCCCCCTCAGGAAGCTCTGGGGAGAACTGGCTACACAGGATTTGGAGAAGGCTGAGGTTCTGAATGACTTCTTTGCCTCGGTCTTCACTGCCAAAGGCTCTGACTGCACCACCCACGTACTGGAAGGCAGATGCAGGGACTGTGAGAATGAAGACCTTGTGCCCACTGTAGGAGAGGAACTGGTTCGAGACCATCTTAAAAATCTGAACGTGCACAAGTCCATGGGTCCTGATGAGATCCGTCCGTGGGTCCTGAAGGAGCTGGTGAATGAAGTTGCGAAGCCACTGGCCATCATATTTAAGAAATCATGGCAGTCAGGTGAAGTTCCTGACGACTGGAAAAAGGGAAATATAACCCCCATTTTCAAGAAGGAGAAAATGGATGACCTTGGGAATTACAGACCAGTCAGTCCCACTTCTGTGCCTGGCAAAATCTTGGAGCAGATTCTCCTGGATGGCATGCTAAGGCACATGAAAATCAACAAGGTGCTTGGTGACAGACAGCATGGCTTCACTAAGGGGAAATCCTGCCTGACCAACCTGGTGGCCTTCTATGATGGGACTACAGAACTGATGGACAGGGGTAGAGCAGCTGATGTCATCTACCTGGACTTGTGCAAAGCGCTCGATGCTGCCCCACATGACATCCTTGTCTCTAAATTGGAGAGACATCAATTTGATGGATGGACCACTCTGTGGATAAAGAACTGGCTGGATGGCCACACACAAAGAGTTGTGGTCAATGGCTCAATGTCCGGCTGGAGACCAGTAACGAGGGGCGTCCCTCAGGGATCGGTGTTGGGACTGTTCTTTTTCAACATTGTTGGTGACATGGACAGTGGGATTGAGTGTGCCCTCAGCAAGTTTGCCGATGACACCAAGCTGTGTGGTTCGGTTGATACCCTGGAGGGAAGGAATGCCATCCAGGGGGACCTTGACATGCTTGTGAGGTGGGCTGATGCCAGCCTCATGAAGTTTAACCATGCCAAGTGCAAGGTCCTACACCTGGGTTGGAGCAATCCCAAGCACAGCTACAGGTTGGGCAGAGAAGAGATTCAGAGCAGCCCTGTGGAGAAGGACTTGGGGGTGTTGGTTTATGAGAAAATGAACATGAGCCGGCTTCAGTGTGCGCTTGCAGCCCAGAAAGCCAACTGTATCCTGGGCTGCATCAAAAGCAGCGTGACCAGCAGGTCGAAGGAGGTGATCCTGCCCCTCTGCTCTGCTCTTGTGAGACCTCACCTGGAGTATTGTGTGCAGTTCTGGTGTCGTCAACATAAAAAGGACATGGAACTGTTGGAACAAGTGCAGAGGAGGGCCACGAGGATGATCAGGGGACTGGAACACCTCCCGTATGAAGACAGGCTGTGGAAATTGGGGCTGTTCAGCCTGGAGAAGAGAAGGCTGCGTGGAGACCTCATAGCAGCCTTCCAGTATCTGAAGGGGGTCTATAGGGATGCTGGGGAGGGACTCTTCATTAGGGACTGTAGTGATAGGACAAGGGGTAACGGGTTAAAACTTAAACGGGAAGTTTAGGTTGGATATAAGGAGGAAATTCTTTCCTGTGAGGGTGGTGAGGCACTGGAATGGGCTGCCCAGGGAGGTTGTGAATGCTCCATCCCTGGCAGTGTTCAAGAACTGGTTGGATGAGGCCTTGGGTGATATGATTTAGCGTGAGGTGTCCCTGCCCACGGCAGGGGGGTTGGAACTAGATGGTCTTAAGGTCCTTTCCAACCCTAATGATTCTATGATTCTATGACTTGGCAACTTGAAAGCATCATCCCCCTGAATTCTCCCCCAGTCCCAGAGTACCTGCCATCTTTCCTCTTGATAAATAGCACTATTACATAGAAAGTGGTCACAACAAACTGTCAAGTGATATACACTAAGCTAAAGCTCTCTCTGTCTTACACCACAGCTAGAAGGAAGCCCCTGAGAAATCTGTCTCTACTTGCTTGCTACATACCACATAGCCCATAGCCAGACTGATCTCTTCTTTGCCAGGACTATGTTTACTGGTAAGGATATGATTTTTAGCTCTTCAGCCTGCTCAGAGGTGAGACTTGATCTTATATGTCATTCTACCCACTGGTCTTCCCAGGTGCTCCCACATTTTTTTTAAGACAATGAAATGGTGCCCCAGGTTGCCTGTCCTCTTTGGTCTGAATAACGGTCCCTCGACATCTCGGCTTTCCAGCTCAGCAGCTCTGCATTTGTGAGCCTGACACTTGACTTTTCCTAAAGCAGCTGGGCCTTGCAAGTGAGAAGGTTTCCCTTGCTTTCCCTTGCTGGGAGGAAGCATCTGCTCTATATGAACATCTCTTGCATCTAAAGGCTTGAGGAAGATCTTCCACACCACAGAGGAGTACTGAACCATGGCTGCAGTCAGTTTCTCCCTTAATTTGTTCCCAACAACTAATTATCTACAAAGACTGAAATGGAGTCGAGAAACTTTTCTGAGGTATTGACAATGAAATTAAAGCCCCTCTCCACAATTATGCAGATCTAAGCCTAGAGCTTGTGACATCCACATGATAGATGTGGTTTGATGATGTTTTCCTTGCCACTCAAAGAAAAGAGCTTCTGATATGTGAACTTTTCCTCTCTTCTACTATCTTTTTCCAAAAGGAAAAAGACATTTCAAAAAATAAATAAATTCTCATATTCAGTGGAATATTCACTTTTGTTGGAAAAAGTCAGATAATTTAGTACATATTTAAAGAATACTTGGAGACATTTCAATAAAAATGTTGCATTTAAACAAGTATCCTTCCTCTACAGACATACAGATGAATCCATTGAACAATTAGTGAAATAAAACAATTAACTGTTTTTGTTCCCTAGCAAAAAAGTCACATAATCATTTTCTTGGGAAAGGTGTCATGTGGGCACTTGGCACACTGATAGACAAAGGTCTGTGAGTAACATTGTGATTATAATCCTGATTTTTATATAGGTTTGGCTCTATAAAGTCTGAACATCCTTAATAAACACTTCACATTTATAAAAAACTACAGGTGTTAGCCAGTAGTTCATGATTTATTTACCAGTCTAATTCAGTGGATTTTTTCCCTACATTCTGATCTAGTCAGTTTCTCTTGATTTATTCAAGTTATTTTTCCCCTTTCAATAGCCTAATAGCAAACTATTTACTCCAAAGTATGAAAATATGTATTGAATCTCCATGGCATGGGTTAGCTATGGTTACTCAGCTGTGTCAGGGGAGCCTGTTTTGTTCAGCGTGGAAGGGAGTGAATCTTCCCACGTAATTTATAAACTTCCTTTGCATGAACATTGGGCCTTAAAACTTCCCTTCCCATATGATAACACAAAGAAAGGTGTTAGCCTAAAGAAGCTTCATGCACAATTGAAACCGATACCCACAGATTTCTCTTTTGGAGTATTCTCTCTCTTGTGTTTGGAAAGTACAGTACTTCTATTGACCAGATACATCGCAAAAGTAGAAGAATAAACTGCAAAAACCATAGGAGGTAGAAGCTTTCATCAAAAGAATATAAAATGGCGGAAGAGACATTCTTGCTGAGCTATTGGACTGCATAATTGTCCAGGGATTTTTCTACTGAAGCTTGCAGACATTTTTTCAGTGGAACAGTTTTTCCACCGGAACAGTTTTTCCAGCAGAAAATGGTGATTTAATAAAATTGAAACTTTTCACAGCTGTACATTGATTTCTCCTAAATTTTTGATGGATTATTATTGAAACAACTTGTTGAGGTGGTATTTCAACTTGTTTTATAGTAACAAGAGCTGATATAAAGAGAAGTGTTTAAAACCTTTTTTTTAAAGGTTTTTAATGAACCTAAATATTAAGACTTCAACATTCTTTATTAGGGTGAAGGGAAACTTTTTCTCATATCAGCAGCTCCTGCAGATGAGCCATTCAACTCTGCCTTGAGGCCTCCTGGTGCTCCTTTACCCTCCGGGAGACCAACAGAGTTTCCTTAGCAGCTTTCACCCCTTCTTCCATGTTAACAACATCCTTTCACTCCATACCAGATCAGGGAGGGAGGGTGAGAGTGTGCAGCTATGCTGTTCCCCTAATATACCTCTGAGTTTGTGAAAAATTCAAAACTTCAAGGCTTCAGAATGATCCAGATAGATAAATAATTTCCTTGCAGTTCCTCCTCCACAAACACCAGAAGTGTCCAGCTCCCATAGCCTCTTATGATAAAATTATTGACTTTTCTATAATCTCTAGATTCCTCCTTCTCCTGTTTTCTCTCACAGGTTTTCTGTCTTCCAGACTTGGCAAGTAACTTACCAAAACAAACACTGCATGAATACTGAGAACAACATCTGATTAAATGCTGCATGGTAATTGTAGCCATATTTTATTTCTATTTTCAAACAGTAGAACAGAATAAGCTCCATTAAAAGTCTGACCTTTGAAAGCCACAATACTTCACTTATCTTGAGAGAGCACTTCCTTCATAGCAAGGTCTTTTTGCTGGTGCACAGTTCCATCTGATCTCAGAAACAAAATAAGTTGCTCTGAGCATTTTAAGTACAATTCAAAGAAAAAACATCTTAAATTCTGCAATGTTCAGTCACATTTTGAAGTAGCTTTCTCAAATATTTTGAAAGACTTCAACCAGTCAACTTTTCAGAATAATTTATGCACTTGAAGTTCTTAAATGAGATGGCAGATGCCAAACACTCTGTTAAAACACTTCATAACACAAACCAGACCTATACCATTGACCATCATCAGGGAATAACTTAGTTGCAGTCCAGATTTAAAAAAAATAAAATAAAATGTTTAATTCCAAGATGAGCAGCTTACACAGTAAGGTACCCAAGAACCATAGGTTAAATCAACACTTAATTTGTTAAACTTAATTGTTCTCTGCTTTCACAGTTTTTTTTTCCAAAACTAAAAGCAGAAATACTAACAAAGGGGCTGCATGCAGAATACGTCCACAGCCTCCTCTAAAAACTTACAAAAACATCCTCTCATGAAATTCCTGGCTTTTAATCTTACTCCACAGTCTTCTGAAGGTTCTGGTATGGCCTATGTGGTCTATAACTAATGTATACTCATTATATTTCTACTGTTAGTCTACTTGAGCAGTGGTAAGGAAAATAGCATCCTATATCACTGCAGAGATCTTGTCAATTAAATGCAGAGAGCAGTTCAGTATCTGTATACACAACTGTACCGTTGAACTGAAAGTACACAGGAACTGTTGGGAATATGCCATGCTGCCTGTATGTACTATTACTCTGTAAAATACTTCAATACTGCAATAAAATCTGCCAGCTGCAACTCACTGTGCTTCACATCAAATCAAATGGCATAAGTGTGTGGAGCCAGGACCAGTGTCAGCTATTATGTGGCAGTTTTTCCTAAGGGGACATGCTGACAGACAATCAAAACTTTTCTTTAATATTTCATATTGTGTTTCTGCTAGTGAGACTACCTGTCATGTAGCAATCATTCTTTGTTTGTGACAGAGAAATAAAAACTGAAAACAAAAGAACTTGGATACCCATCTCAAATGTTTCAATTCAATGAAGTTTGTTCATGTCTGGGTTAGGCTTTGAACAGCCATATGCCGTGGTGTGGTCGTGGACTTAGGTTAGTCATTTTGGGGAACATCAGATACCCTTAACTGAAAATCCAAGGCTAGCTTGCAAAAACTGGGCTCAACATACACACACAAACTCTCCTAACATAGCACACTCACTACAGTGGAAGGATGTCACAGATGAAAATACTCAGCCAGGATGGGCTGAGCATGCAAAATCTGGATTTGATTTGAACTACCACTGCAGGGCAGTGAAATGTGGTAACAAATACTTGTCATACCACATTGGTCAAAGTCTCAGCTTCTCTGTTATAACAGCAGAAGTAAAAGCAACAAGCAAACAAAACTCCCAAGCTCAAAGGAATCCTTCCCAAACTGGAAGTGTGTTTGTACCATATTGTAGTACAGAGGACTTGGTGCATTGTCAGCATTACAGACTGATTGCCTTTGTCCTGAACACTGGCTAGAGTAAACTTTATATCATTATATACTGATGAATTGTACTTTATGCAGAGCATTGTGGTCACGGTGTAAATCAGGAATTTTGTAGTTTGAGAACCTCACATCTATCCTCTATGCGCTAACAAAAAATAATTTCCCCCTGCAGATTCTGCTATGCAAATCACTTGCTTTTAACAGAACTGCTAACATTTACATTCCTTTAAACCAATGTATTTTAAAAGCAAAACCACAAAAGTAACTGTCCAACATGTTACACTGGATACTTAATCCCTTTCTAGTTCATACAGTAAAATCACCTATTCTTGGCCAGGGCTCCATTGCCCGTGAATCAAACTTTTTCGTCCTCATTCCTCTATACATCTCTCCATATAGAGTCAGGGTAGAGACAGAAAAGAATGGATGTGTTTCTTCTTATTTAGTTTTCCATCACTGTCCACACCCAAAAACATGGGTCCTAGAGCTTGCTCCTTTTTATGCACCATAACCTTGATTAACTATGTACCTTCTTTGCTCAGGAATTGCCAGGGAGACAGTTGAAAGACCAGACCCTTGGAAACCACCACACAAAAGACTAAAAGAAAGAAAAACAGTACAGGTGAGAGCAGCAAATGGGGCTCATACCCAGATCTGGGAATACAGGTGGGCAGATAACACTTGCTGTAAGAAGCTAGAAACGATGAAACTGATGGATGGAGGCTTAGGCTGGATGAGAACAAAGGAAGGGCAAAGCTGCACATTTGTGAAGGGCACTGTTTGGAAATAGACAGAAGAAAAAAATTACATCAAAGGGTTCAAGTATGCAGTAAGACATTTTAGGATTAAGGTTTGCTGATCCAAACTTCTAAACTATTGGAAGTTCACCCATCACTAATCTTGTCCCCCTTCATTTATGAGAAAACATGACCAAATATAATCAGTTACAGGATTCTAGGATATGGTTATATCAAATTATGTCTGCTATAACAAGATGCAGTGCAGTGGCATGGCCTGCATTTCAGCTGTAGTAGAAGTCAGCTTTTTCCTTTGGATGTCACATCTTACTACAATTTACTATCTGGAAGACTTGTAATTAAAACCATATGTTTCTTTTTTCATTTTTTTTTTTTTTTTTTTGTGCACATAAGGGGTTCCACATTTCTATCAACTTTGACAACTGTAAACTCATCTCTCTGTCTCCACTAACTTGTGGCCCAACTACAAGTAATAAGAGTAATTTGGAGAACAATATTTGGTTACACTCTATTGCTGAAAATTGCTGCTTTCCTCTAATGGCCTGAAAAGTACAGAGCTAAACCAGTTAATCTGAAATAAACTAAAACTGAAAGCTACATTTTAGATTTGGGCAATTATATTCTTTTAATTAACGCAACATCACTGTGCAACAACTTACTGCCTTTTCTAACAGCAAGGGTACATTTAGGACAGGTACTGATTTCTTTGGCGATGCAGAGTGGATATAAACCTGTCACACCTGAGAGACTTTGATACAGAGAAGTCTGTCATGAGAATAATGCTGACATACCTGGCTACATGCCACACTCCTGCCCACAGGTACATCATATATAGAACTGCTAATGGAGTAGACTAAAGACATTTCTGAAGTATTACTTCATTTTGGCTGCTGCCAGCTACCCTTGTGAGTGCCTGCATGCTTGTTTCAGTCTTGAGCAGTCTTAGGGACAGGTAGCGCAAAAGTAATGTGTGCAGACCTCACCGCCTCTCCAAGCACTGAGACCAGGACCAGTTCTGTGTGGCCTTTGTGTTAAAAAGGCATGAAACCCCTCAGAAGGGCTCACATTTATCTGCCATTCATTGGACTCTACCCATAATTTCAGCATTTTTTCCATGTTAAATTGCAGCCTGGCTAGGTGAATTTTTGGCTGGTTTCTGGTCACCTGCAGACAAGTTCATGTTCTGGCATTGTGACTTTGCATCCTATCCCTGTAACAGGAGCAGAGAACAGCCAGACAGGGCAATGCAGATAGATATTGCAGGAATGAAGGCTAGACACCACAATTCAACACATTTTGATTAATTTCTGTGGCTAACTCCATCTCTCATCTTCAGACAGCTTTCTTCCAGATCTCTTAATAAAGACAAGGCCACATAGCAGATTTTTACCATGCTGTCTATCTCAATCTCTCTCATCAATAGATACATGAGATGATAGCCCTACAAATATCATAGCTAAACTTTCCGGTTATGGCATGAGGGTCAACTGTTCAGTCAATGTAACCAAACTCCATTGACTTCAGTTGAAAGACACCCATATATCAACAGAGAGTCTTTCTCCCTTCCAGCTTTTTCCTTTCTCCCTGTCCAAAAAGCCCTAAACCCACATACAAACAGGACAATTTTTCAAGAGGATGCTGTTCACAAGTTTATTTACTGGAAATATTTCTGTTTTGGAGAGATTTTCAACATCAACATTACTGCTCATCTAGTCATATAATTACACAATATTCATGCACAAATGCAAGATGCTTTAGGAAACATTACTTCTCCCTTACTTTGCATTTTCTTTATTTCACCATAACACCCACTCAAACTGCACCCTGCTCTTTTTTCTCTCAATAACGAGGGCATACTAATGTGTCTTTAAGCATTCACTACTGGAAAAACATATAACGGAGTTTTATGTTCTCAAGTCATACTGTGGGTTCAATGGATGTTTCTACTAAACTGTTGGATCTATAGAAAATCAATCAACTAAATTCTTCTTATGTGTCATTATAAGAAAACTCTCTACATTGAAAAAAACAAGATTCACTTTATCTAAAATTTATATTTATCTCTGTCATTAATTTTAAGCAAGAATAAAACCTAAACAACAAACCACAACAAAACAAACTGGAGGGACAAAACCAATGTTTAAGTTCCATAAACTACTTTAACAAAAAAAAAACAACAAACCTGTTGGAAGACAAGAGTGTCAAGTTACTGCATTGCCAGATTATTTAATTTCAGAAATACTGATTTTTTTTTCACTTTCAAAAATGCCATTTTTATTGCTTTAAAAAGGTTCCAAATTAAAAGTTCAAGGGTGAAACATAAGATCATATAACAAGATGCCCCAAAAAACAAGACATTCTTGTGGGAGAAGGAAAAATTTTTCTCTCTTACTCCTGTCCTACAACCCTTAGAAGAAAAAATTCCGTTCTGTTTTCACTAAAACATTCTACACTCCTTCCCCCCACATCTGATATGGCTGCATTTACTCAGCACTACTTTAAAAATACCTCCAAGGGTCATGGTTAATGCCCACATGAGGCATGAGCTAACCTGTGGTGGCATATATACTAGAGTTGAATTTGCATGAGTGATGAACAAGGACAACTGGAAAAAAAAACAATTACCAGTACAGAGAAAAGTCATAATATCACCATGTAAAACAAAATGTGGTTTTACAGGCACTTTTTGAGTAGGAAAAGAGGTTAAAAAAGAGTACTACAAAATTTTGTCTTTTAGGGTGAGATGTGCTTAGTAGCACTACCCTTCATTATTCCAAACAAAATTATTAATGTCTGTCATTCCTCATCTTCTGCCTAACTGGGAGAAGCTGACTGCTAAAGGGCAGGAACCAGTCAGCAGAGTTTTTCCATAGACAGCAGAAAACAGCATGCATGTATATATATATATATATATATATATGAATAAAATGTGTATATGCATACAAACACAGATGTTGCATTATCATCAGTAACTTTATCAAACCCACATTTAGTATCTGCCCAGATCCCAGTAACAGTCACCAGCAGTTTATGGTAAAATATTCAGGTACTGCTCTGAAATTATAACCCATTGCAACCACATGTTTTTGTTCCTGAACAGCCTATGAATTCAGTCAAAAAAATATGAAATATGGTGTTATTTTGGGGAATATTCCATACAGAAAGCTTTCTGCATTGTGTGGGTTAAACATTTATGCAGAGCACTACTGCTGATGGACATTGACTCTTATCAGCCATGCCAGAACCTGGAAACCTGTTATCCTGCTTGTTTTACTGAAAAGGTAATATAGAATCACAGAATCATAGAATAGTTAGGGTTGCAAAGGACCTTAAGATCATCTAGTTCCAATATACCTTGATGTGTTTCAGAGAGCCTTGCTGATGCACTCTGTACTCCAATCTCACAAAAAATGATGTAATAACCTGTCTTGCACAACAGCAGCTGACCATTGCCAGGAGAATGTCACCTCTAAAACTGCTTCTAAGTGGGATGACAGCAGTTTGCCATTTTTAAGAGCACAGCATCTGAAGCACATGATACTAAGAGCCAGCTGTGAGGTTGGACTGCATTAAGAAATAGGCTTCTATAAGTCTCCAGCCAAGAAGTTCATTCTCTCCTCTTTGCATTTTGTAGCATCTCCTGTATAGTACTGGTCAGACCATATGTTTTGGCTGCATTTTTAAATTATAAGAGAAGCCCAGGCTAGAATTTCAGTGAACTAATCTGATGTCAATTAGGTCCTTCTTTTTCCCTTTTTTACCCTGGATATTCATCTTACATTGGACTGCAGTTTCAAACCTGCATTCAAATGGGAGCAGCAATGTTATTTTAAAGTTATTGATTCAAAAAATGGCAAGGGAGAAATTCTGGGTTGTTATGCTGAAAGTACCTGAAATGAGAAACCTGTCACAAGGAAAAGGATTATCTTGTGCTTAAGAGGAATTGGAGCCTGTGAGTGTCATGCACCAGATGTGCAAAAACTGTAGCCAGAGACATCACCTACCACTATGCCATTTAAGGTGTCACTGCAGAATGAGGATCTGTCTTAATCCTGGAAGTTTTGGAGAAGTGAAAATACACAGACCCAGGTGTACAATCAAGAGTCTTTAAAGCAGCTGTTGACTAATTTGTGCAATTTAAGTTGTCTTACATGTCACAATATGTACCCAGCCTTGTACTTTTCTGAGTGACACTGAACATATATGTTTGATGTTGCATAGTGGGTCTGAAAATCACTTGGATAACACAAAGTCAGAACAGTTAGTTTGGTTAAAGAGCCTCAAGAAAGTAAACCTCAGAGGTACTGGGACTTAATTACATACTCTTACAATGTATGAGAGAGATAATATGCTCCTTCAGGGGAGAACAGGTGGTGGGTTCGTTTCTTTTCTTGGTGTGGACACCTGGGATCACCTCAACATGTGTGGCTGCCACCCACACCTTTCTCTGGGCAATCTTACCTCTGGACTTGGAAATTACATTGCATTTTACATCCCCCGAGGACTGTGTTAGTACTTTTATTGTATTAGAGGCTATTCATATATGCAGAGAAAGGACAGAGACAACACAAGAGCTAAGCCTTTGTAAAGACATATAGCCATTATACTGCGCTGCCATAGTTCAATGCACTAAGCTCTTAAAAAGGATGGCAAACAGCTCATTAGAGAGCAGAACTCAGCTCTGTGCCTTGAAATACCTCAAAAAGCTATATGTTTATTAGTTTGGAAAAAAGTTGCTTTAAAAGAGACAAACTATCAGCATCAGAAGATTATGTGTTCTATTTGAGCAGTGAATATTTCAAACACTATAAGCCTTGTTACAAAAATTAATCAGTGGCTATATGACAAGACTTGTCATTTTGCATCAAACTAAATTTTCACTTGCTATCACTAATGTAATTTGTTATGAAACTGCATTATCTTACCGTGCTTAAAGTAATTAAGGAAAAAATATTTAGAGCAAGTATTTGTTATATTTGTCACCTTATGACAAACTGACAGACTAGGAGTCATATTACATAAAGACACTGGTTGTGACTGTGTTGAACATGGTATTTCTAAGCTTCTTAAAAGCCCAAAGCATCTAGAGGGTCAGGAAAGTAAAATCCAACCTCACCTTGCACCTATAACTCTCTGCCCCTCCCTTAGGTAATTTCACAAATATTAGGGATGAAAGGAGTTTAAAAGGGCTTAAAGTGCCTGGAAAGAGAAGCTATGAGGAAAAAAAGATAGGTTTGTAGTTGCTTTGGCAACTAGTAAGTAGCTGCCCATGTGCTGACCTAGCACAACCTCAGTGCATAAGGCCCAGCAGGATTGTTCTGCTGCCTGAGCCAATAATACATAAAGTTTTATACTGCCCAAAGAATCTCTTATTTTTATCATCACTTTTCTATGATGGAGAAACACTAACTGCCCATTATACTAAAGATCGATTTCTGTAGCTTCTGCTGTAGAAATTTTGGCACAGCGACATGTCTGGCTTCAGAAGAGATCAGATTACACAGAAATCACAGAGTGATATAGTCACAGAGGAAACTCCCCCCGAAATTATTCACACTAACACCATCTTAAATACAGTGTCGAGATTTCCTGCACTGCTACACAGCCACTTTTATTCACGCACTTCAGAAATAATCAGCAGCAAGTGCAGGAGCTGGCACAAACATGTCCTTTGGTATAGTTATGCAACAGAGACATTTCACAATTAATTATTCTAAAAAAGATAAACTCCCCAAAACTGCCTAGAGAAATCCAGCATTCAAAACAACATTGAAATACTGAATCTGGGAAAACACCCAGGAAGTTGAGAGCATATACATGTTAATTATCTTTGTTGTGGGTGCTTTGGTATCTGAAGAAAAAGTAATAGTTAACTATATGAAGCTGAAAAGCATATACAAGCCATATACAAGATACAAGCCAAATAAAACTAACTGGAGTCTTTGCAAACCATTGTCCTTATGTTACAATGGAAGACTGGATGCATCCATGCTATTCAAACCTGTTCTGGTACTTGCTGGTGTCGTGGTTTAAACCCAGTCAGGTAATTCGTTCGCTCACTTCCCCCCCTTTTCTTGCCCTCCCCCTGCTCTCGGAGGGACGGAGAGGAAAATCGAAAAGAATGCAACTCCCACAGGTTGAGATAAGAACAGTTTAGTAACTAAGGTATAACACAGATCACTACTGCTACCACCAATGATAATAATGATACAGGAAATAACAAGGGAAGAGAATACATCATCTCACCACCAGCCGACCGATAACTCGCCCCCCCAGCCCGACCAAGCTCTGACCCGATACCTCCTCCAACCCTGCAGTCTCCCAGCCCTTCTGGCTAACTCCCAGTTACATCCTGGGCATGACGTGCTGTGGTATGGAATACCTCTTTGGTCAGTTTGGGTCAGGTGTCCTGTCTCTGCTTCCTCCTGGCTTCCCCTCCCCCCTGGCAGAGCATGAGGCTCACAAAGTCCTTGGCCAAACCAAAATATCCTTGTTATCAGCTCTGTTCCCGAGCTGAAAGTCAAAACACTGCACTGCACCAGCTACCAAGAAGGGGAAAAATGACTGCTACTGCTGAACCCAGGACAGCTGGGTAAAGAATTGGGCTATAGATGCCTATTTCTGACACAGGAGAAGAAACAGCCACTCAACTCCGGTTCATGTAGCAATCATTATACTCTAGAAGTAGTTTAGTCTTCCAAAAGAGGAAAAGTTTCAAGAAACTATTTTGGTATTTAAAATAAAGCATTTTAAGGGGATCTGAGTTTCTGGAGATGGATGGTTTATATTTTCCATAAATTAGCTCCATTTGATAGATCTTATGTAAATACCATGAAACCAAAGCACTTTTATATATCACAATTGTAAATGAAAGAGATTATACTAAGCATGTGTCCAAGCACCAGTCCACTGTAAATTTATCCCATCTTAACAGATATAGAGTGTTTTAGGCCAGCACAACAACATTTTGGCTTTCTCAGGTATCTTATCAGGAAAAGCTTACTTTTCCATCAGAGCCATAATTGCACTCTAGTAGATATACTAAATGTATGCTCCCAGGAAGGATTACCAAGTAAGCACTTACTATTAATGTTGCTGATAAAATATGGCTAAATTATTTTATAGCAGAAGAAACACCTGGAGGCAGGGGAAGAAAACTGCTTTTTAAGTCTCCCGTGGCACATTAATTCAGCTTATTTAAGTCAAGTGAAGTGCTGAGTGGTGATAGAAAGGAAATCTTGATGAAGCTCTTAAGATCTATTTACTGTCCTCTCTTGCACTGGGGACAACAGAATTACTCAGAGAAAAGGAACTGGTAAGAGTATGAGTAGCAGCAGTATAAGACCAGGAATATTTTGTAAATAAATAAATGCCACATCCAGATTAGTAAGTATTAATTGCTTCTTTCTACACTTCCCATTTGTATATCTCATTCTAAAGAGAGACAGCCCGGAGAAGAGAGGGCTCCAGGAAATCCTTAGAGCAGCTTCCAGTGCTTAAAGGGGGCTTATGAGAAATCTGGAGAGGGCTTTTTACAACAGAATGTAGTGACAAAGGAAGAGAGATTGGCTTCGAACTGAAAGAGTGTAGATTTAGATCAGTTATTAGGAAAAAATTCTTTACTATGAGGGTGGTGAGGCACTGCAACAGGCTGTCCAGAGAAGCTGTGACTGCCCCATCCCTAGAAGTTTCCAAGGCAAGGTTGGACAGGGCTTTGAGCAAAATGGTCTAGAAGTAGAAGGTGTCCCTGCCCATGGCAAAGCTGCTGGAACTAGATAAGCTTTAAGGTCCCTTCCAACCCAAACCATTCCATGATTCTATGATTGTCATTTGGTTTCCAGAGAGTCTTGATGCACGTATCTTCAGTCCTTTGTGCAGCAAGATTTTCTTCAAATTTAAACAGTTAATGTTCCTTCTTACATCCCTTTGGGAAGTTCACAGCACTGATGTCAAAGTTTCCCTGACAATCTGCAGTTCATGCCTTATGCTTGCCAAAAACCATGCCAAGTGCAAGGTCCTACACCTGGGTTGGAGCAATCCCAGGCACAGCTACAGGTTGGGCAGAGAAGAGATTCAGAGCAGCCCTGTGGAGAAGGACGTGGGGGTGCTGGTTGATGAGAAAATGAACATGAGCCGGCTCCAGTGTGCGCTTGCAGCCCAGAAAGCCAACTGTATCCTGGGCTGCATCAAAAGCAGCGTGACCAGCAGGTCGAAGGAGGTGATCCTGCCCCTCTGCTCTGCTCTTGTGAGACTTCACCTGGAGTATTGTGTGCAGTGCTGGTGTCCTCAACATAAAAAGGACATGGATCTGTTGGAACAAGTCCAGAGGAGGGCCACGAGTATGATCAGGGGACTGGAGCACCTCCCGTATGAAGACAGGCTGAGGAAATTGGGGCTGTTCAGCCTGGAGAAAAGAAGGCTGCGTGGAGACCTCATAGCAGCCTTCCAGTATCTGAAGGGGGGCTACAGGGATGCTGGAGAGGGACTCTTCATTAGGGACTGTAGTGACAGGACAAGGGGTAACGGGTTAAAACTTAAACAGGGGAAGTTTAGATTGGATATAAGGAGGAAATTCTTTCCTGTGAGGATGGTGAGGCACTGGAATAGGTTGCCCAGGGAGGTTGTGAATGCTCCATCCCTGGCAGTGTTCAAGACCAGGTTGGACAAGGCCTTGGGTGATATGATTTAGTGTGAGGTGTCCCTGCCCACGGCAGGGGGGTTGGAACTAGATGATCTTAAGGTCCTTTCCAACCCTAATGATTCTATGATTCTATGATTCTATGTACCTCGCACACATGCATATCACCTTATCACTGGTTCTGAGTAAATTAACTTAACCTGAACGTACCCAATTTTCATGGAATACATCTCTTTCAAGAGGTGATAGGAGCAGATTCTCATGCTTGATAGAAAGTTAGTAAGGGAACTTATTTAAGTCCTATTCAGCACAAGTAAAGCCATCAAGATCAGGCCTTGCATATTTAGAATTACTTTATGAATTAAATCTACATTTTCAGCCTGAAAAATTTATTAATTGGAAAGAAAATGAAAAAAAGTGTACATAGGCTTATTTTGGTCAGAACAAAAGCAGTCACAATAGTAATGCCCAAGTTTTACCTGCAGTCTGTTAGCTAAGGAACAGCAGTGGTTAGAGGAGCATGATTTAAAGCTCATCTAAAGCAAGCTGCTGGTGCTGTGTTATCTATGAAAACACACTGCTGTCTCAAGGAGTCCTGATAGCAGAGCAATGAACAAAGAGGACATACCATGAGAGGGTCATTAAACTAAGGCCTTTCAAGAGTTAGCATAGTCCCTCAGAGGTGTGCAGAGAAATAGCTCTCATCTCCACCATGTAAACCTCCATGAAACAGAGAAAACTGTACTACCTTTGTGCTGGTTACTGCCAGCAACGAAGGGATCTGAGAGCCAGGGACAAGGATCCTTAATACTGAAAAGATGTTCAAAACAAAAAAAAAAGACCAAAGCATTTACCAATCTTTCTCATATTGCAGGATTCCTTAAGTATCATTCTATCAAGTAAGTGTCCTTTTAAGAAACAAGAACACTGACATATCAGAGACTTAAAGAATCCATACAAAATTATTTAATGACATTTTAGGAAAAGAGCAGCAGACACAATTAACATCAGCCTAAACCTTTGCTTACAAAAACTGAAAGATCTATATTATTTCAACTTTTTTTCAGATTTTATTGGCTAAAGTTTCAGAGTTGATTGTTCAAAACTGAAAGCTGTAATTCTCTAGTTTACAGTGATGTACCGTTTAGAAATTCTGTAGAAAGCTTCATATAAGTCTATTAAATTATAGACAGTTTTTTCCAAAGGCAAAAAAGAAAACCTCTTTGGAGGGTAGACTATTATCTACTGCACCTTGCATTCTCAGATTGTAGCTTATCAATTTGTTATATTCCTTAGAAGTACAGAGATACAGAAAGTACAGATCTTCAAGAAAAAAAATCTGATCTATTTGAGAACCTAATTCCTGCAGTTTATATCATAAAAGTTGCCATAAACATACACTGAAATTAAGTGTTTTTTTTATATGAGAGCTGTTACACAGCTGTGAGTAGGGCCTGATGTAGTTTACCCCTCTATTACAAAATCTGTTGACCTGTATTCAAAGTGCCACAGGAACTACTGTTTAGCTGCAGGTCTTTTGCAAATGCCAATGCCCTTAACAATAGATGAGGCAGAGTTATCCCTGCTCATCTCAAATCCCTTCACTTTCCACTCAAAGAACCCGAGTTTGATCACCATTGACAAGCTGTTATTGCTCCATTAGATAGCAATATTTCTAGTGTGCTGGATAGTCTACATAAAAGAAATTCTGCTACAGCAGTGTTAACAGAAGCTATCAAACTTCAAATTGAAGAGCACAGATTTGGTTATACCCATGTGATTGTGAAACATCTGCCAGGAAGAGCACTTCACTGCATTCCTGCAGCCAAAGGGGAACATGTGAAGTTGCCACACAAAACAAAAGGCTCTGGGAGCTGCACAGGTGATCAAGGAGCTTCATACTGAAGTGGTGGAGGGGAGGGACAGTTTGGCAGATGGAATTCAACTGGAAAAGAAAGTAGCAAGGAGAGAAGTATTTAAGCTAATATTCCAGAGAGAGCAGAGCAACGGAGCTCAGCCTCAGAGCCTTCTGTGCCCAGGGAGGGCTGGCAACGTGTTTGTTTGTATTGTATTCAAGGAAACAGACTGTGTAAATTCCTTCCAACTAGAGATGGATTGCACTAATACGGATGACTGCCTATATGATCCTTTCCCCTCCTAATGCAGGCAAACCTACAAGGCCACAAACAGTGACTAATTGTTTGGGCCAAAGGGGCAAGGATATAAATGAGCTATTTCTCATTACACTGTTAGAAAATATTGATTACGCAGACACAGATGGCAAACGCTAGTCATGCTGGTATTCTCAAATCTCTGTACTAAACCTATCTGGTATACATTCATTATTTTTACAAGTTCAAATTATGACTGTTTTCCCTATTGACAAACATGGGTTAAAAACATAATAAATAGAGTGGATTTGTGTGGGTATTATTAATGAATTGGCAACAACTGTCTCTGTGCTGTTCATCTCTCAACAGCTGTTTATATTTTATTTTGAATCTGTTAAAACTTTGCTTTGTAATCCCTTGATCTGTACAATAATTTCCTTTTGTTCTGAGCCGTTAAAGGTGTCTTTGAACTACTCAGGGGAAAGTTAAAAAAAAAAAAGACTACTCATCTGTTCCTTTAAGACAAGACCACTTTCATCATAAAAAATGAACACTAAAACCAAAGAAAAAAACAAAGGTGGATGAATTCCGTACTGCCATAGGATAAAAGTCAGGATATCTGTAGAAAACTATCAGTCATTATAGCTCTAAATTGCTCTTGATTTGTGCAAAGGGACAGACCAAGTCAGCTGCGCCTAATCTTTCTTCAGAGTTATCTCGTGCATTTATTCTTTGCTCTCTAGCTCACTAGGAATTCTGCTCACTGTTTGTCAGAGCCAGGAGCAAGACTGTTAAGCTCACCCCTTGTTGATAAGTAGGCGTTGTTACTTATGGATATCCTGTTGTGTTGGCCTCCTGGAGTCCTGAATTTTCTTATTGTTCAAGCCACAGTGATTTCAGGGCAGCATTCTTTGCGAAATATAATGTTTAGTTGAAAATTTGTCAACAAGGATTCTAAAAATAGCTGAGGTATGAGCAAGAACAAATAACCTTCTCTCGATTTGCTTCTCTATAACAACTGTGTAACCGGGAAAAAAGAAAAAACCCTTTAAAAACTGGAATGAGAAGGCAGTGCCTAAGCTTGTGATTTATCGTATCACTGATGAGATTAGAGACAATGCTGACTTTTTAAACAATGCACATAAGCAAATTATGTATTCATTACACCACTGGAAGAGCAAAATAAAATATGCCCAATGAGAAAAGCATTGTCAGGAAAGAGAATAGCATCAAAAGATTTCTGGGCCAGCCAGTTCAAATCAGAATAGACTGAATGAAGCAAAAGAAACAATCAGGATTTACAGCAGCATTACTTTTTTTCTAAAGTTACAAAATGTCATAGACTTATGTTCTAGGGAGAACATGTGGCCTTAGGGGAGCTGAATAAAGGTGATTATTAAAACATCTACTTAGAATGTAGTATATTAATGCATATGCTTGATTTGAATATACCTCTTGGGATTTAATGGCCACTCCTATTTGTATGTCCAGACAGGCAAGTAATGCTGTATAAGCTTCACACTATTTTGCACCCAGAGGGTTCCATGAATACCAAATTTACCAAATTATGCTTTTAAAATAATAATAATTAAAAAAGCAACTAGATCCCTTTTATAGCTCAATATCCTCTTTATTACCCCGCTCTGTGAAGTATATGACATTCAACTGAAAGCAAGAGGGAGACAGACATATAGAGTAATCTAAAAGGGACAAAAGAAAACCAAGAATCATTGTTGAGGGGAAAAGGGAAAGAAATGTGAGAGGCTCTGATCTAAACAAAAACAGAAAAAGACTTGGAAAGAATTTCAGAAAAGAAGTATGTTTAATTGCCTACAGCCCCAGGAGAGGTAATTTATGTGCCAACAAGTTATGGAGGTTTTATGTGCCTATTAGTCTGCTATTCAATTAAAAAATGTGTACTTACCATGGCAACCTCTATGTCTCATGATACACATGCTAATTCTAAGATATCTCTATAGAGCACCTTCTTAAAGAAACATATACTACAACACTGGGCATAGTCTAGATTTCCAGTCACAAAGAGGCAGTAAAAGGAATAGCCCATACTGAAATTAGGAATGATAGGCCTGGGAGTGGGATGGGTAATCTTACTGTACCATTAGCAACTTCATATGGGAACCCAGCAGTGTAATGCATGCACACAGTGCATCACTGTGCCTTAGGGCAACTCATCATATGACCTTGCCAGCATTTCCCCTGCATTTTCCTTCTTGTCCACAGAGATAGTACTATAATGCTTTGGAACAATGCTGCTTTTTTCCGTGGGCTCTGTTTTGGACTGGATCACAAATTCCATAGGCCCTGCTTCCACCGAGACTGTGTAAGCTTTCAAGCATACTTTCCTTTATTTAAAGCCTGCCAGGACATGAACCTTCCCTTTGTTTCAGCCTTTGCTGCCTGGGAATTCCTTCTCTTAGCAGCTCATGTCAGACTTGCTGTTCTCAGCAGGAGCTGTCCTTCTCCCTTTTCCTTATTTGAGCTTCCCGTAAAAACAGCTATTGGCAAGTCAGATTTTCTACTCACTGGATTACTCCTTTTCAGATAAAGAGTATCCGCTGCCAAACTTCTTGATCAGCTGCATGTATTAAAATCCATGATTAATGGATCTAAGCATTTGTCACATATATGACCTAAGGAATGAACCTCCTTCAAAAATATACCACACCATCCATTTTTAAGTTTTACGGAGAATTTAAATACAAGCCTCATAAAAGTAAAGATAAGAAGGCATTGACATTATAAACTGCATTTCCAATGGCTTTCCTGTCATTAACTGCTTCTCATTATCATCTTCCTCTCTTTCAATAACTACTGGAAGCGTATCAGGTTAATCTCCCTGTGGATGTAGAGCTACGTAGCACTCTGCTTGCCTGCAGCTCACTTAGGGCTAGTGCTAAAGCATGCAGAATACAAAAAAACAAAAGTATCACCTCATGTAAAGTTACGGATTTGCTGAGGATTAAGCTTCAATCACATTTCAGAGACAATGCGTCTTTCCTGTGTCATGGTTTAACCACAGCTGGCAACTAAGCACCATGAAGCTGCTTCCTTACTCCCCTTCCAGTGGGATGGAGAAGAATCAGAAGAGTAACAGTGAGAAAACATGGGTTGAGATAAAGAAAGTTCAATAGATAAAGCAAAAGCTACACACACAAGCAAAGCAAAACAAGGAATTTATTCATCACTTGCTATTGGCAGGCAGTTGTTCAGCCATCCAGGAAAGCAGGGCTCCATCACATATAACTGTTACTTGGGAAGACAAAATGCCATAACTCTGAAAGTCCTTTCCTTCCTTCTTCTCCCCTCCCAGCTTTTATTTCTGAGCATGACATCATTCAAACCCAGTCAGGTAGCTTGTTCACGCACTCCCAGTGAGTGGCGCCAAGCTGACAACAATCGAGGTCCGTGTCCGTCTCCCCCCCCGCCTCCCCGCACCGGGGCTCTCCCCTTCCCCGCTCCCGGAGGAACGGGGAGGAGGATCGAGAGAGTGCAACTCCTACGGGTTGAGACAAAAACACTCCAGCAACAAATCACCACCGCTACTATCAGCTACAACAATGATAAGGGAAAATAACAAGGGAAGAGAATACGATACCACCGGCCAAGAAAACGAGTTCCACTCGGAAGCCCCTGTCCTTCCGGGTAACTCCCAGTTACCCCTCACCCCGGGCATGACGTGCTGTGGTATGGAATACCTCCCCGGCTAGCCCGGGTCAGGTGCCCCGTCTCTGCTTCCTCACAGCCTCCCCTCCTCCCTGGCAGAGCATGAGCCTCACAGAGTCCTTGGTCAGGGTAAACATCACTTAGCAACAACCGAAAACATCGGCTTCACCAACACTGTTCTCAAGCTGGAAGTCAAAACACAGCACTGCACCAGTTAACACAAAGGAAAAACATGACTGCTACTGCAGAACCCAGGACAAATATGAAATTCATACACCCCAGTTAGAAATAAACTTGGCTAGGGATGTGAAAGATAACAGGAAGGGATTCTATAGGTACACTGAGAATAAAAGACAGACTAGGGACAATGTGGGCCCTCTCTGCAAGATATCAGGAGAACTGGCTACCCTGGATTTGGAGAAGGCTGAGGTTCTGAATGACTTCTTTGCCTCGGTCTTCACTGCCAAAGGCTCTGACTGCACCACCCACGTATTGGAAGGCAGATGCAGGGACTGTGAGAATGAAGACCTTGAGCCCACTGTAGGAGAGGAACTGGTTTGAGACCATGTTAAAAATCTGAACATGCACAAGTCCATGGGTCCTGATGAAATCAAACCGTGGGTCCGAAGGAGCCGGCAAATGAAGTTGCAAAGCCGCTGGCCATCATATTTGAAAAATTTTGGCAGTCGGGTGAAGTTCCCGATGACTGGAAAAAGGGAAATATAACCCCCATTTTCAAGAAGGGGAAAATGGATGACCTTGGGAATTACAGACCAGTCAGTCTCACCTCTGTGCCTGGCAAAATCTTGGAGCAGATTCTCCTGGATGGCATGCTAAGGCACATGAAAATCAAGGTGCTTGGTGACAGCCAGCATGGCTTCACTAAGGGGAAATCCTGCCTGACAAGTTTGGTGGCCTTCTATGATGGGGCTACAGAACTGATGGAAAGGGATGGAGCAGTTGATATCATCTACCTGGACTTGTGCAAAGCGCTCGATGCTGCCCCACATGACATCCTTGTCTCTAAATTGGAGAGACATCAATTTGATGGATGGACTACTCTGTGGATAAAGAACTGGCTGGATGGCCACACACAAAGAGTTGTGGTCAATGGCTCAATGTCCAGCTGGAGACCAGTAACGAGGGGCGTCCCTCAGGGATCGGTGCTGGGACCGGTCTTTTTCAACATTGTTGGTGACATGGACAGTGGGATTGAGTGCGCCCTCAGCAAGTTTGCCGGTGACACCAGGGTGTGTGGTTCGGTTGATACGCTGGTGGGAAGGAATGCCATCCAGGGGGACCTTGACATGCTTGTGAGGTGGGCTGATGCCAACCTTATGAAGTTTAACCATGTGTAGTGGTTTAAACCCTAGCCAGACAGCTTGTTCACTCACTTCCCGTGAGTGGTGCTGGGCTGGAGGCAGTCGAGGCTTCCCCCCCTGGGGGCTCTCCCCTTCCCCACTCCCGGAGGGATGGGGAAGAGAATCAAAGGAGTGCAACTCCTATGGGTTGAGACAAGAGCAGTCCAGCAAATAATGTGCAACACAAATCACCACCACTACCACCACCAACAACAATGAGAAGAGAAAATAACAAGGGAAGAGAATACAATACAACCTGCCGGGAAACGAGTCCGACCCAGAAGCCCCATGTCCTTCCAGGTAACTCCCAGTTACCCTCCCGGGCATGACGTGCTGTGCTATGGAATACCTCTTTGGTTAGCTTGGGTCAGGTGTCCCGTCTCTGCTTCCTCCTGGCTTCTCCTCCTCCCTGGCAGAGCATGAGGTTCACAAAGTCCTTGGTCAGGGTAAACATCACTTAGCAACGACCGAACACATTGGTGTTATCAGCACTGTTCCCAGGCTGAAAGTCAAAACACAGCGTTGCACCAGCTACCAAGAAGGAGAAAAATTGACTGCTACTGCTAAACCCAGGACACCATGCCAAGTGCAAGGTCCTACCCCTGGGTTGGAGCAATCCCAGGCACAGCTACAGGTTGGGCAGAGAAGAGATTCAGAGCAGCCCTGTGGAGAAGGACGTGGGGGTGCTGGTTGATGAGAAAATGAACATGAGCCGGCTTCAGTGTGCGCTTGCAGCCCAGAAAGCCAACTGTATCCTGGGCTGCATCAAAAGCAGCGCGACCAGCAGGTTGAAGGAGGTGATCCTGCCCCTCTCCTCTGCTCTCGTGAGACCTCAGAGTATTGTGTGCAGTGCTGGTGTCATCAACATAAAAAGGGCATGGAACTCTTGGAACAAGTCCAGAGGAAGGCCACGAGGATGATCAGGGGACTGGAGCACCTCCCGTATGAAGACAGGCTGAGAAAGTTGGGGCTGTTCAGCCTGGAGAAGAGAAGGCTGCATGGAGACCTCATAGCAGCCTTCCGGTATCTGAAGGGGGCCTATAGGGATGCTGGGGAGGGGCCTTTCATTAGGGACCGCAGTGATAGGACAAGGGGTAGAGGATTAAAACTCAAACAGGGGATGTTTAGACTGGATATAAGGAGGAAGTTCTTTACTGTAAGGGTGGTGAGGCACTGGAATGGGTTGCTCAGGGAAGCTGTGAATGCTCCATCCCTGGCGGTGTTCAAGGCCAGGCTGGACAGAGCCTTGGGTGACATGGTTTAGTGTGAGGTGTCCCCGCCCATGGCAGGGGGGTTGGAACTGGATGATCTTAAGGTCCTTTCCAATCCTAACTATTCCACGATTCTAGTCTAAATATTCCTTTGATCAGTTGGCTTCAGCTGGCCCAGCTGTGTCCCCTCCAAACTCCTTGTGCACCCTTAGATTACTCACAGGGTGGGGTGAGAGGCAGAAAAGGCCTTGGCTCTGTACACTCTACCTAATGATAACTAAACCAACCTTGTATTATCAACAATTTCCAGCAAAAATCCAAAACATTGCCCATTCTAGCTACTATGAAGAAAATTAATTCTGTCCCAGCCATAACCAGCACACCTTTCATTCCTTAATAACAAGGAAACTGGTCTTTTTATGAGTCACTATCTTTTAAACAGCCTATACTTGCACTGAAGTGTTGGTGTTCACATACTGTTTTCTGATTGTAAGCACTTCAGATGCACATGCTATGAGAAAATGGTCATCAAGTCACCAGATCAAACCCTTCATAGTCACAAGCAATGTCACAGAAGCCTCAGAAGTATTTTTAATTTTTTTTTCCCCAAAAAGATTCACAACATGCTCAGTCCCATTCTTACTGGTAGGAAAATAGTTGTTAGGTTTAAGGAAGCACAAACAAGCACTGACCTGTGAGGAGCAGCTACTTCACACTCCATAACTGATGAATATATGGCTGCATTTGATACTTTCAACTGAAGACAACATGGCACAATGAAATGGCAGCAAACTACAATTTCAAACTTTACCCCTTCAATTAGAATTTATTTTCTATTTCGGTGAGAAAGCGTAAAGTTTTACACTCATTTCTGAGGCACAGAAGTATCAGACTGCAGTTCCTCACAACAGTAACAACAAAAGCACATCCAACTTACATGGTTTATCCAAAGCAACAATCCCACTTAGAACTTCTCTGCTTTGAAAGCTTCCCAAAATCTGAACAAACAGCAAACTGCTATGTTTCTCCAGCAGGTAATGAGCCTTTCTGGCCACCTGACAACTTACCACCAATATACTGATGTCAGCTGTGAGGGACCAGCACTCACCCTGGGCTGAAGATAGGCTCACCTGGTAGTAAAAAGTTACCTAGGTCATGTGTGTGTATTGCTCCTCCCTGCTGTTTTTACATATCAGATTAGACTGCGTTAAAAATGGAATGAAAATATGAAGTCTTGGTTGAATTCAAGGTAAATGCTGTTTGTATCTTCCTACAACATTTACCTCTCCTTAGAATTTGTACTGATGTAGTATGCACATCTTCAGAGGAAAGTAAAACATCTTTCTGAGAGATGAGAAATACGTGATTCAGTATGTAATGCAAACTGTGCTTTAGGTACTGTAATCTGTGTCAAACTAAGGGAAGTTTTGAAGATGTTTGGTATAAAAGTGCTGTACTAAAAGTATATTGCAACTCTTCCCACGCCAGGGAGGAACAGATCTGAGCTGCTTTTTCACATGATGGATGTGACTGATTTCCAAGAGCAAGCTACACTGTCCTTTTTGTATTACATCTCTACGATCCTGGGGGTGGAAAGTAGCTAAAAGCATCAATTTTGATACAAATCCTTTATGGTCTTTAAATTGGGCGCTGCCACTTTAATAAGCCACACCTGGTTAAGATTCGTGTTCTGCTGAATTCCTCCCGCTGTAATGAGCCCTGAACATCAGTCTGAGGCTGTGATCAAGACAATACAATTAATCACCGGACCGTGCACAATTTCAGTAACATGAAAATTGCACGCAGTTAGATTTCCTAAGTAAAACTAATATTTCATGCAGGGGAAAGGGTGAGGTTTCAGTGAATAACAAAAAAAGAATTTCAGAGGTTTAAAAAACCTGGCAGTCAGCAGGGCCACGTGAAGGTGAATGCATAAATCAAATAACTATACCATCTGTTACAGAAAACTTAACGGGAATTAAGTGGCCCATATTTTCTAAAAATATCTTTCTTCACAGTGTGCAGAAGCACTGAATATCTAAGAAGGAAAACTGGAATTGGACTTTAATGAGGAAACTTTGAGTTTTGAATACAACATGAGTTTAGTTGAACTATCAGCAAGATAAGCTTATTAGGAAAGAAATAGGAATGAATATTTGCATGGTAAAAAATTAGATCCTTTCAGTGGAAGGAAGAGGGGGATTAAAAACATGTAGTGGCCCCATTTAAGTATTTTTTCAGCTGCAGCTTGAGGTCTCGCAGAGAGACACAAACAGTGACAGGCGCACCAAAGCCATCTTCTGGGAGACTTTCTATTCTGGTGTGATCTAAAACACGCGAGTCTCTTAGGTGACTTGAAAATTCACAAACAAAATAGGCTTCCTGCATATTTGAAAGTATATTTCCATGCAGCAGTTGTTTCTATGTAAATGCAGTATTCACCAGAAATCCCATTCAAAGTGCAGAGAAAAATGCAATTGTCACCTCTTTCTAGGCTCACCTCCAACACCAGCTGGTGGGAAGGCACATCTTCTGGAGAGCGCTGGTAGTTCTTTTCTTCTTTTTCCCAATTAAAAGAAAATCATGGTAATTTGTTTTCTCTAGCATTGGGTTTTAAAATCTTCAGGGATTTTTTTTTTCGTTTCCCCCAAAATTTGATCTTTAATCAAGGAATCTAAAATTCCTGTCTGCACACAAACAATAAAGATAAAAAAAGCAGGCAAACCTGAAAAGCATATATAGGATTGGAGTAACAAAGACACACTTCCTTAGAGGAGAGACTGGTCCAAGAGCTGATGTAAGAACAGAAACAGAATAGATTAAAGGAGGTGGTACAACTGAGTATTTTGGGAAAATGATTTTCAGACTAATTGAGAAAGAAGGGAGAAAGGAAAAAGAAGGAAAAGAGGGACATAGAAAAAGGTAAAGTAGCACACAAGAAAAAAGTAAACAAAATGCACTTATAAAAACAAGCAAAAAGGCTGATTTTGAGTGAACCACAAATTGAGGTTTAAAAATAAAACAAAAGTTTCCTAATTCTGATTCTGCCATTTGCCTGCACCAGCCTTCAATTTCTTCTGCTCCCCCTCCTCAATCTTATCTTCTCCACAGATATTCTAAACTCCCTTGGGAAAGATCTTCTATTATATATTTTTACAATGTCTAACAAAATAGAGTCTTGCTCTCAGCTTATGCCCCTTAATATTACTGTAGCACAAACTGTGAAGAGCAGTAATGGTAATAGTTGGGAAAGCTGCTCAATAATTTTTTACCTTAGTGCTTTTAATAGCAAATGACAGTTCTGTGACACTGACACAGTTTAACTAGGCCAATAATATTCAATTTTTCTACCATGAAAACTGGAAGAAAATATCATGTTTCATTTCAACTCATCCAAAATAAAAATGCTTGCTACCTGGACTGATCCAAAACCTTTCCGAAACTGCATTTCAGAAACTGCACATGGATTCTTGGGAGTTCATCTTTTAAACAGTACAATCTTCCTGCTTCAAGATAACACCTGGAAATGTTAGTATTTGGGATTTTTCACAGATCAATGATTTTTGTTAATTGCTATTACTGGGGAACAGCTAGTAGATATTAGCAATAACTCAGTGTGTGGTTCCCAGACTGAGAATTGACAGGGAGTGACCACCTATGATGGAAGGGAAAGAAGGAAAGAAGTAATTATTCAGAAGTTAGAAAACAATGTTGGAGAGTGCTAAAAAACAGGTTGCTATGGAAAGCAACAGATAAGTGAAGCAGTTTTGGATGTGGTTCAATGGTGTAAAGAGTAATCAAAGGGTATTTTGAATAAGCATACTTCTAGAAATGACAAAAAAAAGCTTTTTTTTTTGTGTGTGTGTTTCTGAAAGTGGGAGAGCAGGAATAGAGATGTGCTGTAATTAAAATGGCTCCTGTTACATAAAGCACATGTGTGGGCAGGGAAAAAAGCGATTCCATTGTTCTTTAGTGTGCATGGAGAAAGACTGTATTCTCTTGCAAAATCTGATACAATGCATAGAAATAGCTATTTAAAACATAATAAAATTGACATATATAGAAGCATAATAACAAGAATAAATGTTTTTATTTGTGGGGTTTTTGGAAGTCCTTGTTTTTCTTGTAGCAATTGTTTATGGGCTAATGCATTACTCTGTTAATATCTATTACATAGTCCAAAGTAATGAATTATTAATAAATAGTTAACTAATTTTTATAAAAGGTGTTTTGGATCATGTATTTCCCAGGTTGTCAATGGCTAGAAGTTCAACAGACATAACGCAGGTATTTTACAATTAACACTAGGGTACATCCAGTCTGGAGTGTGCCAAACTGGTGCTCAGAGAAATGCATGCTATCTCTGAAGAAATAAACTCAGTGCTAGGTGCTGTCCCCTTGTACTCAGCATCACAGCGGTCCATGAGGACAAAGCGGGAAGCTGCTCATGTCACCTGAAATGCTTCCCATTGTTAAGGCAGGGTGAAAATGTGCCTCCTTAGGCCAGGGACTAGAAGGACTTTCAGCTTTCTCTCACTATGAACTATATTATTATATTATTATGTGGGCTGTTAGAGCCCACATATGATGGGGATGTATCCTGGGATGATGGGGTTGCCCTGGTAAATGCATCCTGGGCTGCTGCGAGTAAGCCACTGCGCCGTAGGGAGATTAGTACTCCTTGCACATACTTGCTGGGTCCTTCAGCCATCCTCAGTGCAGACATAATGTCTGGCTCCTTGGAAGAGGATGTTGCCAAGGGCTACACTCAGGGAGGAAAACTAAACACACTTTCAAGTCTAAATCAAGAGCAGAATGTATTGGTGGGAATATAGCAATACTCCTGGCTCTAAGGCGTGCACACACACACAGTTTATTTAAAGGTTTTTTTGTTAGCATTATAATTAGGTCCCCAAATATACTGTGTATATATATAAACGTAAGCTCCAGTAACCAGGGATTTTCTAGTAATATATATGGTTGAATTCCTGTAACTCTCATATTAAAATCTTTTACCATAACAATCTGTATTTAAATAAATAACCTGCTACATTGCTCATGCTCACTGAGTGTTATTACTACCTCTTTCCAAGAGAGAGCAGTAGCGAATTGTACTATCATTTCACTGGATAGTTTTACTCAAACACACTCAATTTACATTTTCAACTCTATAACCTTTCAACCTATTGACCATGAAAAATGCTCCAACATAACGTGACACATATAAATGTTTAAAGTCCAAAGGGTAATTATCTATATTCATAGTTAAAACTGTGCCTTGATTTCACAATAGAAACCATATGTTCACTCAAAACACTTTCAATAGGCTAAATAACACCCAGATTAACCCTGAGTTAGTTTACTGGTTAAAATAATAGCAGCATCTTCTTCTAATTCAGTAGTTCATTTATCATTTTTGATCAAGACACTGAATGTGAACTTTCAATATTTGAAAGATTAACTTGAAAAATAAACTGCATGCAAGAATGGTAGAAACTCCGCCATTTCTTAAATTTTATCTTTAATGTCATGTAATGTGCCTGATAACAGCTCAAAATACGTTATTTAGGTTCAAGTAGAATTCTGTGTTGCCTTGCATCTAGTAGACTAATTCTCTCTCCCAGAAGAAAAGGGCAATGACTTTCTGAGGGTTTTTTTTGTCCACAAAATAGTGCTTAACAGATTGCCATTTAGAAAAATCTCAAGCATTTTCTTTTATGAAAAATGCCTTTGGTCCAAATCACTTCCAGGAAGCATAAAAAGTACAGAACACAAGCACCCGTGTAAAGCCTCTGCAGCAGCAGTAAGAAAAGTATAGCAGTGAAAGGTACACTAACTGGGACATCATTTAGGATTTGGAATAAGCAAACTATTTAGATACACATTCCCTTATCTTGTTTCTAGTAAGACAGAAAGAGATTATTTTGAACCTTTGGAACCACTGCAGCAGAAAATTACAAACAGAAGACAAAATTGTCTATTACAGGAGTAATGACAAGCCAAACGAAAGAGACATACTTAAAAAAAATAGCAAACAGGCAAATGACTTTTCAGTGAGTGCCCACTCTGCACATTAAACTGGTTAAAAGCTCCTTCTCTCCCTCCTTGTCATGCCATTGTTCCTTGTCAAACAGCAGAGAACACCTCCAGCTAGTACATGATATACAGGATGCTTCATCAAAAAAGGTATTCTCTGTCTTTGAATTTGAATTGACACTTTCCCTATGTATATTATAAAAGCTCTGTGGAAATGGCAATGGACTATGGTACGAAAGAAGGTGGGAATTTTGCAGAAAGCTTGCTAGAATGCTGCTCTCATTTCAAAATGACATTATTACATGCGGAAATGATTGTCTTAAAATACAGTTACAAGTATGAAAACAAAACAAAAAAAATAAGTCTTTGGTCTTCAACTGAGCTGCAGCTTTTTACAGTAAAATTGAGCTCTTGTGCATACTAGGTGCTTTGTTCTACCTCTCCTGCCTTGGAATAGAAAAATAATTCGCCTGCAGGGAGAGGCTGAGGCCACGTGTTTGGTTTATTAGAATAAGAATATTGTACCTCATAAATTTGGAATCTTCCCTTGAACTGCTGGCATTCTAAAATGTTGTAATTTTACATCCATCATTGCATGATATGCCCTAAACAAGTCAGTGGAACCATTCACCCTTAGAAAACCTGGCACCCAACCAATTTATTCACTCTGCAAGAGTCTTTATACAGTTCTCTTGTACACCTTTGCCATCATTTATGCATCATTTACCATAAAGATAAGAACTTCTAATAAATCTGTTATACTGAATGCTGTAAGTAAACCAGAAAGGCCTTTCATATTTAATATCTCAATGACTCTATAGCCTTCATGTTGTCATATTGTAGGTTATTTCTGGAGAAGCTTTACATGAGTCCCAATATTATTTATCATCAATCCTTCTGTACAACATCATATAAGCCAACATTCTGAACATTTGCGTTTCTATGACAAAGTGTTTTGCAAGATTAGTCCAAGTTAATATGGGTAGAATATGGCTTTCCTGGCTATGTGTGATTACAATTTGGATTGGATGAACTAGGCTTGAAGAGGACTAAGAATGGCAGAATTGCTTGCTGTATTTGCAGATCACATTAATTTTAAAATTCAAGTTGTAGGAGTATTTTTTTCTGCTTTATCTGCAGTGAACTTATAGCACGGGTTCCTAAAAAAAGAGCTTGATTAGTGCTACTGGAAGAGCCTGCTCTGGAGGAATGCAAGAGAGTACGTGCCTCCATAATATATAACAAACACATGGATACCTGTCTCTTCCCATGTCACACAGTAATAGTCCTGTTATGGCCTTGGGGACGGAGAAGGACAAGCTGGGGATAAGAAGTATGTATCCTTCCATAACTGCACTGGCTTTTCTTGAGACTAGGAGCTGCTGCCACTTCAGAGTTGCTCCTGTGACAGCAGCATATGATCATGCAGATCTGAGGAACCTTCTCATTTGTAAAAGTGGAAGAACATGCTGTGTGCTTTTCATTACATTTTAAACTGAGTCACAAGATGGATAACAAAGCAGGTGAAGAGTTCATTAAATTTCCCTCTCAGTAAGTCAACCAGTAAAGAAGTGATACATTGTTAATGTTAATCAAGGTAAATCATGCTCTGGAGATTAACAGATTCATGACTGTTAGTGCCTAAAGTGATAAGAAAAGAGAGGCTGCTAGAAAACAAGGCAAGCAGTAGTTCCTGTTGTTAAAATTCTGGACCCAAATTTATTTACAGACAGGCAGCAGAGAAAGAGGCTTTCATCATCATCATTGTGTAAATGATAGGATCGTGGTTTCTCATTGAACTCAATTTAAATGATTCTCTAGAAAGATTCAGTTTCTAGGAATTGGCTGCTTTCCTTTGTGATTTTGATCCCCTTCCTCTCCCCTTCCCCCTCCTCCCCCCCCCCCAAGTAGCACTCTCCTGATCCTCTATTTGATCCTAAATTTAACAAACCAAGATACCTAGCAATTCTAAGTTAAATCAAGTACTTTGGCAAGTTTTATTCTTTACAGTCATTCTCTTAACTGTTCCTGCCTGGATAAGAGGTTTATTTATTATTTATTTTATTTTTCTGTAGGCTTGACTCTTAGAAAGAGGCAGATGTGCTTCTGGATATCTAAACTGAGCCATGACTTCCAGGACAAAGACTTCAGTGATTAATCTAAGAGAAGGTAATTGCTAGGCTTCCTGCAATTTTCTTGTAGACAAACTTCCTCCTTTCTTCCAGTTAGCTTTTCAGCAAATATTTGTCAATCGTACCAAACATGTTTGTAGAATCTCTTAATATCAGAGGACAATAACATTAAGGAGAGCTGACTCAGCTGTGTTCAAATCTGCAAAAGTACTCCTATCTACTCTTTTGTAAGAGTCAATTAATACAAAGCCCTCTTTGTTAATTGTTCGCATTTATCTTTACTGTCTTCCATTCTTTTTCATTTTTTATTATTGTTAAGGGCATATTTTTACATAATAGTTCATCATCTTTATAATTCTGAATTTTTATTAATGCAATCTTCCTTTTCTATTGAAAGGACTTTCTCATTAGGAATTTTAGGAACACTTTAAATCTTTTTTGTTCTCACAGCCCCATAACATTTCTTTTTTATTCTTTTCTCTTACAAATTTTATCCTGGAGTAAGAGTGCTTTGTTGGCTATAATCTAATTTGATTATCTTCTAATTTCAGTAGAATTTTTGTATTTATTTCACCAAATTTTAGGCCCTTTTCATTTGAAGGAACATTGACTGTTTTTTTAAAGAGCAGTAGAAAAGAGGAAGATTTGGATATCCCTCATCAGTCACCTTCCATGCATTTTATTAACCAGAAATTAAGTTCTGTCCCCCCCCTCCCCCCCCCGAGTCAATGACAACTCTGATATTCACTTTGAAATGGCTAAGAACTTAGCTTAGATGTTTTAATGCAAGTTTGCTTGTTTTTCTTTGTACTCTACAATGGATCCATCATTTGCCATACTAAATTTAAACAGCTTATACTTCTTGGCTGTAGGATATTCCTTTATTTTTGTATCATCAGGCAACTCCACCCTCTCAGTACGAATTAGATCTAGGGCAGTTTTGCCTTTTTTTTTGCAAATGATGAAATTTTCTCTTTGACACAGCACGCTTGGATATATCTGTTTCCAAACAGATTTATGAACAGCTAAAATCCCCCATGAAGAAAGTACCTTCTAGCCAAGAATTTTCTGTACCCTGCTGTTCTTGTGTTTGAGTGGTTTGTAGCTGATACCCGTTATTTTTCAGTTTTGCTTTCTAACTCCCTGTATCACTGTTACTAATTACTTTGAGCAACCTTGCAGGAAAAGATGCGTGTGCATTGATTAGCCATGTTGCTATAAACAGCACCACCTTACTGGCTTTACCAGCTTTGCGGAACAGGCTGTCAAGATTTTTAATGAATGTGCAGGAATTTGTTTTGAAGACTTGAGCTGTGCTACATTGCTGTGATTTACCACGCTGCTTTTGTGATTGTTACATATTATTGGCTATTTGGGGAATGAACCAGTGCACACAAATGATCAAAATAGCTGAAAAAAATAAGTAGGTAGAATGAATTCCCTGAGACGCACTTCTGCAGATGCAGTAATGATGAGACATTGGCCCAGATTTGGATGGCTTCAATTCGACATAAAGTTCCTTAATCTAATGTTTCCCACTAGCTAGGTGCCTCTGAAGGCCTCCAAGCAGCTACCAGAAAATGCAGGTACAGGAATTTAAGATAAATAAATCTGGACTTCTGTGCAGGTCTATGTGGCAGATCACAGCTCCATTCTCACAAGTAGAACAGCCAAAAATCTATAATTCCATAGATTTATCCCACTGATAAGACTTTGGGGATAGTCACCTGAATCAAAAATTAAAGATATGTGCATATGAACTCAAACCTACCTTCTATTAATGGTAAACAATGTTGATTTGACATTTGCTATGGCTAAAAAAATCAGTAGAAAGAGGAAAAGGTCTGACAGGACTAATCTGAATCCCTTTATATGTCATGTGTTTTGGTTTAGTTTGTGGCTGTTTTGGAACTAGTGCTACTATTACTTCAGACCATTTCTTGAATACCTTTTTTTTGATTTTGGGTGGCAAGGCACTGGAACAGGTTGCCCAAAGAAGTGATAACTGCTCCATCCCTGGCGGTGTTCAAGGCCAGGCTGGACAGAGCCTTGGGTGACGTGGTTTAGCGTGTGGTGTCCCTGCCCATGGCAGGGGGGTTGGAACTAGGTGAACTTAAGGTCCTTTCCAACCCTAACCATTGTATCATTCTATGATTCTATGGTCTTGAAAACAGAGTTTCTGAATCCCTTCTTCCTGAACCATACGAGTAAGTCTGCTTCTTTTTTCTTCCATGTGCTTCTTGAATGCTTTCTGATGCATGCTGTTCCTCAGATAGTAGTCCATGAGACAGGACAAATAATTGCATGGAAACTTCTGTCAAATTTCTACTTAGCAAATGTTAGCAATAAATTTCCATAAATTAGATAGTTGAAAAAATATTTCCTTTCTATAGAGTTTTGAAGGAGAGACAATCGTCTGACCTCATCTGTTACTTAAATAAGTTTATTATTTCAATTAAACCTTATCTTCATAAACAGGATTGGATGGATGGTGCTACAAAGGGTTTACTGTCTTTAATATTTGGTTGTCTTTTTCTTTTCTGTCTAATGCCTGTGATTCTTAGAAATTATATTAATATAGATGAATAGTGGAAATGAGGTATTTACTTGCTATTTATGTTTCCTTATACAGTGTAAGTGGAAAGCGGATTTAAACACTGCACCCATGACTGTGTTTCTTCACCAAGACTCCGGCTATAGCCTGGGTGTAATGTCTACAGCTGTAGTGTCTATAGTGTTGGTGCTGTTGTTATTGGATGCTCTGTGCTCAACCAAGGTCACTGCTTAGGCTGAAGGATCTATGAGGTGGCTTGTGGGCAGGTATAACCCTGGTTGCATGCTTAAATGGCAGGCTGTACCAGGTACACCAGAAAGCAGCAGCTCCCATTAACGAGAGTGCTTTGAACACTTGATCAGGTCTAGGTTCCTTTTGAAAAAGATTTGAAAGGTTTGAAAAAACCCTACTGCAGGCAGGGTCAATATACAGATGTTTTACACTTGGAACCTTCCAACACACAGAACAGCCATGGTGCCTGCCAGCCTCCAGTGGTTTGTGGAACAGGGCAGGGCAGACAGGGCTCATCCCATGCCCCAGCCAGACAGAAGGCAGGTGTGGAGAAAACCCAGTCCTGGCCTCAGCAGGATAACAACACCACCTGCACAGCACAGAGGCAAGGGGAGGAAGTCCACATGTGTAAGGAATTTTCAGACCCAGCTGCTAGAGGCAGAGAAATGCCCTGAGTCTGGACTGCACCCCTTGCACAGCACTGTGGTGTCCATAACTCCGGGGGTTCCTGGTTTTGGGCACCTCCCCTGACATATCATTATGGACATGGACTTTCTGCCCTCCACACCTAATGTGTTCATCACAGCTTTGGTCTGCAGGGTCTCGCGTGTGCCTCATCCCTCTGTTTCCAACAGTTCTGGGTTCAGCACCCTTTTTTATCCTTCCTCAAACACCCAGAGTGCAGACTGCAGGCTCCCTGGAGAAGGAGTATATTCACTGCCTCTAGATGGTGGGAGGAACCACTGTAGAGAAAATTGCAGTGAATCCTGCTCAGTCCAGGAATAGAGCTTATTTAATGCAGAGGAGTCCTTGGAGAGTTTAGCTGCCAAGCTCTAGGAATTTTTCATGGAGTATACGCAAACTGAGATATTTTTTTCTTTTTCTTTATTTCTTTTTTTTTTCTTCCCCCACTTAGGGCATGTCTACAAAAATGGCTGCAGACAGATCTGGGAGCAGAACTTCTTACCTTAAACACACTGTATGGTGACACAGCGCTGGACCAAATCTAGCATGTTCCCAGCTAGCTTAGAGCACAGGCTGAGCAAGGCTGTGGCTGTTTGAACGTTTCCATGTAGCCATACTCTGTTTCCTCAACTAAATTTTATTCCAGAAAATAAATAAATATTGTCCCCCTCACACAACCTTTTATATTTTCTCTTTTTATTGCAATTCTTTGTTGTGTCTCCAAACTGTCACACAACTGAACTTCTCTGTTTATATGTATGCACAGTATGAAAAAATATAATGGCCTAAAAAGTTTGGATTTAATGCAAAACAGCTGACAAATTAAGGCATACTTTTCTATCCCAGCTTTCCTGTATAATAGCATTTGATTGTTCCTGGAAGACTGCAGTGCCTTTTTCTTTCTTTTTTTTTTTCCCCTGTACATTTGTCTTGCAGGATATTTTTTAGTTAAGGAAAAATTGCTTCCCTGTGTCTTAGAGTTTTTCTGTAATTTCACTCTACAGTATGTCCTCTTTCTGCAATATTTGTTTTAGCGGAAAACTAGTAACCTGGATTGACTGTCTGCAGCATATTAGATTTTATGTATTACAATTAAATCCCCCTCTGAACCATCTGGTTTACAGATTGTATAGATTCTAAAATTTCAGTTTGTCCTCCCAGTTTACCTGGATTAGGACCACCTTTTCTAGTTTTACTCTTCAAACATTCCATATGTTTTAAGTTTCCAGTAAAAGTAATGGCTACTGGCATATGAGGTGGTTAATAATCCTGAAATCATTATTTCAGATATTATCACATGGAAGATATTTGCCAGGCAAAGGAGCACAGAAGTAGGCTTTCAAATCTTGACAATTTTCCTCCAGTTAGAGGATAATTCACCTGTCTCTATGATATTTCTCTTCTCTTGGCCGTCATTATTACAGGTAATACTGTAGACTCTGCTGTTCTGTATATACATCATTTTGGCTCATACTGGTGATTTTGAGGTTTTGGGGATTCCAGTGAGTAGAGACTGGCTTTAGATCAGATGGAAAGAAAAGCTACTATCATCAAAACAAAGATGTTTGGTATGTAAGTCCAAAATAACAATGTAAAAACTTGAGCAAAATGTCTAAACAGCACTTGAACTCTCTAATAATACACATTTGTCCTGCAAGTTCTTCTGATGCCTGCAGGTCTGCCTTTGCAGAGGTACAGGTCTACCCTGCTTTTTCAGTGAGACACTAAACTGACAGTCATTCCTGAGGCACGACAGTTGGATCTGGAAGGCATGCTTTGATGCAATGCCTTAAGCAGGCACATCATAAATTTGGGTATTTCTTAGATGAGGTGGGTTGGAGTACAGGCCTTGGGGGCTGTAATTTTAGATGAACTTAAATCCTGTTTAGTTCCTGGGTCAATTGTTTGATCCTGCCACAACTTATTTCTGAAGAATCTGAGACTAAACCATTGATAGTTTTGGACTGGGGACTGTGTAAGTAGTTATTCCATATCCTAGAAGAAGGTCTTGCAAATTGTGGCTCCTCTGAATCCTGTATGGCAAGTTGTATTTTAGGAATGCAGCCTAAGCAAAGGTTAATGTACATATGGAAATGTGTTCCTTAACTCTCCAGGCAACTGTTAAGCTTTTCATGTTACTGTGCACATTTTTATTAGCATTCTTTTTTTCAAGTGTAAAAATATGTGATTAGAGCATGCACATGAATATTTCTAAATCCTCATAGAGAGGATAGCAGACCAGCAGTCCAGAACAGCACTATCAAATAGTAGGAATACCCAGAAGTGGTATTATTCCTGTAGTTAGAATTAGCATAGAATTTTTGAAAGTTGTGTTGAAAGTGTGATGGTAATTGTCAGTCTTGTAATGACAGTAACCACAGTTTTGTGTGTTAAAACTATTCATGCACATATCACAAGTGTTTAACCTTCCCCAAATTATTTGGAATTGCATAAACTGGGATGCCACACTTCAGAAAATTGGTCTTGTCAGATCACTATATCTAAGTTTTCTATGTTTCCCACTCATAGTAGCTATTTTAATCCTTGCCATGTAGCTCTTCCCATAAAGAAAAGATGATCTTGCAGACCCTCTCTTATAATCTATGTTAATTTATGGGCTTGGGCAGAAGAGAGAGTTGTATTAAGAATTTTTATATCTTCTCTTAGGTTTTGTCCCAAGTCATCTTTGAACTGAAATAGAGCTCTCCTTTGCAGACAGTTTTTTCTGTAATCATGGACAGAATTTCTTTCACACTGCATTTTTTTATCTTTCATCTTTTTACCATTTCTTATGGCCAGCCCCAAGAGGCATGTTGTATGATATTTGATGAAAAGACCTTTTAAACATTAATTTCCTAACGAGATAGTCTGTAAGAAGTTGATTTTCAAGGAAGATATACTATCTATTTTATAATAATCTACTCAGGTTTTATATTATAATTGTAACCTGTAAATATTATCCTTATGAAACTTAGGTTCTTTGTTTAGTCCCAGTCTGTTTCTAAATTATCACATTTAACATGCATAGTCATCATCTCATATAACAAGATGGGTAATATGGCAAACTGCCTTGGAATAAATTGAATACTGAAAAAAAATTGAGATCTATCACACCCACTCAAAGTCTTGATGCAAGTCTGGATGAAAAGAAAATTCTCACAAACATCATGTTCTATCTTTAGACAGATTTTCTCAAAGATCCTGCTGAGATTTGTAAGTAGGTTTATTCCAAATAAACAAAAAATTCTGTTTGGTTACAACCACTGTGCTGAGGCAAGGAGGGAACTGTATGGGAGGGAAGACTCTGCAGCATCAGAAGGCACAGGAACTCTGCTGTGCTCAGAATATGCAAAACTCACATGACAGTGCCATTAACCACCATCGCACTCTGGTGTTTCTTTAGTACCACTTTATGGCTATCAAGCAGAGGTTTCATGGCATTACTAGGTCATAATACTAAGCATAAGTTATATTGCAAGGGGCATCTTCTGTTCACTATTTCATAGTTTTCAGCATCCAGTGGCTGAGATTAATGTATACATTACTAAAAATAAATAAATAAACAAATAAATAGATCGAAGGAAAACTGCAGAGTAAAGGAATTTCTTCATAGTAGAATTTCTTAGAAATCAAAAGTGAAAGTAATGATCACATGAGGAAAGTAATAAATAACATAAGCTCACAAGCTAAATATTAACATGATACATTAACACAAAATTTTATGGAATGCTTATCAGCCTTCATACATGACTGAGGTAAAAAGGGAGCCCAAGCAAATAGGGCAATAAAGAAGGAAGAATGGTAAGGAGAGATCGAGCCTCAGAATGAAGCACCAGAAGAAGAATTTTAAGAATAAACCATTAAAACAAATGGTAGCATGTTCCCAGATGTTCTTCAGGAGTTTTAAGGACTACGGGTATGAAATAGGTGTTCAGTAAACTATGGTGTCTGACCTGCTGCTTAAATCAATGCTGGTGTCACAGAAATTGAAAGTATCAAATATTGTCAGTATCTAGGTTGCAGGTATGACTTGTACCTAGGTTGCAGGTATGACTTGTACAACTAGAGATTTATCAGCTACATCTGATTTTTTTGTGCCAAAGCAAATAACATAGAGTTAGATGATCTAGGAAGACCGATAGAAAAAGTCCTGGTTTATGCACCTAGACAGAATTAGCTGAGAATTAATAAGAAAAGGAATGACCTGCCTGCTCTCTTCACAACAGCTTTCTCACCAGAACTTCCTAAATAAAATAAACTGTTATGGAATAGGAAGAAGTGTTTTCATATACCCGTTAAAAGGGGAGAAAAAAGGTGCATAAGTGCTTTTAATAATAGAGTTTTCTAAGAGGTTCCTCTAGGGACTGATACTAGAACATGAGTTATTCAATAAATTTCTACACAATCTGGGAAGGTGGGTGTATAGTGATGTAAAAAACTTTTTCCTGATAATATCATTCAGAAAATTTACTTTGAAAACTGACTTCCAGCAGAGCATTCAATTCATAGAGGAATAAAACAGTGAAGTAGACAATGCTACAGATGGTCTTCCAAAAAATTTCAAAGCTGTGCTCATAAGCAATATGAAAACCCCCATAATGTAAGAATTTTGGGGAGGTTAGGAATTATTGAAAGGCTACAAACCAGAAAAGATAGTAATGCCATTTTGCAGGTTTGTGCTACTCCTCTCAAATACTGTGTACTGTCCTGGCTATGCTATCATCATAAAGAACATAGGGGAATGGAAGAATGGTTGGTTAAAGAAAAGGATTATTGAAGGACTGGGTTGGTTTTTGTATGAGAAAAAATTTAGAAAAAACCCACAAAGTTTTAGAATTCATTCTGTCAAATGCGAGTGAGATGCCCATTCGACCATAGATGGGGAGAAAATGAGTAGCAAATAATATTATTTAGTATTTCTAATGAACTAAAAAAATAGTATTCTAATTAAATGATCAGATGGTAGATTTTAAAGAAAGAAAATCAACCAATAAAAAGAGTACTTTTTTCACACATTGCTATTGTGAATATCACTAACACAGACAGCTGTAGATAGAGTAAAATCCAAAATTAATTAATTCAGAAATGGATGTGAATTATTTTGAAGAAAATCCCTACTGGTTGCTGTTAAACATGTTAAACAGAGAGGCTGAAGTACAGGATCACAGCCTAGAAAGCTCTACTGTGGGGTGATCTGTTTGTCCTGTTTTTAGATGTTTTTTCTAAGAATCTGCACCACCACCAGTGGGGGTGAAGAAGCTGCTGGCTGATTTGGTCTGATCCTCGCATTCAGTGTAGTAACTGGGATCTCTGTTACTCTATTGCGGTTTTGATTAGCTGGTATTTTTGAGAAATACTTGCAAGAGCCAGCCAATTATTCACTGGCATTAAGCTCTTTTGTGTGTGCATGTGTGTAGAAATTAGCTTGATTTCTTCTAGTGTGTTTGTTAATCAGATTTAATTAGCTTGGATGGACTCCTGCTACCATTTTTCGTATACTGTTGAGTCAGAAAGTGGGCACACTGGATTCTGTTTTGCCATAAGTTAGAACCTCTTAAGTATTGTAGATTTACCCTAAATCATTTTACCTCTGTTTAAAACCCCTGTTCTAAGATGGAAAGTGACTTAATATATTATTGTTGGATCTATTCCATGAATATCCATGACTTTCTTGGCCTCAGTATCATGAATATTTTATTGCATACTAGAACACTCTCTACATATTAGAGAGCCCATTTTTGTGACTGAATTTGGCAGGTGATTGTGCTTTTGCTGTTTCTTTAAAGTTATTTTTACTGGTATTATAATAATGCTCAGATCCCCCCTGTGGATTTAAGCCCCATGGTGCTAGGTACTTTAGCAGAACTAGAGGCTCTTTCCTGTCTGAAAATGCTGGTGGTCTGAACAGGCAAAACAGACAAAAGTGAGAAAGGAAAAAGCATAGCAGAGCAACGAAGTGACTTGCTCCCCATTACAGAGCATGTTCATGATAGGAATGAGGACTATAACCTTAATTTTCTAACTCCAGCTGCTCTCTTGTTTACCCATTTGATTGAAGGTAACTGAAGAACTCACTGTTCTTCATCTTGGAAAACTGGGTTTACAAACTGTATTTATACTTTGTTCTTACAATTTAATTTTGTGTCAGGTAAAGTGGGTTTTGCTGTCTCCCCTTTATAGCACATAAGTTGTGCTTACTTACAAAACACTCCTGTGTAAGAAGACTCTTACACAGTACATTGCATTTGCTATCCTTTTTTTTAGAGAATTAACACCAACAGGCTTGCAATGTTTCTTACTGTTGCCAAAATATGTTATGTTTTATCTTTTATGACTACAGATGATGGCAAATCTGTTCTGGTTCAGAAGTATTGCAAAGATTTTTAACACAGAATCAAGGACTTTAAAAGATACTCATTAACATACACGTACATATGAAATACTATTCTTAGCTTACCAGTTGCTATGTGGTTACATATGCAAAACCTTAAAAAGCCTCTGCTGATCATGATATAAAACAGTGATAAAGGGTACAAGGTGTCAGTATCTAGAATAATTTGTTCACAGCAAATGTATCCAATAGCAGTGCTAAAAAAAAAGAATCCCTAGAGGCCAAGTTAGTTTTTGAATCCCCGTGTGAGCCCTGGCATTGCAAACAAGGTACTAGGAAAATTTCTACAGATGGCTGCTTAATGTGTAAATTAATCTGACTCAGTAAGGATCATGCTAGTCAGTGGCAGTTATAATTATAGATCAGTATCAGATCTGGCTCTACAAATTTGAACAACCACAAAACTACCATCCAGACACAGGTTTATTTAAATACTTTAATTATTTACTGTCAGGATTTGTGACACATATATGCTTCAGTTTGCAAACATTAATGAGGAACAATACACAGCTACAGTGTAGCTAGGACAAAAATAGAGGTAGTTAAAAACCCCAACAACCAACTGCCAACCTGCAAGAATAAAGGGAACACATAAACCAATGTAATCAGCCATAACGCATCTTATTGCATGTTGCTGTCCTCAGGAAGACAAGAGAACAACTCAAGTCCAACATTTTAGAAAAAGAAATAATGTAGGTATCCTCACTTTTTTGGATGTATATTTACAGCTTGAATAGAAGGGTATGGAAAAACTTCAAGGCTACTGATGAAAGTTTACTTTAAGCAAATATGTTCAAAGTTAATGAGATTTGTGTGAATTTTCAACCTTTTCTTTCCCTGAAGTGTTAAAGGAAGCAACAACCTTGAAAAGCTCATCTGTTCTGGTTACTCATGTTGGAAAACAATCCCCTGCTCTCTCTATATCAACATGAGCCACAGTACTCACCATGGCAAATGGGCAGCAATCGACAAATAAGCTCTACTTTTTTTATTTTTATTTTAATTTTGTAAGAAAACTATCCCGCTTTAATCCTGGCCATAGTCAATTAAATTGAAACCTAATTTAAATGTGTTAACTTGAGTGTGCTTTCTCCTTTACAAAAGAAAGAAAGGAGAGAAAGGGAGATAAACAGAAAAGTAGATGACAGGGAGAAAGGCGAAAAAACAATTTAAAAAATAAAAAGGAAGAGAAAGAGGAGAGAAAGCAAGAAAACAAGAAAGTGAAAGAAAGCAAGCAAGCAAGTGAAAGCAAGCAAGCAGAAAGAAAGGCAGGCAGGCAGGAGGGAAGGGAGGAAGAAAGGGAGGAAGGAAGGGAAGAAGGAAGAAGAAAGTGAGGAAGGGAGGAAGGTGGGGAGGGAGTGAAGGATGAAAGAAGTGAGGAAGGGAGGAAGGGAGGGAAGGAGGAAGGAAGGAAGGGAGGAAGGGAGTGAAGGAGGAAGGAAGGAGGGAATGAAGGAGGGAAAGAAGGAAGCAGGGAAGGAAGGAAGGAAAGAAGGAAGGAAGGAAGGGAGGGAAGGAGGGAGGGAGGGAGGGAGGAAGGAGGAAGGGAAGGAGGGAGGGAGGGAGGGAAGGAGGAAGGAAAGGAGGGAGGAAGCAAGGAAGGGAGGGAAGAAGCAAGGAAGGGAGGGAGGAAGGGAAGAAGGAGAGAGACTAGTTGAAGTCCCTTGCTGTTATACTTAAAAGTGATCATAATTTCCTCACCAGTGTATACTTTCACATAGCACTGCAGCAGAATTTCTGCAAATTTAGGGAGTGAAAGGTACTGATAAAGTCAGCTCTGGTGCTATCTGAGAAATGTTCAAACTGTACACCTAGTTTATAATATATATAATGGGAAAAATGGAACCTTAGCTCCATGTCTGAAATGTTAGACAAATTGTAAGAAAGAAAAATTGTTTCAGTGATACATTTACACTTCAAGTACAAGCATTTGGACATTTTCTGTAGGGTTCATGCTGTGACTTGTCTAAGCTCCCCACAACCACTGAATTCTTAAATATGTTTACTTGGAAAGGTCAATAGCTGGTTATCCTGTAAACTTTTCTCTAGGCTAGATAATAACAAAGTATTAGTTTTTGCTCATCTTTAGTTGTCAGCCACTCACTAGGAGGTATCCAGTGTGCTCATTTTTCCCCAGATTGTAAATGAGAGGGATAAAAGCGGATCAGAGGCAAGCAGTTGACTGCCTTTATTTTTTTTTTTTTAAAGGTCCTGAAATAAAATCTTAAGAAAAAAGAAAGAGACATTTAATTAAGTCATAACCCTCTACAGCAGCAGCATAAAGTGCATAAAGGAGCAAGTGTATTCAGCATGCAGACAACAAAGGAAAGAAAAGCTGTTTGTTAAATCAAACAATAATGTGTCTTGGTAACGTGAGGTTTCTGCGAGGTTATTGCTATTATACAACAAGAATACAAAAGCTATGTTTGTCGAAGGGTTCCTATATTCAACCATGCTGTTGTGAAGAAAGACTCTTCTAGAACTCCATGGCAGAAATAGAATTTATCTGAATTATAAGCACTACTAATAGGAAAAAACCTAAAACCCAAACAAGAACATAATACTTCCTCCCCTCTCTACCTCCTCCTTCCCGCCTCCTCCCTTCCAGTATTTTGCACAAGTGGTTTCTAGAATGTTTGGTATTTTCTGTAAGGTTTCTAAAGGAAACAGTGTTGGCAAATTGGCCAAAGGGTCCAACACTGACGTGTGTTGGGGTACAAGATGGAGAGTCATCCCCTAGACAAGAGTGAAGCAATTGAGGTTGGCTGGAGGAAATGGTAAAAACAGTACTTGGTCCTTTAATTGCATGGGTATATTGATCACTGACTCATCAACATTGCCCTAAGGGGTGTGGTTGTTACACTGGAAGATCAAGCAGCTGCAACAAGCAACTCAGTGTATATATTCTATTGTGCACACGCAAGTCTTTGATTTCTCACTCTGGCTAAGGATATCTTTGCTCCATCAAAATGAGTGTTACTGCAGCGATCTCTGGATAAAGGTCAAGCTTGGGCCCCAAGAAATGAAAATTAATATGAACAGTAACAAGTCCTTGATGAGACCACAAATGCATTCAAGATGGGTTCAAGCTCTGAACTGGCTGTCAACAATTTAAACCAACATCACTTAAATCAGGCTGCCAGAAAGAGGGATTCTTTTCCTAGTCGTGATGCAGAATCTGAGCTAAAACCAATACTGCAGCCCAAGCTAAAAGCAGCTTGTGTACATGGGAAAGGGACGCACTGCCTGAGGTTCCTCTGATTCTGAAGCTACTTTATCATTTTTCTCTGTTAGCCAGGACACCTCTTCCCCAGCTTGGTTCATATGCTAGATATCTTTTTCTGTACACACCTGAATGTGGTCAGCAGGTAAATAGTTATCCATGGAGTCTGCTATGTTGCTGGTAACAGTTTGTGCCCTGCATGTAAAGGAGAGTTGGCTACTACTTGCTATTTGTATATTGGTAACCATATGAAGACAGCTGGTGATGAATAAATGCTTTTTATTTGATTTTTACCTAATTTCAAACCCAGAAGGTATATTCTTTTGGCAAGTTTTCACTTCTTAATAACAGCTAAGAAAACAGCATGTTTATTTTTCAATGGCCATATATTTTAAATTTGATGATTTTCTATAATAAGCCTACAAATTACAAGTTAAGATTTGAATCTAATTCAAAACCAGATTTTTTTTTTTTTTTTTTACCTTAAGAAAATTCAGTTATTTGGTTTGAGTACACGTATAGGTCAATTGGAACTGATTGTGTTTCCCTGATTGGATGGATTTCTGATAGAATGTTTAAATAAGTCAACATTTGTTTTTCTTGAACATTCTCTAATAATACGACTATTAGAGAAGTTGACATTATTCTACTGATAAAAAAAGCCAGATCTTGCCCAAAGTTTCTATGTCTTGGCTACTGAAGAAAGAATAGATGTTTAAAAATAAAGAAACAGACAGCTGGGAGGAAGGAAATCATAACAGAGCATGATACTGATTTTCCTCTTCTCTTAGGCATTTAATGCTTCATCCAGAGGATTCCTTCCTGATTTTCTGCTGCAAGGCAGTGTGTACTATACCATGTATAGTTAATTAGGTGAGCTAAAGAGTATGCAGAGATTAGCATGAAGTACAGTTAACCATGTCTGCCATATGTTCAGTTGTGCTTTATTGTGAATATGGAGGAATAATTACATCGTATCTGGCATATTCTACTGTTTCTATAATTTACATAGTAGTACTGCAATATAATGATGTTAATAACCTGAGACAAACCCTCAAAAGTAGTGAAAGTCACAGGCCAGGACTGAAATTTTAATCTTGGTTGCAATGGGGATCAAGCCAATATTATGAAAGCAGCAAATTCTGTTACTTATTTACATACCACATTCAATCCTTACCTGAGAATTTCCTAGTCTATAAAAGTTGTTTCATGGTGCTAGGGTAATATGAAGGATTTGGAGTTTGTTACTTGTGAATTTATTTTGGATTGCATCATTTCTTTGTGGAATGCCTTTTTTTTATTAATTTTTTTTTAATGCTATTTCTTAGAATTTCTAAATTGACATTAAGGGAAAATTCCACTGCCAGTACATGGCTTATGGTCTGATTCCCGGAGTTTGAAACCCCACTGATTCTATCTCAGATATCACAGCTTTGTTAATTAGGCCCTAAGTAATGTACTGTTAGGTTTTTCTTCTGGCTTTGTCTGGAGTGGCAATAGGCACTGGTATAATGTGGCAATGCAGGTGGGAGTAAAGTGACTTTTACCTGCAATGTTTTCTGGAATAAGTGCCAGGAATTATGTTTTTTTCTGGTAAGTTTTACACATTGGACACATGGAAAACAGTTTCCAAGAGGGAACTAGGAGTATATTGCAAGGAAACCAAAATACCCCCACCATTACCCCCAACCTAGAAATGCTACAGAAAAAGCAAAGTGAGGTACAACCGTAAAAGCCATCACAAATGTTGTTGCCGCAGTAGATAGAGTTGAAAGCTTTGAAATCTTCAGAGTGAAACTTAGAATCACTTTCAGATGCTCTAGACATCCTCTTTGAATTTATTTCCCTCCAGCTAAATTGTTGTCTTGCATCTTAGCTAATACTTTCAGGTATTTTTTAATATGACTCTTCCTTAAAGAGCTAGGAAAGGTTAGAATATGCAGATATAAAAGGAGATTTTTAACACTACAACGGTAAAATGCTAAATCCATCTGGTCAAAACACAAACAGCCATGTGAAATTCAAGAAACTGAGATTAATTTTGGATTGATCTGTCCCCAAATATTTATTTTTTTATTTATTTATGGATAAACCAAGTATTATGGTACGAACTCCTCCCTTCAGTGCAAGCACTTCAGGTACTTTATACCTTCTAGAAGGCCATGAGAAACTTTTTGCTCATAAAATCCTGCAACTTCTGAGGTATAGTCCTGCTGCTTATGTAGTCGTGTTCTTGGTAATGTGTGCTTACTCCTCAAGCAAAGATAAACTAGAACAGTTATTGTTATCAGTTTAACTAAAACCTGAGTGCCACTAGAAATGTCTAATTTCTTTAATTTTATGTACTCTTCTGGATAGCTAACATCTGTTACATATGCAGTTATATTATTTTCATGTACTGGGGGAGGGGGAAGGGAAAAACGAAGATAAACTAATGTTGGTTAGATCCAGAATGCCTTTGTTTGCTCTTTTGCTGGCTCCTAAATGAAAAAAGAAACAACAAAAAAAGACCAACAAACCAAAAAACGAATCCCCAAAAGTGGTTTTGCAAGAATTCCTGCTTTGTTTTTGGTTTTGAGCTGGACTATTTTTTTTTAGCATCTCTGAATTTTCAAAACTTAGCAGACAACTCTGCTAAGTAGAAACCTAAAAAACTACTTTTAAGACACTAGAGTAAGTTCACATTATTTGATTTTACTTTTTTACTTGACAATTCTGATTAAGTTGTTCAGATGAATGACTATTGATACAGTTTTCAAAATGGCTGAATTGTGACTTAGGATAATTTCAGATGATTCTTTCTCCCCTTCCTACAACAATTTACTGAGAAATGAAAGTTCCTATAGAAAACTAAGGACAGGAACTAAGAGAAAAGACCCTCCACAGAACAGTCAGCATCAAAATCTTGACTTTTCCTGCACCACACTGGAGGTAAGCACTGAGCCAGATGCAGGGCAGTCTCAAGCAGAGAAGAGCTGAAGGAAGACCGCAGGATCATATTACTCTGCTAATATGCCAGTTGTCTTCTTGCACTGACCAAGTGCAAAGTACAAAACAGAACTCTGAACAAAACGCAGCATTTTAATGTAATTCACTGCTGACAGACTTCTGCTCAATTAGAAAATCCGTCTTGTCATAGGTAGAGATACAGGCCACTGAATGGGACAATAGTATAGGTATTAGGTTGGCAACATCTCCTTAATATATCTTGGAGTGGAAGTGATCTTTGCTTTATTAGCAAATAGATGTGCAACTGTTTTAACTGAGGCAATTATGGACAATACTGAGCATATAAAAGTACTAAAATTATTTTTAGAAGTGACTGCATGTGCTCTGCTAGGACTGCAGAATTGTAATTTACTATACATAAGAAAGAACACAGTAAACATTGCCTCACATACGCAGCTTCTCAAATTTATATACTGTGTCTAAACATTCTGCATTTTATTTTAACTATTTGGCAGCAAATCTTACATGCAATAAACCAAAAATGAACTCATGCAGTTTCTTCATTTCTGCTGTTATATCTATGCTATTCTCTAGCCTTTGCATGGATCCCTCTGTCAACTATTTATGATTTTAAATACTTTTCTGAGTTCCCAGTAATGCTGAGTAGCTGTTTATAAAATTTCAATTTCTCCAAGGTCTTTTTTTGCATTAGTTCTTCAAGACATTATGCTTTGATAGTTCCATCACTTTCAATATGTAAGATGTGGTAAAATAAAACACCAGATTTTTATAATTTTTCATATTAAAAATGTATTTATTTTCATATTTTTACTTTCATTATTTGGCATAATCCATTTTTGTCATTACACCTGACTTCAACCCACTGTTTAATTTTTTTTCTGATAAGACACGGTGTATTTTCCCTATTTGCCACAAATCTGATTTGGGCTTTTCAGAGGGAGGAGGACCATGTGTAGAGTTTTCTAACAGAAGTGGGAATTAAATTCTTTAAACCCTTTACCTGTTCCTTCTAGAATGTTGATTGCCAAAAATAGTTCAGACCTAATGTCTTCCATTACTTATTTCTTAGTTGCGTGTCTAAACCCTCACTGACACTTGAATAACTGATGTTCCCATTGGAGCTCACAACCGTGCAGCATTATGAAACAAATGCTAGATTCCCCAGAAGCTTCCAAGAATGTTTGGAACTATCGCTTGATTAAATAACATGATCCATTAAACCTCTTTGTCTGTTCTTCCTCCAAATTTTGCCTTTCATTCATACCCCTTTATTCTCACTCATTTATATTGTCTTGTCTTTTTTTTTGTCTTCTAGCAGCCCTTTATTTTCTATTTTCAATTTTAATTTTCCATTGCCATATTTACCCATTTCACACTCTTTTTCTGTTCACATTAAAATATCTCCTGGGATTTACTTTCTAATTTCAGTTTCCTTTCATTGTCCCAGATCAACTAAAACAGTGGATGTGAGCCCTTCTGAAAGAAGAAAGGATATTTTTTCCTTCATTTCATCAGCCTCTCTTGTGAGAAAGAAGGGTGAGAATGGCAATGAAGAAAGAAGAAAGGCAGAAAGAAGGACGCCTTTACTGTGCTTACATCTAGCAGCTACAGGAACATACTGAAGGAAAAGTGTCACCAGACTGACAGATTTTAATGAAATTAGTTAGTGGAATCTTGTACCTTCTGCAGAATAAACATGAACCACTTCTTTTCCCCTATTAATGCAATGCAAGGGAAGTGCATGAGATTTAATCCTTGACATGGCTCTAGAATTTGCTGTAAAACTGACTCCAGAGCTTTCAGCAGTTTGGCAGAGGACTCAAGGGGAGTGCATGTGAAACCAATGAGAAATGGCCACAGGAAAACTATATTAAGCCAGGTAATATGACTTAGAGTTTTAATGAAGAACTGGACTGAATGCTTTTTTTTTCTTCACTATGCAGGTGATTCTTGTAGTTTGATTTAGGATGAAAATGCTAATATATGCTCCATTACTTGTGTGGTTCCTGGCCCTAATTTAGGACAGCATCAACATACTTTGAAACTGTTTCTCCCCTAACATTTAAATCATATAAAAAGTCCTTGTGATTATATATAAAAAATCATACTTGTACTGAACCAAATTCTGCCCAACTTAGTCCCAGGTGCTATTAGAACTCAAAGAGATACACTTTGATTAGGAATGGCTTTGATGTTTTCTAAGTTGCTTGAGGAATTTGGATGACCAATTCACACTCATTTTCATGGGAGCTGGACAACCATTCAATTTCTTTTTACATAGCTGAATGTTTTATCCTTCCTGTACACCAACAAATTGAAAATAATGCTCTAAAAAGCTTCACTATGTACGTTTAGCTAAAATCCCTAAGAGATGGCTTTAATACAGTTCAAGCCTCATACACAGCATCTAAGTTTCTACCCCCTAGATACACATGGCTCAGTTACAGACATAGTTATTTAGAAATCCTTCCAGTAGTTACTAAAATAACTTTGACCATGACAGAGGCTTTCTACCAGTGTTAATTGTTCAGGTTTTATACTTAATTGATGGATTTCACAGAGCAAATAATGGGGCTCTCAAAGTGTTTTGTCTAGAACAATTGAACTGTACTTACTAAGTCCATTGGATAGTTAGTTATATTTAAAAAAAATAACTGGAATTACACAACCATGGTTTTCACTAAAGAAAAAAAAAAAGGGAGAGAGGTATTCAATGAGCAGTAGGACCAAGGATGTCTGTTTTCTTACAGATGTCTTGCACAGCTGAAATTATTTTGCAATGGTGCTTCATCCTCTTTATTCATAGCATCTTCCTTCAAAACTGTCTTCCCTGTCTGTCAAAACTCCGTTTTCCCTCCTTACATTGGATTACAGGTAGTTTACATTTTGCTTCATTTCCACCTGAACATTCACATATAAAGGTAACAGTGTGCAAGGTCCTACAGTTGGGTCAGAGCAATCCCAGGCACAGCTACAGGTTGGGCAGAGAAGAGATTCAGAGCAGCCCTGCAGAGAAGGACTTGGGTGTTGGGCGATGAGAAAATGAACACGAGCAGGCAGTGTGCACTCGCAGCCCAGAAAACCAACCATATCCTGGGCTGCATTGGAAGGAGAATGACCAGCAGATCGAAGGAGGTGATCCTGCCCCTCTGCTCTCGTGAGACCTCACTTGGAGTATTGCGTGCAGTTCTGGCGTCCTCAACATAAAAAGGGCATGGAACTGTTGGAACAAGTGCAGAGGAGGGCCACGAGGATGACCACAGGGTTGGAGCACCTCCTGTGTGAAGACAGGCTGGGAAAATTGGGGCTGTTCAGCCTGGAGAAGAGAAGGCTGCATGGAGACCTCATAGCAGCCTTCCAGTATCTGAAGGGGGCCTATAGGGATGCTGGGGAGCGAATCTTCATTAGGGACTGTAGTGACAGGACAAGGGGTAATGGGTTAAAACTTAAACAGGGAAAGTTTAGATTGGATATAAGGAAGAAGTTCTTTCGTGTGAGGGTGGTGAGGCACTGGAATGGGTTGCCCAGGGAAGCTGTGAATGCTCCACCCCTGGCGATGCTCAAGGCCAAGTTGGACAGAGCCTTGGGTGACATGGTTTAGTGTGAGGTGTCCCTGCCCATGGCACGGGGGGTTGGAACTAGATGATCTTAAGGTCCTTTCCGACCCTAACTATTCTATGATTCTGTGATTCTATGATTTATACAGAGCACCAAACAAAGGGACTTTTCCCACAGAATAATAATGTGGGTCTTGCTTATCATTATATTTTACCCATAGGAATTTTCAAAGATGAACTTCATCTTTTCGTCAAACTCTATTAAATCTTGTCAGCAAGTTCTGCAACCATTGGGAAGCCTGAAGGAAAGCTGACAAAAGCACAACACAAACGCACAAGACTTATTTTTCAGTGAGCAGAACTAAAAATCTCACTGTTATCAGCATTACTGCAGTATTTCTGAGGTCTTTTTTTGCTACTCCAAAAGAAACATCTAATATTGCTTGAAAAATATTTGCATACTAAATCTGGTGATCATTTAGCATTTATAAACATTTTGTTGTAGTGTTTTGAAGATAAAAGTTAATTTCTACTCCACATAATTCAAATATACATTTCACAACAAAGAAAGGGAAAATAAAATCCCTTGTTAGCAAGTTTTTTTTCAAGAAATGCCAATCAGCCAGTTTCAAGTCTATATTAAAAGATGCTCAAAGAACTCACAGTTCACTATCATGAGCATTATGGAGATGATGTTTAGGAGTTTCCTTCTTTCTACTTTAGAGTAAGCTGTGATGATCTACAGTCATTTCAGACTAAGAATTCCCAAACAGTCTCAGAAAAGATAGGAATCATCTGCCTATACTGAACACAATTGTACTGACTTTAATAATACAGATCCGTCATGCTTGCCACAAGTAGAGATAGACCTAAAGGAAATAAGGATAAAAATACAAAAGAGAAAAAATGAAAGAAGAAAAAGTGCTAAATCTTTTAAAATGTTCTGTCCAGTTTTCTTGGATTTTTTTTTTTCCCCTCTGAAGTCTTGTCTTAGAAACAAGGCAAATATTGGTTTGCAATATATGATACATTGGGAGAACCTATAAGTATGGTCATACACTAACATGGTGGAATTTACTGCTAGGGCACTGCCTGTCTCAGATACACAGTAGGTTGCCCACTTTTCAACACAGTGCAGTTACATTTTTTCATCTGGGAGCACAACATTATAGGTAATGCTACATTCCACAGAAGTCCATTTCCTACATTTAGGCAGTGTGGATCTCTTCATTTCTGCATTAACAAGACACAATAAGGTATAATGTGCTCATGACTGTCCAAATCTGCCCTTTTTTATCAGTAACATTAACTAGCTGAATGCCAGAAATGTCAAATAAAGCAGCAAAACCAGCCATAGTAGTTTACTTTTGGATAAAGGTGATATTTCTACTCTTTTGGTACATTAGCTACATTTGAAATGCCACAGAACATGCACAGAACTTGTAATATTTTTCAAAGCCCCATTATTTATGCAAAAGTCAGCATAAATAAAGACAAAGAAGGTTCCTGTTGGAGTTAAGAGAAGTTAAAATATATATATTAGGATTGGGCAGCATCCAAAAATAATCCCAAACAAAACCCAAACCAGCAAAAAATAGGTTTCTTTCAGAGAGAAGTAGAAATAAATGCCTATAAAATTTATACGGCAGTACATAAGTCAGACCAATTCTATTCAAGGGGCAAAACAATGAATATCTTCATGGGTGGCCAAGACACATAGGCCTGTACTTCACTTCAATCGATGACCAAGAATCCTAAACAGGAAAACAGAGAAGAAAATAAATAACTTGTGAAAGTGAGCGGTAGCAGCTGGAATCAGTCTATTCCCAACCCTTTGATAAATCCAAGATATAAATAGCTCAAAGGAATACCTCTCTAAAACAAGAGTGATAGGTACATGCTTAATACTGGAATTGCCAAAGTGGCACATAACAGTTTAAGGCACAGCATTCAAGCATGGACTATTCAGGGCGCTGAGAACATTAGCAATTTGAGGAACATGTGGTAGAAGGATGATTCCAATACTGTTAGCCTTCCTTGCAAGAGTGAAAGGTGCAGAGGAAACTAGAACTGCCAGACCTACCCGAACAGCTAAAAAAACTGGCAAATTATTAGAAATATTTTTTTTCCTCACTGACAGTCAGGAAGACTTACTGAGTTTGAGTATCTCTTGATATTCATGATGCAAGGTCTAGATTTTTTTTTTCTTCTTAATTTGACTGAAATAAATTAGAATAAGCCAATTTTTTAATTAAAAAAAAAAAAAGAGAAAAATACCCCAAAACAAAACAACAAAACAAAACCAAAACAAATCTATGCTTTCAAAGTCTTTAAGACTTTAAGAGTTTTGCAGATGCAGGTATTTGCTACAGGAAAATATTATGGGTTTATGTCTACCATAAGTGACTCTTATAATTTAAACTCCATCATCTGTAGGCATAAGGTGGCAGCTCTCAGAGGTGTCATAACACATCTGCAGTACCTTTCCATGGGCTTCCACTCATGCTGAGCTCAGGAAGGAGTAGTAATGAAGACATGATCCAAACCAGTCTGAGATTCAGAAAACCCCCTTTGGCACCTTACCCTGGTTTTGGCTTCAGTGTGAGAACAATGCTGATAACACACCAATGTTTTAGTTGCTGCTAAGCAGTGCTTATCCTGATCAAGGATTTTTCAGTCTCTCATACTCTGCCAGTGAGGAGGGGCCCAAGAAGCTGGGAAGGAGCACAGATAGGACAGCTGACCCGAACTAGCCAAAGGGTGAGAAGCATCCCTGCCCATGGCAGGGGGTTTGGAACTGGGTGATCTTAAGGTTCTTCCCAATTCAAACCATTCTATGATTCCATGATTACATAAGCATTAATAGTACTTTTAAAGGGTGGAGGAACTTAAAATGTTTTAAATTATTGGTAATGAGTAAGTATTTTTTATCAAAAATATGATCAAATAAAAAACCTGAACTTTGCAAATATATTTCCAGTAATTCTCTTTTTTGGTTAGGTTAAGAAATTCATAGTCAAGAGGAGCTGAAGGCTTAATTTGTTTGGGGTATTCTAATCTAAAAGACCACCTTTGAACTCGAGATGTTCATATTTGTACTTTGGTTCTGGCCAGAAGTAGGAAATGAAGCGTGAAAGTGCAAACAAGTCAATGAGGTACAAAGCTATTTTGAAATTTGTGGGGGAAATAAATAATAATAAAAAAATGAAACGGTTTACTATAACATTTTGTGACAATTTAGATTCTGTTCTTATTTTAGCTAACTGTTTACCCATCTGATATTGGAAAGTGGTATTTTCAAGATGAATAGCGGAACGTGCCTACAAGAAACAATTCTGACCTTTCTGTAATACTAAGGAACATTTTACGAGTGATTGGGGTTCAATTACTAACTATTCAACCTAAGCTTTTTGGTTAACTGGAGCAGATTGACTATTTGAGCTTCTAAGAAATACAGATGGACAAGGTCAATACATCTCTGTTTTTCATCCAGGCAGTCAGGTAGAAAATTAGTCAACTGAACATCTGTCTTTGGTTGTTTTTTTTTTCCCTCTTCTGGTTCTTTTTCTTTTCTTTTTGATTTTATTTTCTCTCTTTCTTTTTCTTTTGCTTTTTTTCTTTCTTTTCTTCCTTCCTCCTAATTAGGCTTGTGGGAAAGCTTTCAGCTTATTTATATTGTTCTTTCAGCCCTGTAGGCTGATATTGTCCTATCATAACGTTCCACCAAGCTCTTTGTTTCTGTGCTTGCACCAGTGGCTACTGACTTTAAATCTGAGTCATTAAGAACCTGTTGTGTAGTTTTTAGACATATTACCACCAACATAAAGGTCAGGTCACCCATCTCTAAGATAAACTGCTGAACGTTATTGAGGATAAGCCTGCATATAGCTTGGAATTCTTCAGTAGAAAACATCCCTACATTGACACAAAGTGTTCATGCAAGACTGAAGTCAGAGGAATTTAAATATATCAGCCATAAATGGAAGAAAATGTGATATATGTGATAAATGTGATATAAAAAGAATATATGATATATGGTAGTGAGGTGGCTCATGTGAGACTGAGAAATTGAAGTACAATTCCCAATTTAAACATAAAGAGACATTGACACATTATGTCCCATGGGCATTTTCTAATTACTTTGAGTACCTGCCATTTTGAGGTTTATAATAATTTTTTCTATAAATCATAATGCTAATGATTTACATATGGTTTCTCACTAGATTTTTAGGGAGAAGGAACTTGCTAGTTTAATTTGAATTCAAACGTATTTTTACAAGTCCTGGCTCTAATGTCAGTATTGTAATTTTTCTACATTTATGCAAGGGCAAAGAAGTAGTGATAAAAAAAAAACACCCAACTATCCCACTAAATGTGATCTAAAATATCTCCTGTATATCAGAAATGCCAATTTTCAAAGTGCAATATCCCCAGTGAAAGCCTGATAATGATCCATTTCCAGAGATGCAAAGATGCCATTTTAAACCCAAATGGTTTTAAGATAAAGAGACTGGACCATCCCACACAATCATCTGTTTCTGTCCTCGAACATGCACATATTTTGTGAAGGGATTTAAATTTTTAGGAAAGGGGGGAGAAACACATTGACTGAATTTTGCTTTAAAAAGTAACTTTAAATTGCTATGAAGTTGTAATCTTGCTTTAAGTTCCAGGGAAATGATGTTAACACACAAGAGGAGGATCAGGAGGTTAGGATGAACCAAAAATAATTTGGAACATTTTATTTCATGCTCTGTAATTTCTTACACGATTATTTTCACCACTGTTGTGACTGTTAATGCCCTTTACTCTCATTAAACACAGCATCTTATGCCCTGTCCTCACATAGAATCATAGAATAGTTAGGATTGGAAAAGACCATAAGATCATCTAGTTCCAGCCCCCCTGCAATGGGCAGGGACACCTCACACTAAACTTTGTCACCCAAGGCTCTGTCCAGACTGGCTTTGAACACCACCAGGGATGGAGCATTCACAATTTCCCTGGGCAATGCATTTCAGTGCCTCACCGCCCTCACAGGAAAGAATTTCCTCCTTATATGCAATTTAAACTCCCCCTGTTTAAGTTTTAACCCATTACCCCTTGTCCTGTCACTACAGGCCCTAACGAAGAGTCCCTCCCCAACATCCCTATAGGACCCCTTCACATACTGGAAGGCTGCTATGAGGTCTCCACGCAGCCTTCTCTTCTCCAGGCTGAACAGCCCCAATTTTCCCAGCCTGTCTTCACACAGGAGGTGCTCCAACCCTGTGGTCATCCTCGTGGCCCTCCTCTGGACTTGTTCCAACAGTTCCATGTCCTTTTTATGTTGAGGACACAGGAACTGCACACAATTCCCCAAGCAAGGTCTCACAAGAGCAGAGTAGAGGGGCAGGATCACCTCCTTTGACCTGCTGGTCATGCTCCTTTTGATGCAGCCTAGGATACGGTTGGCTTTCTGGGCTGCAAGCGCACAGTGAAGCCGGCTCTTGTTCATATTCTCATTGACCAGCACCCCCAAGTCCTTCTCCACAGGTCTGCTCTGAATCTCCTCTCTGCCCAACCTGTAGCTGTGCTTGGGATTGCTCTGACCCAACTGTAGGACCTTGCACTTGGCATGGTTAAACTTCATTATGGATCCCTGGCTCCATTTAAGGAGATTCAGTCTCCCAATTTTTCATGAATAAAAGATAGATCTAAATGTTTTCCCCCTAGCTTTTCCTAGATCAAGGCATATATAAGTAAACCAGCATTTTTACAAAGTTAGACACTAAAAATAATTATTTCCAACCCAACTAGTGCTTACCTATTGTTCACAAACTCCTTGCAAATTCTTAAAAAAAAAAAAAAAAAATTACTCTTACTGTCCTGGGTTCAGAAGTAGCAGTCATTTTTCTCCTTCTTGGTAGCTGGTGCAGTGCAGTGTTTTGACTTTCCGCTTCAGGAACAGAGCTAATAACAACGATGTTTTGGTTTGGCCAAGGACTTTGTGAGCCTCATGCTCTGCCAGGGAGGAGGGGAAGCCTGGAGGAAGCAGAGACAGGACACCTGACCCAAACTGACCAAAGAGGTATTCCATACCATAGCACGTCATGGCCAGGATGCAACTGGGAGTTAGCCAGAAGGGCTGGGAGACTGCAGGGTTGGAGGAGGTATGGGTCGGTGCTTGATCGGGCCTGGGGGGTGAATTATCGGTTGGTTGGTGGTGAGGTGTTGTATTCTCTTCCCTTGTTATTTCCTTTATCATTGTTATTATTGGTGGCAGCAGTAGTGATCTGTGTTATACCTTAGTTACTAAACTGTTCTTATCTCAACCTGTGGGATTTGCATTCTTTTTGATTCTCCTCTCCGTCCCTCCGGGAGTAGGGAGAGGGAAAGAAGGGGGGGAGTGAGTGAACGAGCCCTCTGCCTGGTTTTAAACCACAACACTTACAAAAAGGAGAAGCAGAGAAAAAGTGTCTTAGCAAGCTGTGCCTGGGATTGCTCCAACCCAGGTATAGGACCTTGCACTTGGCATGGTTAAACTTCATAAGGTTGACATCAGCCCACCTCAACAAGCGTGTCAAGGTCCCTCTGGATGGCATTCCTTCCCTCCAGAGTATCAACTGAACCACACAGATTGGTGTCATTGGCACTGTCCGTGTCACTTGTTGAACAAGATCGGTCCCAACACCGATCCCTGAGGGACACCACTCGTTACTGGTCTCCCGCTGGACCTCGAGCCATTGACCACAACTCTTTGCGTGTGGCCATCCAGCTAGTTCTTTATCCACTGAGTGGTCCATCCATCAAATTGATGTCTCTCCAATTTAGAGACAAGGATGTCGTGTGGGACAGTTTTGAACGCTTTGCACAAGTCCAGGAAGATGACATCAACTGCTCTACCCCTGTCCATCAGTTCCACAGCTCCATTATAGAAGGCCACCAAATTGGTCAGGCAGGATTTCCCCTTAGTGAAGCCAGGCTGGCTGTGATGACCTTGTTGCTTTTCATGTGCCTTTTCATGCCTTCCAGGAGAACCTGCTCAAAGATTTTGCCAGGCACAGAGGTGAGACATACCTAAAGAAAAAGATGTCCCAGTCTTAGGGTGAAAGTCAGTAGTATTTCTTAACCAAATGCAATCAATACAGTTTTGATTCACCAGAAACATCCATGTTTGTATGGTTCTTTTTTTGTGAAACTTAAGAAACAAACTGGCAAACTCTTCTGCCTCAGGATTTAAAGAACTGTATCAATTCAACAGAGACACAATCTAGAAAGCGTGTTTGTGTTTCTAGCCAAGAATATTGCCTTACTACCTTGAAAAATAAATCGAAATTTAGTGAGGCAAAAGGAATCTTGACATTAGAGTGTTCTGATTTGGGAGGGTTTGGTGGAGGTGAGTGAGAAGCTGTGCGGTACTTAGTTCCCATCGGGGTTTAAACCACAACAGACAGGTATCTTGCCTCAAAGGAGGAAATGTTGTAAACTGAGAGGAAGTTCTCTGTTGTACACTTACACTGTTCTTGCTCTATACATTAAAATATGCACAAATATGTGCCAATTTGTGCCATTGTTTATGGGAAAGAACTAAAGCAGAGGTTTCTGCTTGCCTATGCAATGCATGCTGGTGACCCCAATGCATTTGTTTAACAAAAGCCACTAAAACATGTCAAGGGCACTGCTCCAGGCTAACCAATGAACAGATGTTTAGGTTTGTTATAGAAAGACCCATTTAGAGAATGTGATTGGGACAGCAGCTATATACGATACTGTCATGGGATGAATTCAGACAGAGCAGGAACACAAAATGGTACCTGATGACTCTTCTGTACCTGATTTAATTAAAGAATAATTTTGAAGTTACATGAGAATATTTTTAAGGGCATAATTTAAAGATAGTATCGTTAAAGTTGCCAGTGTACTGGATAGGATTTTTTCTTTACTATGGATGGAGTAACAAGGCTTTTCTTTCTTTGAGGGCTGCTAATGTAACTCTGGGATTCTGCTATCAGAAATTGTGTCATCAGTAACTGAGAAGAATTACCTTGCAGAAGCTTATTATTTAAAAATATCAGGTTGCACTCAAAACAACATGGGAGAAGCACAGATAATGTAATACCATTTTTACAAATGCATTCATCACAAAGCGTACGTCTTAATATACTGATTATTCTTCAGACTGAATGTTATGTACCATCTCTCTCATTCTGCTGAAATGTAGTCATCTCTGATACCACTCTTTCTATAGCAGCGCAAAAGAACATTTGACAATTTATTGTAGGATTAGAAATAAATGACTCAAGCCTGTCAGTATATCTTTATGATGGCTTTGTCTGGTCTGCATTTTTAAAAAATCAACTTTTTGCTATCTTTACACACGTGCAAGTAAATTTACTCAGGCAAAAAATGAAGCACTGTAATTATTTGAAAGCCTTATTTCTGTTATAAGTTTAAGAAATAACTTAGTTAAAGGCAAAATGGGAAAATCAAAAACGTAAAATTGTCAAACTATCTGAACTACCTTGACTGAGGTAATTTTAATTGCTTTTCAATGTTTGATTTATGGAAAATTCAGTCCCACCTTTTGTTCTAAAAAGCCAGGAAAAACTGAGACATCAAAAATCCTTATGGGACTGGAAAATACCTTTCCATTCAGTTGTAATTTTTAATGACTGCAGCAATGAGCAAAGACAAAATCATATTTTTAATGATAAAATTATTTTCACCCAGAACTGTTGAATTTATGGGGGACACTTCCCACTGGATTAGCAGTCAAAAATCAAGCTCCTTAGCCACCTTCTCACAGTACAATGATCTTACCTTCATCTTTAATCAGAAAAAGCAGCACAGTGCCTGGAAAACTACCATGGGCTGCTTAGTTTAATTATGTCTTGGCATGGTATCTTCTGGATCAGGAGATAGAATTAAGCTGAACTCTGGGGTTTACAGCTACTTAGAATATATTAAGACATGCTTCATTCCATCTCTATTCGGAAAAAATATCTCTTATATAAAAGTAGGGTGAAATATTTGTCTAATTTATATGAATTTAAAATGGATTCTGAAGCTTTTGAAATGTGTGTTACTATCTGTGTCTGAATTGTGCAGTAATACAACAGATGTGAAATTGATGTTTTTTTCATTCATGGGACGCAACATTTTTTTCATGTATTTTGACAGTGAAATGCTTTTTGAGTGCCTTATTTTGAATAAAACAATCTTTGATTGCAATACACATGAAGAATCACATTTAAAATGTTCTCTTTTAAAAATCTCAAAGTATTTATAAGAAATCATCAGGTGTTATCAGGAGCCTCTGAATCCCTGAAAACCAGTCTAGTACATGAAAGTCAACATTTAATGTGCTATAGTCTCTTTTTTCCGTGCAGTAGCTCCAAGGAAATCAATTTTTCAGCTTGAGGGTGTTTCGATTTGGTGCAGTTCTGTAACACTCATAAATGTTATCCAGAACACCTTCAAAATAACACAATTTAATAATCACAGATGTTTCTACTCTGTCTTCATAGCAGTGTTATAATATCATGACAATAAGATTTATCAGATTTCATGGTACCTACAACATGCACAGAGCTATTTTTGGCAAGGTTTTAATCTGACTAAAAATGAATAAAATGAATTGGAAACTGTAAGAAGACTTTGAATGAAAGTTTTGTGATATTTTGAAAATAAATGCTAACCTCTTCACATAGCTGAGATAGGATCAAATTACAATCCCATGATAACTGTTGCATTTCTGCTCCAAGATACTGAAATTTCAAAATGTTCTCCTGAATCCGGCTGGGGGATGAAATGCTTTAGAGTATAAACCATACAGGGCTGTTTCAAATGGTACTGACTGCAATTGTTCTACAAAGACCTTTGAAGTTAACATGCTGTGGTGCTTTTTCCTTCATATCTCATCATACTAGACATAGATCTTAAACTTTGGGTTCCTAAGTTGTCAATTTGTCATGGTATGCCTCTAAAATCAGTGAGTAGATGGAGATGTTACCAAGTGCTGATTCATCATTCTTCAGATCTGAATGGATCTTTGGAGCCATCCATACCTCCTCACTGACCGCAATGAGGATAATGACGTTGGAAACAGGTTCAGTTCAGAGGCTAAACACAGCTCTGATGGGTCTGTGCCCTACAGTTTAGTAGGAAGAGCTTTCCTTGTTCTTTATTCTGCTAAAGCAGTGCTGCAGGCAGGAGAAGGGTTTAGAATCTGTCCCCAAAAGTCCTAACAATCAATCAATAAATGAGAGGAAGCTTTATGTTAAAGTATGAATCAAAAGCTGTACAAGAAAGTATATGTGTCACGCTTTTAGCTGTGTTTTGTGAGATGATAGTGAAGTCAAAGATAGTCACAGATTTGGGGACATCGGGATTCTCCCTTACGTGCCTGGAGGCATAAGGCGCCTTGAATGTGAAAATAGAAAAGTAATGACTGACAGTAAAAATCCCGGAACAGAGGCATTTACCATAAGACACTCTAGTTCTCTGTCTACAGGTCCGTGCTTTAAGTACATGTTGAATAAGCAAGGTCAGTCTACATTGTCTGTATTCTCCACTTGTTCTTGTTACAGAAACAGATCCCTCTAACCTTCATTCCACTTAAATAAAAGCCTTCTACTTTTTTTTTTTTTTTGTAAGATTTAAAGAACCACAGTCCTGTGCTTGCATAAACTGCAGTTAGAAAACTGGAACCCAGATGATAAAGAGCCATGCATAATATAACATTAATTGCCATTTAAACAATACATCTGTAAGCCTTTAGACTCAATTCCAGGAAAAGCATTTCAGAGAATATAGATAGTATTGTCCATTGAACTGGCTGTAAACATGAAATTAGGAAGACAGTGAAATAATGTAAGGCAACTTGTACATGATTTTTTTGTTAACTCATCCTTTTTGTTCAGCATTTTCAAAACCTTACTAACTGCATAAAATTGTTATTCCAAAGATCACAGTTTGGCATTTTTAACCAGTCTACTGCATATCTTGCCTATGACAAGGAATCTTGCCTATGACAAGGAATATTACCCTGTATTTGCCATACACTTTTAGATCAATTACTTGTAGAGAAATCTCTTTTTTGAGTAGCATGTAAAAACAACAACAACAAAAAAATACACAATATTAAATGTAGTATTCAGTGACTTTTATCACTCGTGGGTTGTATAAGACCTATGAATATAGAAAAATAATTATGTGTGGCTGTTTGATTGACTTGGTCTGAACAGCAGTGCAGAGAGAACTCATAAACTCCTAGGTTCAATGTACAATCTCAGCTATGTTTGTCTGCAAAGGGGCATGAGACATAGTTATAGTCCAGTCCCCACCATGGCTTTCCTTCAGCAGGGAATGCAGGCATACAGACCAGCAAGCAGTCATGGAGCCTTACAGCAAGTCTACTTGTCTGTACTATTTGGGATATTGGGACTGAGATTAATAAAAAACACCTTCATCACAGTATATACTCACACACTAGCAATCTAGGACTCTTGAAAGCAAGCATAAGGTGTTTTCAAAAGAGTATTAAAAATAACTTTTACACTATTTTTAAAATGAAACTTCTTTTCTATATTTCCCATTTGCACCTTTGTCTTACTTTCAAATATTTTTTTCACAATGGTAAAATATGGAATTTAGTGCCTTTCCATAAAATCTACTCGGTGCTTTGCCTGAATAAACTGACCCAAAGGCCTTTCTCTGGATAACATTTGCAAAAGCTTTATATTGACAAACACGTGCTTTGCTTGTACTGTTTCTACCAGTGGAATTTAGTAAACATACCACTTAGACACTGGCACTGTTAAATAACAATTTCACCTTAAAATGTATCACCTGTCCAAAGCATAATTAAAGATGAAATCCTTTGGGCATTTTTATTTCTTTGAAGCTGCAATTTCAATTGTTTTCTAGAAGCAGGTTAGGTACATGCTGCATATCCCTGTGTATATTTCAATTGGTTTCTCTTAAATACCTGTAGCACAATTTCCGATATAGGGATCTTTATTTGAGCATTTTGTGCTTGTTACTGCCTACGTAGCAATTGTTCCAGTGTTGAGCATGCAGCTTGGTTGCTTTCTGGCACTTCTGCAGTGAAGCCTTGGATTAAGAGGCTCCAGTCTGAAGAGCCTGTCCTAACAGTCGCTTACCAGGGTTTGAGCACTCTGTGTCATATATGCACCTAGTATAGGGCTCCTACATTTTTTTTCCCTGAGTGACCCTGCAAACTACTGAAACCATTGATACAGAAAGGTAAACAGGATGCGCACTGAGAAGAGGTCTTACAGTGAGACTGATTCCCAATAGAAGGCAA